>NC_052960.1:8926442-9252156 GCF_013358895.1 Oreochromis aureus
AAGTTCCTCACGCAGCCTCCGTCGAACACCATCAGACGGAGCCATCAAGAAGAGCTGCCCACCTAATAATCTGGAGCCATTACCGGAAAAAACAGCATTAGAAAACACAGGTAAAGTGTTGACTGTGTTTTGTTTTTTTTGTTTACAGTTAGAAGTCGAAGTGGAATCTTCTACCTTTGTCTGTGTGGGTTATCTCCTGGTACTCTGGGGAACTCCCACAGTCCATAGACATGCAGTTAGTGGGGTTAGGTTAGTTGATGATTTTTTAAATTGACCATGTTGTGACTGTGAGTATGAATGGTCTGTGCAGGTTCTCAGTTAGAGCTTGGAAAGAAAAGCGACTGGACTTCTTTAAGTTTCTTGAAGATGTTTCACTTCTCATCTGAGAAGCTTCTTCAGTCCTGAAACATGAATGGTTGTCTGTCTCTTTATGTTAACCCTGTGTCAGACTGGCGACCTGTCCAGGGTGTAATCCAGCTCTCGCCCTATAGTAACTGGGTTAAGCTCCAAGCCTCCCCCAAGTATGAACTACATAAATAGAAGAAAATGGATGGATGATGTTTTGTGGACTAATTGGATTTGTTTTTCTGGTTCCCATGATGTCTAACATAAATGTAAGGAAGACAGAAGCCTGGGAAAACAGGATTAACAGTGTTAATTAAGCATCAACACCAGCATGTTGCCATTATTATGTTTTAATCATTGCATTAGCCATTAGCTGAAAAAAAAAAAAAACATAAATTCTGTGTGGAAAAGACAACATTTAAACAATCATATTTATTTTAATCAAACGTTTTCTGAGTAGGTAAAACCAAAGACAAATGTGGATGTGGCTTACAAATCTCCAAAGAGATGCTAGATTGCAGCTTTATACTGCCTGCATTCTGAAAAATGGCCACCAGGGGGTGACACGTTTGGCTGCTAAAAGATTTTCTGTTGCAAAGTCTAAAAACCTGCGCCATTGCTCTATTACCTCAGTAAAAACTTTTCCTGTGATTAAGTGAATTCACAGTCGGACCTCATAATGTCTTGTTCAAGCTAAGTTGACGAGTGAGTCACAGCATTTCTGCTATGTCCATCATTTATATACAGTCTGTAGGTAAAGCATCCTTAATCGAATGAAGTTGTTTAGAATCATTTCCAAATAGCTGATATTTAATAATAATATCCTAAATTTTTGCCAATTAGCAAACTTTTATTCTGCTACAACAGGTGGCTTCAGAGTTTTAAAAGAAGACTGTTCAGAGGTCCCTCGGCTGCCCGATCCAAATGTTGTCTTCCCACCAACACCTCGCCGTCGCTGTCCTCCCGAACGCCCCAAAACCTTGGACTTTGTGGCACGACCTCGACCTTCACCACGAGCGCGCTCCGAAGTGTTTTGGGCAGAAGCGAGGCCCAGGGGAAACGGACAGACCCTAGGTAACGGCGACTCCCCTGCCCACACCTCAAGCACAGAGACTCCACCCACCGTAGAGTTCGGGAGAGACTCAGCAGTGCTACCCACACCCATGGAGGCCCCAACACCGTACTCCCCACGCCGGAATGAAAATTTGTTGGATCAGCTGGATGAGGGACAGTATCGGGATGGAACAGTCCCGCTCTGCAGACCGGAGACGAGTGTTCCTAAAGACTCACCTTACCGCTACAAACCAGGATTCTGGTCATAACCCACCCTGACCCTCATTGGCCCTACACAACATGGAGACTCTACGTGCTGTTAGCTTTTGGATGACCACAAATTTGGGTCAGTTAGCAATCTGGAATTTATTCACCTTTCTCCATCTACACAGTGGTCGTAAATGCTAGGAAGATATTTACTGTGAAAACACTCCCTTTCTGGCATTTGTTGCAGCAAATCTTTAAATCTTGCATCCAAAACTGCTCAAACAAAAAAATAAAAGAATTTTAAAATATTATCTGACCCAAGCCTGCTTGATTATTCATTAGACGAAAGAGATTTCATGTGTCATTTATTTTTTTCTTTCAGACTAAAGTCATTAATGGCTTTCACTTACATAAAGCTTTGCATACTTGTCTTGATTTTATGCTTGAGTTAAAGATTGTGCATTTAATAAAGTGCACTTTTGAAAAGCATCATGAATGTAAAGCATCAGGTTTTCCCACTGTCAAAAACCTCTGGCTCTGCTTGTCTGTAAAAGCATTGTGTTATGTGAAATCCTCTGTACATGTATATCACCCACTCCTGTTCTCATGGCAGATGGATTCCTGTTTTGCACCTGTTGTCACCAGTCACTTCTACTATCCCAGTGATGGGGGATGTTCTAGTATAATATGTGCACTTCTTTGTATTAGCAACCTACAGTCTAGAAACGGTCTCCGTAAACTAATGTCTGACGTCGTCTCGAGCTCTGTATGGTGACCATAAAGAAGAATGTCACTACCGCTTGGGTTCAAAAGAGAGACCATTCCCTTTCCTGTCTACTATTTGGTGTAATCCTGCAAGAGCAGCCAGAAGAGAAACATTTCTCCAAACTAAAAAGGGAACTTTGTGTTTGTAACTATGTAAATTGTCTGCCTCATAAATTGTTGATAGATGATGTAATGAGGGATACAAAGTGGCATTTAGGTTATGTGAGCCTCAGTGATGAAAGACTTCACTTTCAAGCAGGCCCTGGTGGCGTGTGGAAGTTTAGCCTGGGTTATTTTTATATTTGCGTTTATTTCATTGTATTTATTAAGTAATTTATCTGATGATTTATTTTTATATCATTTGTTTTATTTGCCTTGTGGGTTTTCGACACTTATTAATAATTTCCATAAATTTTTTTTAGTGTTTTCAGCATCTGTGCGAATAAACATTCGGTCTGTTCTGATGTTGCACTATTCAACAGATTTCATGACCACAGCTACATATCAAAATTTTAATTTGATGACAATTTTTAGTCATTTTATTAAATAAAAAATAACAAGTTAGCAGCTTTGAAATAAATAGGTGCTAAATGCATTTAAACTGGGATTTTCCTCACTGGAGTGAGGTAAATAATGTGTTTTCAGATTCTATTTGTTTTAATTTCCTGGACAGAGCAGTTTATAACAAAATAAAAGATATTTAGGCAGTGATTTACTGTGCCTCTGCCAGAGATTAATCCTGTTAATTAACTGTAAATCCACCACATTAAAATAGAGCAACAATTATGTGAAAAAAATGAACAGAAATATTCTCTGACTTCAGTCTCAATGCCTGATTCTCTCATTTTATTTCCAAATGTTAAGTGGCCTCTTATATTTCAGCTGTCTTTATTCTAAGTGTGACCCGATGTACTTGTGTATGTGAATGCTTTTTCAGAATGTGCTCATGCTCAATGTAGAAACACGGTATTTCAACTATGGGCAGTAGTTGAAACAAACTTAAGGTGTCATGTCTGAAACGTTACCACGAATAAGCTGAACTGTTGCTCATGCTGGGAACAATACTGTTAATGACTGATTTGTATTGCACTGGAACACACTTGAGTAAAATCATAGTAAACTATTTAACTGGATCAGTATTTCTTCGTTAAGCCTCTGCATTTGTTTATGTGACTATTAGCCATGATGATAACACAAGCGTGTATTCACTAGGCCAGTCAGTAGGGTTTGAGTAGCTCAAGAGTTAAATGTGTTGCTTATCCCAGTGAACTATTTTGCATGTAAAAATATGTAGATTTTATGTGAAATGTTCAATTTATACCCAAAACATACCAAACCAACAACAGAGCAGCACATACACGCTGATGCTACTCATGATGACACACCCATTGTGCTGTAATACTCTTTGCAGCCTCCTTTGGGCATGCCTCACAATGTTCATCCAGCTTCTTAATCACTTTTCCCTCTAGGGCAGGAATGGGTGATTAATTTTCCCAAGGGGCCACATGAGAAACTGGGACTGTTGTGGAGGGCTGCGCCGATAAGATAAAAATAGTACTGAGTAGGATTGAGTTCAGCTTATTGGTGTTGCCCTCTACAACTGTCCCAGTTTCTCATTTGGCCCAATGGGAAACTTCATTGCCCACCTCTGATATAGGTTCTTGGTAGGGCTGGAGCTTTTCACGGGATATGCAGGATACACCCTGAACAGATCATCAGTTAATCACAGGGCTAACACAGAGACAGACGTTTTTTCATGTGTTGCAAGTACACCTACAGACCATTTAGAATCACCATTTAAGCTTGTATCAATATGTTCAGATTGCAGATGAAAACCAAAGCACTCTGATAATCCCCAACCATGTGGCCACTGGTGTTTTTGTCCCACAAACCTGGCAGCCCAAGCCTTCAGGTCTCCTCAGCTTTGTGTCAGCTTAAACTTATTATCCTCTACCAGTAACTTTACTGCTCTAAAAATCTAAGAAAATAGTGGAAACTATTAAAAAATATATACTATAAACCATAATTCTTCTCAGATCCAAGCAACAGACAAAATTAAGTACAAGCTGCTGAAAAATTACTGAGCAGCAGTTTGTTTTATGTATATTAGCATTAGCATTAAATTACAACACAAGAAAAACGTAACTTAATATCCAATAATGTTTGAAACATGATTCTGCAACCCTCTAGGGGTCTCAACTGACCAAAAACATTTATAAATCCTCAATTTAAAACTTTGAAAAAGAAGAAAGAAAATCGAGTTTTTAACTCTTTGCTGCCCATCTGCTAGCAAGTGACCAATTAGCCACCAACTTGAATGTATTTAAAGAATCTTTGTATGTGGAGTGTTGGACTGAATATTTCTCCTAAGTGATTATGCAATTATTTTTAGTACAGTTTCTGTAGTTTTGCAAACCCTTTTTTTAAATAGGAAAGTTATCATTGTCCCTTGTTGCAGTTAATGCTACAGGATGGGCTATTGCTGCTATCCCTTCGCCAAACATTAGACAGATATATTAAAATGGTTTGATTCACATGTAACTAATGTTGATACAAGACAGAAATCCAGCATCTAAGATCAGAAAGAAAAAGTTAGTAACTAGCTAGCACAGGAATTTTATTTTCCATAAAAGAGAGTGAATGTTAGTTTTATACTTTATTGTATTGTTAAAAAAAATCTGTGTGAATGATAATACTGTTAATATATAAAGATTTAAAAGCTTGGGCTAAAAAATTAGCCACATCAACTAAAATGGTGGAAATGAAAAGCATTGATTAACTCCTAAATAACTGCCAGTGTCAGGATTTCTGCATCCTGATACCGTCCCTCTAGAAAATTAACATTATGCTTCACAATGTCAACTACCAAGACAAAAACATCAACTCTTTCCACCCAGCATTGTTTCATTTATTTATTTACACGTGTGCTTTTATCCGGTTTTCTCTATTCATTTATTTAAGCTCATTAGGAAAATAAAAAAAGGAAAACTAAAGAGAAATCCAATGCTGCAGCACCACAAAAAATAATGCAATCAATAGACACACATTACAACCATACCTTTACAGTAAACACAGTTTTTGAAGATACAGTAAATGCTGTGAGTGAAGTGCTTCATTTTGGCATTAATAAACACAAAAAGCTCACCTCTTCAGGATATCTTCTTGTGATTTTATAAAGTAGCCTATTTACATTGTGTGATATGTCTCATATGTCTCATACCGCAGTTAGCAACCATGTGCTCTTGATGTCCTTGCCCAAGCATTTTGAGTTTTAAACCTACTTACGACTAGCACCTTTACTTCAGGTATAATTGGGAGTATAAAAAAGTGAGTTTTGTAGTGCTTTCAAAATCAAAGTATGGTGACAGAAGTGTAGGTGGTTGTTACTCATTTACTCCAAGGCATTTAAAAGACATCTTGTGCGAGGGCAGGTGCTAATTTACAGTTATACTCGCCTGCAGACATGCTGGATTCACCTTTATTGCTCCTGTCTCTGTCACAAGTTATGGCCTGTATGTGCGATGTTTGGACTGGCAGTGCATCAGATTGGAATGGGTAAAACATACTCAGGATAAATTCATACTAGATATGATTGGAGGTTTGAAACACAATACCTTGTACAGTTAAAAAAAAATAAAAATAAACATTTCAAGCACACAACAGTGAAATTCAATCACGTAACTGGCAACCAGATGCTGTGCAAGGCAAAAGCGAGCAAACATCATTTTACACCAAAACCTCCAAGCCGTGGTGTTTAAGGTCTGGGTGGCACACAGTAGGGCTGAAATTTATGACGAGAGAGAAGTCATCGGACAGCGAATGCTTATGTGGCCTCTTTCTTCTCCCTTTGGGCATTTCTCCGAATCTTCATCTCTGTCAGCTGAATATAGCGGATGACATTGGTGTCTGGAAAACAAAGGCAGGAAAAGGCTGATTTATTTCCTGCTCAGACAGGAAACGGTGCATCAATATGGTCATAAATCTTCCATTTAAACACAACTCTGTGGTACATGGAATTAAAGTAAAGCAGCTAGAAGTCATTTAAACCACAGCTTTTTGGAAGTGCAAAAACAAACAAGCTCCGTATGAAGATCTTGTGTATCTGCAGTGGTTTTTCTAAATGATCTTACTAGCTTAGCACATAAATAAACGAACATACACATAACAAATAGATATTAACCACGTGCAGGAGGCTGTTTGCAGATTCCTCTTCATCTACAGTTTTCCCACCTGCCATTCAAGCAACAAATACACCTCTAAAGTTGTCATATTACCTAACTTGACTAGTCTTCCTGTGTTATTTTCTGTAGCTCTGATTAATGTTGGGTGACATGAATGAAGCACCCACATTCAAAAGGCCAAGGTTGTGCTAGAAAATCTGATTCACTGTGCGTATCTTAGGTACCAGATTTCTGCCAATTTTATAAATAACATCTAGGGACAGAATCACAAATAGGCCAAAAGCCCACAGTCATAATTTTTAGTCTCCATATACAAAAGAAAAATCTTGTAAATTTCATATTATTAATCAAATACCTGGTTCACCCTGTCAGCTTTTAGATATGAAACATCTTCAGGAACTCAATAGAAGTCCAGCTACCTTTGTCTCAAGCACTCTGGACTATTTTAAACATGTCACTCAGTGGTTTCACTGTCATGTCTGCAATGCGCGCTTGATATTTTTGCATGAAGTCAGTTTAGTGCCAGTCAACAGCCCGCTATTCCATTTCTATACCACAACAGTCATCTGTTTTATTTTATTTATTTATTGAAGTCCACAAATATCTCTGCAGTGCACCTGTTCATGTTCATGTGAAACACTTTTACATGATACACAAGCTACTGTCAGCTACACCCTTGTTCACAGCGGTCACCACAGCAGGGAGCTCCACATGTCTTTTGTTTTTTCTTACACCAGATGCCTTTCCTGATACAACCCCAAAGGGATTTATGTCTCCTCCAGGGATCTTTTGTTTTTTGGGCAAATGTATAAACCAAAACACTAATGAGCCACTACAATGCTGTCTTTTTACCTTGTCCCAGAACTCAATTTCTTTAAATGCTCAGAGCAACTAATTTAGATATCTTCTATTTGGTCCAGACTGAAATACTGAATCTCACCCACATTTTGAATTGCAGTGAAGCATGATGAAGGATGACTCCTACTTATTTTTATTTTATTTTCTCTACTAGTCATCTCATCACCCTTAAATGTTTTTCACAGTCAGCAAGCTGCATAAATAATGTATCTTGTATTTCAGATATTATTCCGGGGTGTAATGTTCCTTGCCATGAACCAGCAATCCTTACCTGAAGGTTCCTGCTTGTGTGACTCCTTCAGGTAGTACAGGGCTTTCTGGAAGTCTCCTAGGTGGTAATAGGCCACTCCAGATCGGTACAAAGCTTTGAAGTTTTTTCCTTCCTTGTTAAGCACTTTCAGGCAATATTCCTTTACTCGTTCATAGTTCACCAGCTCCATTTGCAAAAGGCAAGCTAGAAAGAGATTAAAAGAGGGGAGAGAGGGCGAAACTCCTGATCACACTGCAGGACCCAATGTTAGACTTGTATTATTTTGCTGAAGTACTAATATGTCCTGTCAGGGACTAAAACACAGCTGATTCTTTGGTTAAATCTTAAACATAAGGCAAATATTATAAATTTGCCAAGGGGTGAATAAATATACCATTCAAGCAAAGTGATAATTAAAAAGAAAGTGAGGCGGATTGTGGGGTAAGCCTGAGAATGACTCATACTGGCAATGAATCATTCATGAGCTCTGGAGTATTCCCAGAATTTCCCTCTGCTGAAAAGACAGCTGATAAGTGGAATCTGTGTCCATCTGTGGGAAATGTATGCGAGAAACGTCTCTTACCGGCCAGGCTGTTGTAACACTCCAGCTCTGCGTTCTCCATTGCCCCCTTCTGCTCATCCGTCAGCGTGGTGGACTTGCTGATGGTCGGCAGCAGGGAGGAGGGTGACTTGGAGCTTGTGTCCGGATCCCCCAGAACCCTGCACAGCCCTTTAATCTCGAGCAGAGCCCGGTGATACTTGCCGATTGCCTCTCGGTACTTCTTATCTTTGTAGCACTGGGTGCCTTGGCTCTTAAAGTCCAGCGCCCGTCTCACGACGTCCGCTGGTTCGTTGTAGGATGGTTGTTTCAACATCGACCCACCATGATGCTTCTGCTGCTGGAGCTGCTGCTGATATCTGGCATCTTTGGTCCGGCTGCTGCTGCTGTTAGGGGGGTGAGCGCACTGCTGGAGCCGTGGGGATCCGCAGGCGTTGTCAGTGTGGCTGCCTTTGCCACTATCCACCCTGCCGTCGTGCGCAGCCTGGATCACACTCATTTTCGACGTTATTTCTATTATAGCTGCCCTGCCCGGCTGTAAATTAGCTGGGAAATTGAGGCTATTCACTGCATCCTCTCGGCTATATCGCGTCTTCGCCTCGCCAGTGTCGCAACTACGTCTTCTGTGTGCGCACCCCTACGCGATGCGCGCTCCTCTGTTGTAGCCTGCTCTCGTATGTTTCTCTTCAAACGCGCCGATTGGTCGACACACACAGAGCCAGTGGTCCCATGGGGGTCCCACACCAGGAAGAAGAGGTTTAATATCATTATCAATTTATCTGGAGATAATTTTATTATCATTTCGTTTGCAACCTGTGAGAAATGAGAGGGAAGTTATAGTCCTGTATTTGAATTAACATTTTTTAAAAAGAAGAAATTATGTTATTTCCCCTTCAGACGCCAGTAGTAATTTGTGGCCCTATCGTGGATTTCTTGTATTGTATTTCTAAATAAGGCCAAATAACCGTGTAATAAATTGCCGTATTTCATCCTTCCTAAGCCATCTCACCCCCGAGGAAAAACTTAATCGGAGTGAATATGAATTCACTTCTTCTTTTTATGTCTTTTTTGGTGTCGCGCTTGTCTTAAAGTAGAGGAATGTATCATCTCTACTCAGATGAATCAGATAAAGCTCATCCAGCTCATTTTATCTCTACAGAGCAGCATTGCGCAGCTACTCTTGACAGACTACAGACTCCTAATTACAGACTATGATGTCATTCGGATGGGGGTTTTGGAGGATGATAGTGTTATTAGTCTCTGTTATGAAGACGGAGGTGCATGTGTAAGAGCATTTTCTGGCATACGGTTTCATTTTGACTGGGCATTTTCTCGGCAGCACTGAGCGTGTGTCAGGTTGTTTGTTCACCGTGTCTCTCCTGTCACTGTCACTGGGGGAATGAAGTCAGCTGTCTGTCTGGGTGTGTCTCTGGAATTTCAGCGTTGAACAAATGCTGCTGATCAGAAATAAAGACCATGTAACCCATGAAATCGTTATCACGCGCCTGGGATCTACAGCATGCTGCTGTCAATTAGTGCGAACACGTGTAAAAATGTCTCTGCAGTTCTTAGCCTTACTATAAGGGTTTGTATGCACTGAAAGTGAGGGTAGAATTTTAACAAATTAACCGCAAGAATGACCACATCATTTATAACATTGTGTGTGTGTGTGTGTGTGTGTGTGTGTGTGTGTGTGTGTGTGTGTGTGTGTGTGTTTTAAGTCAATACTAAATACTAAATGAGATCAGTTTAATCTACACTCCCAAAATATGCAACGTTATTGCATGTTTTTTTTAATAACTTAAGGATCTATTTTATATATATATCGTATTATATTTTTTAAATGTATTATGACTGGTGCTTAATGGTAACATAAATATTATGAAAGTGGCTTGTTACCTGTCAATTTTTTCTTCTGAATATGGAATTAGAAGAACAAAAAGAGTATTTTATTTTCAGTCTTATCTTGATCAAAGGTCGTAATTCTAAATTATTATTATTTTTAAAAACTAGTTGACAATTTTGCCAAACTAACTAAACAGATTACCTTACTGAACCAAGTAGAATGTGCTCCAGGGAGAGGACTCCAACCAGAGTTCTAAGAAGTATAACAGTCGGGTCTCCAGAGGTCTGTGCACACGTCCACAATGGAGTATAACTAAGGGTTTAAGGAAAGGGAAGTAGGCCTAAAAAGAAAAGTTATAAGAAAAATTGCAGGCATCAAAAAACATTTCAATACATCTACTGGCAAAATGTTGCCCTCTGGTGGTGAAAGCTTACGTTAAAATTAGCATGGGATAATTACAAAAAGTACATTTACAATAAAATATTCCTCCAAGCATAATTTTAGTTATTAAAATCTTGTAATAAGCTTTTGTATAAACCTTTATATAAAGTCTATAAAGTCTATACAATGGGATAACCTAATGGAAAATACGGTCTGTCCATCTGACTTGGGGTCTCACATTGACCATGTAGATTCTGGGTAACATTCTGCTAGTTATTATTATTATGTTATCCTAGAGTAATAGCATATTTTCAATCTGTGATCAAAAATAATAATAAAACACGTTTGCAAAATTTTCTGTCCTGCACTCCACTTCATGCATGCACTTTTTAAATACATAATGAATAAACATTCATTATTCTGTATTATTTCTGAACGTTCAGGTGAAATACATCTCTTAACCCTCTGCAGTCTGCATAAACACCAAATCTGGGAGTGGATGGTGCAATCATCTGCATATTGTAGACAGCTTATTACACTCTAGATAGTAATGACTGGTAGGTGGGGAGGATCATATTTATTCTAAAGTGAATTTATTTATTTATTTTAATTCTTAGCCGTAATTGAGAGAGAAGCTACAGGGAACATCGGTAAACGTGCTCCCATCTCATGGATTACTGAGTACGGACCACAACATGTGAGACTGGGCAGTGGTGCTGACTGATCTGGTGATGGGCAGCAAAGGAGTACCACTGAGACCGTGCTGCCTCCAGTCCTGCTCATGCTTTACACCTAAAAATTTCAGTACAACTCTGGGCCGTGCCAATTACAGAATGTATTAGTGTTGGGCAGGAGGAGGACTACTGAGCACCACTGGATATTTTTGGTTAAGTGGTCTGGGAGGAGTTCTGCTTGTGAATAATAAGACTAGAGGTGGAGATAGACTTCAGAAGGAAGAGGAATACCAAATGAACTGTGTCTATCCTGGGACAGGAAATACCTAGGTGTCTATATCCACAAGCTAAACTATTTTCCAAAAAAGCTGAGATCCTTAGAGCTGGTCACACCCACAGACTGAATAAACTGATGATAAAGGCTAACCCTGTGACTGGCTGTAAATTGGAGACTAGTAAAGCTCTGGTGGAGAGAAGGTCACTGAATAAATTGTAAATAAATTTTTTAAAAGGCATCTCTTGTGACAGACTGATTCAGCTCTGCTGCCACAAAAACAGATAGAGGAAAGTCTTTCATACCACATGCCATCACCCTCTTTAACATTATATATCTGTCATATATATCTGTCATATCATTATTATTAGTATTATTAGTATTGTTATTCGTACTGCTATTTTTATTATTATTAGTAGTAGTAGTAGTAGTAGTAACAGCAGTATTTTACCACCATTTCAGCTGCTGTAGCAAAAGCATTTCTCATCTTAATCACATTCTCAGCCGAAAAGTACAATGACGTAATCAAAGTACGCCGGAGACGTAATCTTTAGGAGACAATTTGTTTATGTCATGGCGTCGGTGGATTTCAGAGGTAGCTAAATTGTTATATTCTTTTTTTAGACGTGCAGTTTAATTAGTATAAAAACCTCATGTTATTTATAACTTCGAAACAGCGCCTTGATTGTTTTTTCTGTAGCTTCAAGCTTATTCGTTTGTGCTGCAAGCTAACGCTGTTAACGAGTAGCGTCTCCTTCGCTTTTTATTAGCATATCGGCTAGCATAGCTTATGCTGTCTGCCAGAGCCATAGAATGACTTTTGGTGGTAGTTACAACAGAAAACAACTTCAAGTCATTGCAGCTTTCAGTTTTACAGTATAGTGGGCTATTCATCTTTGGTAAAGTGATGTCTGCATAATTGGTAATTGGTAATGGACGCTGCTCACTGGTCCGGTTTAGCTGTTCTGAGTTATATTTTTTCATTATCTTTATTCATGTATCCTAACATCTGATAAATATACTGGCAATAGAGAAGCATATAAAAGATGAAGCTATATTATTTAGTTTGATTTTATTTGATATAAAATCAAGAAATACAAATAGCTGCTCTGTTTTAGCATTATTTCGGATCTGCTGAAGAACTCAGCTTTCACAGTGAGATAAGTCATCTGTTAATAGAGTGTCTTGTTATTACCTGAAATAAAACCTTTTATTATCAAGAGCGTAATCATGTTAATCAGGAAACCAGAATTACCCTCATGTTTCCTTTGGGCCATTTGACCCATTTTCATTATTGGATAGATAGTGTTAATACAGACTCAGTTCCTCAATTATATTCATACCCAGAAATAATAAAAGTGTAGATTGACTGAAAACATGTGTAGATGTTACACCAACCCCCCCACACCACCACCACCACACACACACAGACAGACATACACATGCACACAAAAAGAAGGCATCTCTATAGTTGTGTAACAAGACATTTTCATCAATAAAATGCTCTCAGTATTGACAATATCCATGTCAAGCTGAGATGTCATTTCATCGCTAACATATAAATGCACTCACAGTTATTTCTCAGACAGCATCAGTTAATAATATAATTTCATAAACTGATTGCTTGTTTAATTTCCAGATAACCTTCTCGGGATATCCTGGGTGGACAGCAATTGGGTACCAGGTCTTAATCCTGGAAATGTGCTGGAGTACTTTTCTGACAGAAGCAACCCTTTCTATGACCGTACCTGCAATAATGAGGTAGTGAAGATGCAGCGGCTTACTGTGGATCATCTGAAGTAAGTTTGTTTCATAGATGGAAATTGGATAGAGAGCAGTGAAAAGATTTTTGAAAATATTACATTAAGTATGAAGGGAGACATTCTGATCAAAATCATATTGTCAAGTAGAGCCCAAACACACACACACACACAAGTAATACTATTATAATATCGCCACATCTACCGATTTGTGAAAACGTTGCTTCTGTCTCATTTACAGTCAGATGGTGGGAGTTGAATACATCCTTCTTCATGCTCAGGAGCCAATTCTTTATATAATCCGTAAACAACAGAGGCAGTCACCGACGCAAGGTGAGTTCCAAAGTCTGATTGACTATAGTCTGTTTCAGTCCTTCTATTTACTTACTTATACTGTTTACCACTGGAGTCTTTTGTATAAAATTTCAGCTGCATAAAAATGGTAATTAGCAGTCCAGCTGGATAACACTCAAGCCGTTATTTGTTAGATTTGTAAAGTCTTCATTTCACATCAGTTGAATTTCTGCTTCTCTGTTCATACTACAGTGGTTCCCTTGGCTGATTACTACATCATAGCTGGAGTCGTGTATCAGGCTCCAGACCTGGGAACAGTTATCAGCTCTAGAGTGGTAAAAAAAAAAAAAAACATTCATTGTAATTCTGTAAAAGATAAGTTTGTGTAACACTGATTAAAAAAAAATCAGTGTTATTTATATGAATTATATCTGTTTTTAGCTTTCCGCTGTACATGGAATCCAGTCTGCTTTTGATGAGGCCATGTCATATTGTCGCTATCACCCATCCAAGGGATACTGGTGGCACTTCAAGGACCATGAGGAGAGAGGTTAGCGGTTTGGCAGTTTACAATTTAGATGTTAAAGTTCTGATTATCAGTCATGTGATGTGATCACAAATACTAGCAACAAAAGAAGGAGTCTGAACCTGTTATCCTTGTTTTAGTTTAAAATAATGACTTTGACAGAAGGTGATTAACATGAATCTCTTGTACAGAAAAAGCCAAACCAAAGACTAAGAAGAAAGAGGAGCCTAGCTCTCTGTTTCAGAGGCATCGCGTTGACACACTCCTTTTGGACCTTAGGTCAAAATTTCCACCAACTTTCTATCAGGTACTGTCAGCTATTGCCCAGCTTGTTCATTTGAATTTTGAGTCTAAGAGGATTCAATTGTATTGATTTTGTTTTGTTTTGCTTTTCTCTGAACTTTTAGCCTAAGCCTGGTGAGAAGCCCATTCCAGGTATGATATTTAAAACAGTTTTTTGTTTATAGATCATTATGATAGATAATAAGAGTCTATGAGGGTCTGTCTGGAAGTGCTTAACACTCTGCAGATTACTAAGATATTAATTTATTTTCATGTGTGAAACATTGCTTTTACTTTCAGAATGTAATTCATGTTGTTTGATTAAACTAAAAGAACATCAGTTATTTTTTCTGCTGAATATTTCAATTTTAAAATCAGTTAAGTTTAGTTTTTAATGTCTGTCCTTCAAGGCCAAATTCTTGAGTTTACTTTTAACTACAGGCTTTTGTTTTGCAGTTGAGGTGAAAAAGGAACCTGAACCTCCCGCAGAAACAGTGAAGCAAGAGGAGAGGGAGCAGGCAACCAAGTCCTCTGCTCCAGCTCCACCTAACAAACCACCTCCTGAGAAAAGAGCAAGACTACAGTGACAGCCATATTTGTCAGACACTGGGAAGGTTGCGCACGGCTCTGCAAAGTCCTACATCACTCACTGGGAAAATGACTTGAGACATTCCTCCCCAACTCTCTGCTTATTTGATCAGTTTTTAGAATACTGAAAATAAAAGGAGTCAGTTGTTTATGTCAGTGTTGAGACTCTTTTTACGCTGCAGCATTAGTCCTGTGCCCTTGATAGGCTTCAAGCAGCTGTAGCACAAACAAGCAATTTGAAGTGGGGGAGGATTTTTTTTTTTTTGATAAGCTGACATCAGCATCAGTGTCAGCTTACTGTCAACATCATCTTAATGTTTCTGTTGTAGTGACTTCAGAGGATCGTTTAATTCGCTGTCTGCTTTACAAACATGATGTGTCATGATGTGTCATCTCATCTGGAAAGCAAATGGCCTCTTGACCTGAACATGGCTTGTTCATTTCAGACACTTTCATCTCCTTCGGAAGAAATGCCCTGCTTTTGTATGGTTTTTTTTATATACATTAAATGGTATTGATTAATGTGTTCTGATCTGTTTAATTCTTAACATTTAACAGGCTTCACATTTATTTGATCCATTTTTCTTCTGTTTTATTTCAACCTGTAATCAAGACTCGCACTCAGAGCTGCACTGTAGCGTTTTTCCTGTCTTGAGTCAACCCTGATTTCTTTATATCATGCTACTTTGGATGATGGCTGCCTTTTGTTCTGTTCTCTGTCAAGATTATCTCGTACTGCGTCATCTGGTTTCTGGGGATTTTGTTGTGTGTTTTGTGTGATACTTTCCACTTTTACTTATTGGAAGCAAAATGTAAAGAAACAAGTGGTGGCTCAAGACTTTTGCACATTACTGTATTTGTGCCTGATTCTTATTATTCTTATGATCTGGGTATATGGGTGGTTGTAGGTCTTTGGGGCACAAACTGATGGCTGGGCATTCTCCTTCAGGATTTTCTGGTAGAGAGCAGAGTTCATAGTTCGATCAATTACAGCAAGTCATCCAGGTCCCGAAGCAGGAAACAGTTCTTTAGATGTTGTGCTGGATTCTTTTGTGACCTGGATGAGTCATTGAACCCTTGACAGGCTGGCCACTCCTGGGAAGGTCCACCGATATTCCAAGTTTTTTCCATTTGTGAATAATGGCTCTCACTGTGGTTGGCTGGAGTTTCTAAGCCTTTGAAATATCTTTGTAATCCTTTCCAGGCTGACAGATATCAGTGACTTTGTTTCTCAGTTGTTTCTTTATATCATGACATGATATGTTGCTTTTTAAGATCTTTTAACCTATTTCAGTTTGTCAAATAGGTTTTATTTTGGTGATTTCTAAATTCATAAAATATGCAGTTAATTCATGATTTAACAAGAGGCTTCTTACTTTTTTAGAACACCATATATCAAAAGTGGTTGGAGGTCACCCCACCTTGACTAGTTACCACAGAAAAACAGACATGCCATATTTCATCATGTGGGACCAGGATTTTTAATGGGATAGGATTCGAGTACCATTTTGCATCCTTAATGTAGCAGGTATTGTTTTTAACCGACAGGTGTCGCCATTTAGTCATATTTACTATAAAGCTCCATATATGTGCCTGATTTTTTACATTTTATTTCATACGTTTATGCTCTCTGCCATCACCCTGTTGAGTCGCAATCAAATAAATATGCCTACTCACTAAAAAAATATAATTTTCCAATAAGAGCGAGTGAATACCTGAAGGTTGAAGGCATAAAGCTTGTGTGTATGGTCTTATATTTAGTGTAAACAGTACCGATGCCACGAAGAAGAACTTCCTCGCAGGGCGTGGTGGGATAGCAGTCTTCCTCAGTGGAGGACTGAACAGTGCCCCAGCTGGCTGGCTAGCTGCAGAGAGAAGATGGCTGCAGAGGGGATTTTCAGGCCAGTGTCTGAAAACAGAGCGCTGTTTGTCATGTTGAACGACGACTAGCCCCAGCGTGTCACCCCGGTTGTTGTGTCGGTCGGTTCCGCCTGGATTCGTCGGAGGGGATAAAACAACATGGGGTCGCAGACTTTGCAGATCCTGAGGCAGGGGGTCTGGGCTTCAATCACAGGCGGATGGTACTACGACCCCGATCAGAATACGTTCGTCAACGCTTTACATCTCTACATCTGGCTCTTTCTACTATGTTTCCCCTTCACGCTGTACATGGTGAGCCGCTTTGTCTCCTTTTTATTTTATTTTATTTTATTTTATTTATTTATTTTTTACCTCATAGACTGGTATTTCTTTATGTATTTGTCATGACTGTTGACAGCTTAAGTTAACCAAACCAACTGTCCGTTAGGTTAGCAGCCACAGCTCACTAACGGTCGGTCTCGGTCTATTATCTGGAGCGGAGACAATGTAAGCTCACATTAAACTAAGGAAACGCAACGGGATATTTGAAGTGTAGTGGAATTATCCAAATTATCCATCAAGCAAAAGCATTTCTTAGCAAATAAACCTTATTCTGGTGGAGACGTTAACAAAAGAGCCTTTAACTCCTTGAGGTTTCAGTCTACTGTCCATCAACTAGATCGTACCGAAACGCTCTTTTGTTCATATTCTGTGTTTAGGTTAAGGTCCACTTGGAAATTTACACTGTGTCAGGCTGTAATCAGTGAATTTATTTTCCCTTCCCCCATCTTTATCTATTTGTTGTCCTCCGGTCGACAGTGATTTTCGGTATCACCAGTTTTCAGAAGCTACCAGCTGTGACTGTAGGAGCACAGTTCACAAGGGTGTTAGCAGGGATCTTGCCCGTGTAAAAGCCCAGGAATCAGAATCATATAGCTGAGAGCTGCTTGTTCAGTTTTTTCATCTCAAAATGTCTTTGTTTGCGGGTTTCCTAAACGGCTTTACTTTCTTAAGGTGCTCTTTTCTGTGGCACGTCAATAAAAGGTTGCTTGCAGAATGATTCTGCCAAACTTTATGTGCTGCACACATAAAATGCACATTTATAACTGCTGGCATGATTGTGAATGTCTGTGTGCTCACTTCTATATAGAGAAACTGGGGTGTTTGAAATAGGTTTGTGGTTTCCTTTCTATTCCTGGAGTGGAAATGCTTTGGTCAGCTCTGTGGTTTATATTGAGCCGCAAGTTTGAGTCGTGCTGCTGCTGTTTGTGAGAGCTACAAGCAGATGCAGGAGGATATCTCAAGGACAAGAGAGAGCCTAGAGCCCATCTAGTCACCTCTTTCTGTAATAGCCTGCTTGCCAGCTGCACTAAGCAGACAAATTCATAATCAAATCTTAAGACACTGCAGATGTGTCATAAATAATTGGGACAATAGGTGCAATAATGTAATTATCTCTTTTAGCTGCGTTTAGCAGAGCTAATTTTCTCTGTGGCAGTGCTTGGTTCCAGTTCACGGGTTTATAAATGATGTGTCATCGTGTCTGAATGTCCAAATTTAATCAACATCACTCCTGGGCTGCTGAGATAAACACAGGAAAGAAAATGGATATAAAATGCTGTAACATGGGTAAAAATGAAACCGTAAGAGGGTTGTCTATATAACCTTTTTCCCTACTTGTTCCTCTAATTCCAGGCCCTACCGCCAACCATGGTGATAGTGGGAATCTACTGTGGTGTGATTGCTGCCATGTTCCTGCTGCTGAAGACGGTGAATTACCGCCTCCACTATGCCTTGGATGAGGGGGAGGTGGTGGAGCATCAGGCTAAGGAGAATCAGGGCAGCAGAGGTGGCACAGAGGGGGCTAATGATGGAGGCGTGACCCGAAGGGAGGACAGCAATGGCCCAGGGTAAGTTCATGTTATAGTCTCGTGGCAGATTTAATATCTGGAGATGGAGCACTGTAGTGCACAACTGATAAAGTATTTTGTAGAGGATGTGCAAGATCATTAAGCAGAAATAAATCGCACTGTCAGATGAGTGATCAGAAAGTGTGACTGATCTTCAAGTCACTTAAAGATCATGTGATCTGCTGTTATCTAATGGAGCTGAGGAAGGAGGGCTAGAGCATTGATCACTCCGGACACACACGTTACTCAAAGGTTAGCTGGGTAGCTGCTTTAGGGTGACTTCAAATTATTAAACCAAACATGCTGACACCAGTTCAGGAAGTTACTTTTAAATAAACTGTTAAGTGACATTTAATTTCTCCTCGGCTAACACATCTGTTACCACGCTCTGTTCCAAAAACCATTGCAGAGTTTTCTGTCCGTCTCATTAATATTGACAACACTTAAGTTTAGATTCATCCAGAAATATTGTGTTTTTCTTTAAAGCTTAACAAATGTGTTGGATGCATTTTCTGGGCCATAAAATTCTATGAAGCTGATTTTTTGTTTTTTTGTTTTTTTTTCTGTCTGTAAAACTAGTGTTACTTACATTAGTGGTCTGTTTCATCCCCTGCATTTTCTGGTTCATTTGTATGTTGGTTTTGTTTTGGCACGCTACCAACACTTGTAGGCCAGTGAAGTGGCGTGAAAGTGTTGGCAGGAAGATTCATCATGTCTCCCACATGTTTGCTTTAAAGTACAAACCAAATGAGAGAGTACTCCTTAAAGGGAAAAAGAAAAACATCCAGAGGGCTACCAGTTGACAGAAACTAGAGGTTTTACAGTTATTGCCATGTGCTTTACACAGCATGCACTGGGTTTTATTACTTCTTTTCCTCCCAATTTATTGGATCTGTCATATTGGCAAAGCTCTTGAAGCAAGCGTCATTATTCAGCAGCCGTCTTGAAATGCTTTCAGGCACTTATTTGGTTAGTTATTTTGAAGCATTATCTTATTTAAATATAATTTCAGTGTTCACATTAACATAAACTAAAAAGATGTTAACATTATTTCTCATTGGCCACATAAATCTACACTTATCTTTAACAGTACAGGTGTATATGTGCTTTCAATTAATCCCCACCTGTTGGGGGGATACGTTTCATCAGTGTTAACATTAAGAAACAATAGTACGTTGTAGCAGTACACTTACTGACCACTTTGTTACTAGGTAAAAATGCCTTGTTGATGGCAGAGGTAAGAGGAGATAAAAAGGCAACATGAACTACTAACATAACCATTAATTGAAACTAAGTTGTGCAGAACAGCATCTCCGCACACACAACCTTAAGCCTTGAAATGGATAGGCTACAGCAGCAGAAGACCACACCAAGCCCCAATCCTTTTGGCTACGAACAGGAAACTGAGGCTAGAATTTACAAAAGCCCACCAAAATTCGACAACAGAAGATTGAAAAACTTGACCTAGTCTGATTAGTCTCGATTTCCCCTGTGAGATTCAGCTGATGGTGTCAGAATTTGGTGTAAAAACCACTGATACATCCTAACTTGTATCAGTGGTTTTTGGCTTGTGGTGATGGTGTAATGGTGTGGAGGATATTTTTCGGGCTCCTTAGTACCAGTTGAGCGTTATTTAGCTGCCACATGCCAGATTTCTAACATTAGGTTTAGCTCTCATTCAGAGTGAACAAAAGCCACTGAGGTTTCAGCCTTTTACTGCAAATGACTTGAAGAAGTGACTCATACTCACATTCCAGAAGCAGTGCTTAGCAGGACGCTGGGACAGGGGAAAGGCAAAAAATAAAAAGAAAGAGAGAGTGAGACCGCTCAACCAGTCATAGCTTTGCCCACACATCTGGAACAGCATTCCAGGTTGTTTAAGTTTGCAGTGAAGCCGACAAGCTCAGATGACATTCATTAAGGTGTTTTTTCTTCTCCTTCTTCTTCTTTATTTCCTCTTCCACCACCCACTCAATTTCCCCACTTCCTGCTCCAGTTTTTTTCCAGTATCTTTTTTTGGTGCTACATGTTGTGGTTGATTACTTTAAGTATTGTTTTGTTGTCTGACCTGCTATGATGCAGTTTTGGCATATGGAAATGATTTATATCCCTGGCAAGTTGTTTGTTTCTACATACCATCTGGTTAAATAAGCACGTCTGGGCTAAATATAGACCCAGAAAAAAAAATCATGGATGCTTTCATCTGTTTTCTCTCTGTGGAATTTGAAAGCCTGTGCAAAATATTTAAAATAGAGGCCTGTTTAAGAAGTTCACATGGTGTTTTTTCCCTAAATTGAGGCTGCTGCCATCTTTTTTCTGTTTGACTGAAGGAGATAAATGACATGTAACAGGGCTGAACAGGGCTGAACAATCTTGGTGAACTCAATAGTTTCCATTGATGTGCATGTGTTTGTGTGTCTGCAAAGGGACCCTGGAGGGGGTATTGAGATGGCAGACTTCATCCGACAAGAGACTCCACCAGTGGACTGCAGTTCCAGGAACTCCTATATTGGGATGGAGTCTAACCAGCAGGTAAGCAGAGCAGGTAATACAGTGCAATGTTGCATTCAACTCATGTAGAACTGTCTACCGCTATAAAGCGAATCGCGAATTGTGTGGCGTTATATTCAGGAGAGGAGAGAAGGGAGACAGCAGGCAGTTTATTTCCTATTTACAGCATGGGGAAAGCAATGTGTTTATGTACCAGTATAAGTGCACCGCATCACAGCTGAGCTTGTTTACATTTCATTGAATGCTAAAAGAAATAACCACAGAAGAAGCAGCACTACTTTCCTAACAGTCCCAATAGTGAATTTTGAACAAGGAATTTTAGAAAAACCCTGTTTTTGATATTGCATGAAAATACTTTTTCTACAGATTGTCTTATTGTTATCTGTACTGTCCTTCTAGTAAGCAGAGCTATTTAGCAGAGCATGCTAAGTTATTTTACTTTTGTTGTTGGTGGACTAGAGGAAGCAACTGTTGGGTTGTGTGTGTGTATATGCCGTGGGGTTTTTTCATTAGGAATGATTTATTTCTTTATTTATTTTTACATATTGCTGTCAGGCTGATATCTCCTTTAATATTCGAAGTTCTTTAGCTCCCTTATTCTGTGAGATATATTTAACCTCTGAATCCCCATGGGTGCTGTGTTCTGTGTCTTTGTACTGTATGTCCTTGTCTCTAATCAGCCTGCACATTCTGCTCAGCTGCTGTGTGGCAAGTTGGAAGAGAAACCAAAAACTTTTTTCTTTTTCTTTTTTTTTTGACAGTACACAGGCGTTAGCTATTTGTAAAACACAAACGGCATCTTCTTTGAGATGTCATATTCTGTAAAGATCACACCTTGTCAGTTTGCTTGATGAAAATGTTGTTGCAGAAATAAGCTTCTGATATCCTGACCACCTTTCCTTTTGAAAGACAAATAGCTTAACTTATCTTTTCATTCAAATTTCAGATAGCATCTTCACATCGAAGAGCAACAGTTGCCAAAGGTAATATGCCACACAGCTTTCTTCTGTGCCTATTCAACTTAAAAAGAGCAAAAGAGAAAGAAGTAATAAATAATAATAATAATAATAATAAACTTTATTTATAAAGCACACTAAAAAACCAAGGGTATACCAAGGTGCTTGACAAAAATAAAATAGGAAAAGGGAGATGGGAGGGAAAAGAGAAAGGACCTGGCACGTATCAATTATAAAACCTTGACAATCATAAGATATAAAAGTAGTTCACAAGCATAACGGATAAAAATGTACCAACGCACACCAAGTGTTAACTAGGTGGAAAGGCAAGATTAAAGAAATAAGTCTTCAGCCGTGATTTAAACAGAGGCAGAGAGTCAGGCGCCCGGATAGACGCAGGAAGGTTGTTCCATAAGACCGGGCAGCTACAGCAAAGCGCGGTCACCGCGAGACTTCAGCCGAGAACGAGGTTGCTCCAGAAGAATTTGGGTAGCAGATCTAAGTGCTCTGACAGGAGTGTGTAACCTGAGAAGCTCATTGAGGTAGCTCGGCACCAAATTATTAATGGTTTTGTAGGTGAAAAGTAATATTTTAAATTGAATACGGTATTTAATTGGAAGCCAGTGCAAGCCAGCAAGAACAGGAGTGACATGTTACAAGTAGGGTTGGTTTAAAAACTCCTTTGCAACACTAATGCATGTTCCGACTGTGGAAGAACCACATCCTTAACCATGATTTCCCCGACCCCCATGCAGCCTGACTCAGCATTGCTGTGACCTCAACAGTCACACCATGATGAGGCAGCTTTCGACAGGCGCTGCTGGCTTTGAAAAAATGGGAAGGGGGTGGGTGGGGGTGGGGGTGGTATACATTGTAAGACCCAGCATGGGAGTCATTCTCTGAGAGCACATTATTGAAACACAGAGACGAAGACAACAACTGAACTTGTAGCTGTGCTAGGGGGCCATTGTACTGAGTGTTTGACTGAGGCGCCTGCGTCGCCTGAATAATTCAGTGAGTCTGTTCGATGCCATTCTAATTAGCTGGCAGTTTGTGATGAGACTAAATGGTCTGAAGTGGGACAAGGGCTCTGCAGGGATTTAGTTTTTTAATCTCCCCTCCCCTTTACTGTACACTTAGATGGTTTGCCACACACTTCCAGGAAGTCATGGCAACTCCTAAAAAAAACCCCTTAACTCTCATTTCCAAGACAAATCCTAACAGTTACATCTTTGTTCAATTGTTATCTTGTGCTGCCATCAGAGCATTCAAAGAATCTATTCAGACTAGCTCATACCTCCATTAAGTGTGGCCTTTCCCCATAAACAATTAGGGAAAGCTCCCAGAAAAAGCATTTCTTAGTGCACAGCCACAGTTTGTATTCATAATATTCTGTTATGTAGTCTGTAGAGCCCAGTTATGTGTAGGTTTTCAGAGATAATGGTTTTCTTAAAAGCTGTTTTTCCTATATTTTCAGGAGATTGTGGAAGGACCTCAGATGACATTAGTTTGACTCTTGTTGAGAGCTGTAGTCATGATCATGGTAAACACACAGTCACTTATGCTATTACTAATACTTCTCAGCGTTTTTCTCAATGTATATTTTCTTTGTATCCGTTTAGATCTGCTCTCAGACACAAAGATGTACTGCCTCGTTCCCAATGATTCCTTCGCCTCCTTGCAGCCGTCAACCTCCTTGTGTCCTTCAGAGCTGTCCAGGGAGCCTGCGGATCTCTGTAACTCTGCTGCTTATCACTTCAGCCTATCACACTCCTCCTGTGACACGGAGGTGACCTCTCATTCATCCATGCAATCTCAGACCTTCAGGAAGGAGCTCCGTTCTCGAGGTCTGCCTCGGACCTCTAGCTCGGCAGGTTCCGCTTTCCCTGACCCAAGTCTGCCAGACTTTGCTCTGTATCCTCCACCCAGAAGAGGTGGCCTTGACCCTGTGTGTGAGCTGGAGACTGCCAGACCACACAGGCCAGGGCTGTGTGACAGAGAGGGGGCAGACCGCCTGCACCAGCAGGACCAAGCTGTGCCCTCGACTTCTGGAGTAGAGTGCTACAGACACAAAGAGCAACGCAGGGTTGCTCGCTCAGCCTCTAAGGAAGCAGGGGAGAGTAGTTCAGGACTATACCAGGTGGAAGGGAGTGGTGGTGGAAAAGCCTCTGGCGGTGGAGCAAAGTCCCAAGGAGGGGAGCGAAGTGCCGATAGCCTGAGGAGTCTGAGTACTCGCAGTAGTGGTTCCACTGAGAGTTACTGCAGTGGTACAGACAGAGACACCAACAGCACTGTCAGCAGCTTCCACAGTGAACAGACCAGCTCTACACATGTGGAGAGCCTGCTCTCACTTTCAGGGGATGAACGTGCACGGGAAACGGGAGAGACAGTATCTGCTCCTGCAGACGACAGGACTTCTAGTATTAGCCCTCGAAGTCTTGGTAATCTTCCCTCCAGGGAAGCCAATAAAAACCCACATGCCAATGAGCTGACTGCTAAACAAACTGCGGACACTCAGTCATCTGCAACCCAAGAACTGGTGGAACCTGTCAAGTGTACCGAAGAGCCTGGCATCAGGACCAGTGCTGATGGCTCAACAGGTGTAGCTGTCACAGAGCAGGAGCAGGTGAAAGACAACGTTCAACCAAACTCGGCTAACATTGTTCAGAGGACTTCTTCTCTGTCAGCGGGTCGCAGTGGACGCCGGCGGACTGGAAAGAAAAGAGCAAGCAGCTTTGATGCCAGCCATCACCGGGATTACATCTCTATGCGTGCTATGGCCAAGCCCTGTAGTGCTGTATTCACTGGTGGTGGAGAGGATTATTCCAGTGATCAGAGTGAACTCAGCTGTGCCTCCAGTCTCCGCTCCACCAAGCACCTAAGCACGGACAGTTCATCTAGCACCACCTCCCGCTCCTGCCACTCACCAGAGAGCCACTACAGGGCCCTGAAAGCCAAGCACATTTCAGCCAATGCCTCCTCCTCCTCTTCCACCACAGTAAAACCTGAGACAGGAGTTCGAAATGGAGGGAAGCGGCGTACCTCCCGCCGTACTCCAAGCACAGGCAGTGCCAAAACGCATGCCAGAGTGTTGAGCTTAGACAGCGGTACGGCTGCATGCCTTAATGATCCCACCCACCTAGGAGCTCCAGCAGGACCTCGACCTCTTACCACCTCCAAGTCAGATTTGGAAGCCAAAGAAGGGGAAGTCCTGGATGCGGCATCCCTGCTGGGTCGGGCCTCCCAGCTGGAATCGGTGACCCGCTCCAGAAACAGTCTGCCCAACCAGGCAGCTTTCGCTGAGCCTCAGGATGCTAATGCTGCTTCCCTGCGGGGTATGTACCACACACTGAGCTCCAACGTACTGTACACATTGCATTCTGTGTGGTTTGCATTAGTGATTGATGACTAGTCTACTTTTTATGCTGGCAGACAGAATTCAGTGTTATTAGTCTGGTTCTGTTTTTATCTGTCTTGCAAATTGTTTGCATAATAATCGCTGGTGATGGTTTGGATATCTGTTGAACACTGCTTCACTGGAAACCTTTAGTCATACTCATGGTTTCTGGCACACGAAACAGGAGCACACTGGTAAAGTTGATAAACTTTAATCTGTTTAGGTGTAGTCGTCCAGCTGCCTGAAAATTGTGTGTGTTTGTGTGGGAGTGAGTGCGTGAGACAAGACTGTGGACGAGATGCTGTCTCTCTTGTTCATTCAGTGTAGTCATGGTAAGTTACCATGGAGTGGCATTTCTGACCCAAGCATAGTGTTCCCTGTGTAGATCACAGTTAGCATGATGGCACAGTGTGTGCTTTGTATTGAGGTTAGACAAGCAGCAGCTCTCTTATTAGTGTAAAGCTCAGATAGTATAATAGACATTCCATACTCCACATTCTTCAAATTTGCAGGCAGATATATCACATTTTTACTGAGTCCTCCTCTTTCTGGGTTCTTATTTTTTGGCTTCTGGAGTGTACACCTCGTGGGATTGGATACAGTATTGGAGGCAGGACATACCAGGGCATATGACTGGTTGGCTAGAAACACGTTATAACTTCATTATACACTGTTATATCACAGTCAGTCGAGGGATTTTTATTGCTGTTATAATATAAGTCTGTGACTGCAATTGAAGTTTTCAGCAGTGGTTGTTGGTGGAGATTTGGCTGATTTGGAAGAAGCCCATGAATTCAAACGCTACCTCTGTGACTGCAGCAAGCTTAAGTATTTTTTCAGTGAATAAGTTGTGCATTATTTATCATGCAAACAAAAAGGAACATCGGCTCATCTTGATACACTGGGGGGGTTTTGCTGCTGCAGCACTCCTTGTTGACTTGCACCCAAGGGTTAATGCTAACTAAATTTAGTAGGAGGTACTTAAGTTTAGCTCTGAACTGCTGTGTCATTTTGTTGCTTTTATTGGCCCTTATCTGTTTGGCATACTTTCTTAGCATTTCACCCATCGACCTTTGGAGTGTTTTATCTGAAGATGAGCATAAGACCTAAACAAGCTGTACCTACTTAGTAGATGTGCTAACTTTAGCTAAAAGGAGCTGCTGGTCATAACAGATTAAGTAGTGCCATAATAGCAAAATTCATTGTTTCTGCCATAATCCTGCAAGTTCCACATGACCAGAGCATGTGCTTGTCAGCAGAAATCATCAGATAAGGTTTAAATACTGCACCTCCATAAAATATTTCACATTTTGGTATATATCGGGGAATACTTTCTTGTACCTTTTATTGTGACAGTAAAGGCGTAGAAAGACAATTTGTTAAGAGAGTAAGATGCAGGATATGCATACCTGGTTCATTTTTCAGTGACTATGTCATTAATTTGTGTTTTGGTGTTGCTCTGTAACTGTTTTAATATGTACCTGAAAGCAGCCGTAACACACGGAAAAATTATGTCCTCGTGTCCACATAAAGCTCTCATAAAGAGAGGAAACTTATCCAGTCTAACTGGCCAATGATGTCTCTCATCACGACAGCCCCAGGAAGTGAGGAGACGGTCATATTTCGCCGCGAACGTAGCACATTTCGTCGGCAGGCTGTGCGGCGGCGACACAACGCAGGGAGTAACCCCACCCCACCCACCTCCCTCATTGGATCTCCTCTCAGGTACGCCGTGAATGGAGCAGGGGGTCGTTTCTGTTGTTGTGTTGCCTGGTATGAGCATGTTACCAGGTGGCGCTCTTTCCTGTCCCACATCACCACCAATGATTTGGGTCTTCTGCTGTGCATGACATCAAACAGCACATCATTTATGACTGGACTGGTTTCTCCACTCTGCATGTGGTTTCTTTGGTCCTACTTTTCTCAAGACTTCTCTCTTCCTCCTGTTGTCATCCCATCCAATCTTTTAAATTCCACTTGGAGTCCTGAGAAATTCAAAGGCACAAGGCCACAAGGTCTGACTAATCTACTTGGCTGACACGCCGTCTCCTCTCAGATGTGCGCATGATTTGTTAAGCAATACAGGCGCCCCGCTGTATCACATTGCTCTGCCCTTCAGAAAGAACTTTCTGTGCAGAGAGAGACTGATTATATTGATCATTAAAAAGTCACAGGTTAGGTCTGCACTCCTGACATGATAAAATAATAATATGTGATGATAGAATGTTTTTATTTTGTTTGTTTATTATCTGTGATACTCCCAGTTGCTCTTCTCTAGATTTGAAGAGCCCAGTTTTTACAGTTTTCAGCACACTGGACACAGATGTCTTAATGTTCCCACCTTTTTCTTTTAAATTCTAGCTCTTTTTTTAAATGCCTTTATGTAATGTAATTCCAATGTTGTGGCTTGTCCCGATCACATCCCTGATGCAACATTTTATTCATTTTATTACATGTGCAAATCACATCTCTACACAAGTTTAGTAAGTGTCAAACTGAGCAGGTCTCTAGTACCCTTTAAATGAGATCTCACCTTGAAAGTCAGAGTACTGTCTGGAGTGGATTAATCTTTTCTGTGCTCCATGCTTCCCTGCAGAATACTACAAACGAACTGTTACTCCTCGGTTTGTAGAATGATTAAAAAGAAGAAAACCACTCAGAGATGTAAAGTAGCAGTTGTGTTGGTGCTCAAAAAAAATATGTTAATGTTCCACTGATATATTTCTGTGGATGCACATCAAGCTCCTCCGAGGTCTCTTTAAAACCCCTCCCGTTTGCTTGTGCAACTGCCAGCAGTTACTCACCTCTAGGCAAAACTCTGTTTTCTTTCATCTATCTTACAAGGTCACGTTGCTAAATGCTCAGCCTTAAGCAACAAAAGCAAGCGTGCAGCCTGCCAGGGGTCAATAAACTTGCAAAATCATTCCCTCTTTCACGGATTCCTCCACCCTTCACTATCCCTTCACTTCCAGCACATTTTTACTTTATGCACTTATGCTGCACTAGACACCTTTGCCTTCTCAGGTAGTTTCCTTAATCCAACCTTATAAGGGAAAGCAATTGAGTTTAGTATTTTGATGAAAATCCTCTGAGTCTTCTGCGTTCATTAGTCTGATTTCTGTTGTTGTAATCAGAGGCCTGAATTTATCAGCTTCATTAAGAATAATCTTCGTCTAAAGTTTGACAGGACATTCACGTCTTAGTAGATTTTCCTAAGAAGAGTTAAAAGAATGGAGTTAGGTACACCGCTTTATAAATGATTGTAACTTGAGAAACAAGAAATAATTTCTGCATTCAGACTAAACCATGTCTGACACCATCACAAAAAATGATTATTGTGTGAGGGGGAAAAATTAGTCTGTAGCCTCCGGATCAAATCCCACCATTTTCAAAACTACACGTCATATCCCGCTCACCTTTTGACGTTATGTGCCAGCAATACCAACCCCAACCATCTTGGACTCCACCACTCATTTCCTCCCCTTCTTCCCTTCTCCTCCCAACAGTCTTCAGGAGGCTCTCAGCCAGGCCTCCCAGCCTTCTACTTCCCAGGTGAAAAGTCAGCCATCCAGAACCTCATCCCAGGTTACAGTGCTGAGCGCTAGCGCGTCCCTGCTGGCCAGGAATGGAAGCGCACACCTGGAGGGTTCTCAGGACAAGGCCTCAACTGTTGGTGCCACCAGCTTGCAGGAGGACTTCGGTAGGGAGTTCATGAAAAGAGCTGAGCTGTTAGGAAAGAATTTCCTTGGGGAGAGTATTCGATTAGTAGTTAACGGAGAGGTGACAGATCTGGTCATTTTTGTCATAAGACCTGTATTTTGTGGTATTTTCCTCATGCTTGATTAGAAAGCTGCTGCTTGTTATTTTGGAATTGCTCAAAGAGTTGTCACAGATATGACCATGGCCGTCAGTCATAGCAGTGCACTATTATCCACAGTCGGTGGACTGTTGTAATCAGTCAAAGCCCGGCACCATTATCCATGCTCCATTTATCTCTGTCTGCGATATTGTGGTCTGTAGCTAATACTTGACCTCACTGGGATATTAATGTTACCTTATGGTCACATCATAGCACATACCCCAATGCTGACAGCAGTGTAACAGATTGGTATAGATGTCTATACGTAAGCATGTCTACATAAACATCAAGGAAAAGGAGGGGTTGTGTAAGGGCTGTCATGCACTCTTCATCAGAACCAGTGATGAGTAGATTATTACTCCTGCTTATAACTGAACTAGAAGCAAATTACTTTTGTGACGTACGTGTGTGTGTGTGTGTGTGTGTGTGTGTGTGTGTGTGTGTGTGTGTGTGTGTGTGTGTGTGTGTGTGTGTGTGTGTGTGTGTGTGTGTGTGTGTGTGTGTGTGTGTGTGTGTGTGTGTGTGTGTGTGTGTGTGTGTGTGTGTGTGTGTGTGTGTGTGTGTGTGTGTCGGTCCGCTTGTCCCATTGTCTTGTCTGTCTGTATGGGACAGACGAAAAGTGGCCTGATGCAGGTTTTTATGCACTCTAGATGTGAAGGTGATTATAAGACTACTCAAGTGAAGATGTGGTTTATGGGACGTCTGTGAACAACTAGATGAAGTATATTAACTTTTGAAATTTTTCAGATAATTTCATCATGCCATGTCCTCCTGAGACCCCGCCTATTCATTATGTTCTCTGTAGTGGACCAAAAAAAAAGTTAAACTGAAAGATTTTTCTTTAATTCGGTTCTCAGGAGGATATGAATTGCACAAACGGTCAGGTTCTTAACAGAAATGAGTTGAATAGAAATGCATTTAAGGGCTGTAACAAATTCCTGAAAGTGATTTTTGTCTTGCAGGAATCCTAATTTCTATCACTGAGAAGCAGAAAGTCTACTTAAAATATTTGAAATGACTAGCTTGGCTTTTTTTATTTTTTTATGGCGTTTCCCCACACTTTTAATCCCCATTACATTCAGTGTTTGGAATGCATGTGAGGTTTCACTTACTGAGGCAGAACAGCAACTTTACCATGGTAATATTATGTCTATACCTGAACAACAATGAATACTGCAATATCGTAGGTATTTTAGGTCCGCTTTCTTTTATAGTAGTTGGATTCATACTGGAGGGTTTGGATTTGATAGAAAGGCTTGGTACATCTGTAACTTTTGGGTGGGGTTTTGTACCTCAACACAAAAAAGTGGAGTAAAACTACTCTGAAGCAACAGACATGTATTAGGAAAAATCTGACCACTTGTCAAGCCCGAGCAGGAAATGAGTGACTTGCCTACAGCCACTGGGAGGAGGCACTTTCACTGCATAATCACATTAGCTCAGATGAATACAGCAATATTGTCAAATCCATCTAATTCTCCACATATAAACATGTAATTTAATGAAATTACTCTCACAGACGACGCCACTCTGTGCTTATGATTTCCATGGTCTGACCGTTCATCTCTTTCTTTGTGTTGTGTGCCTCCAGGAAAGCTCACTCCCTCTTTATACGAGGCTGGCGGATGTGATATGTCGCTGGTCAATTTTGAACCTGCAACCAGACGAGCCTCCAATAACATATGGTTAGTGTCAAAATGATCACCTAATTTGTGTAGTGGGTTTTTAGACAACGGGATACAAAAAAGCTCAGGGTTTGTATTTTTAATCAGGAGGTAGCAGTTTTCTCTAAAGAGCTGTGAAATGATTGGTTAAACAAAAGCATCTACCAGCACCTCTAAGGTTTCTCGTGGGTGGATTCTGTTACCTTTTGTTCTGAACCATGCTAGACCTTTTCCCCTGGTTTCCATTGTCATAAAATAAGAGCTTTCTGATGGCCGTAGCTTCACATTTAACAAAATGCCACTGAAAGTGAAGGGAGTCTTAATCTTCTCATTAAGCTTTGAAGGATTTAAACACCATAACACATGCCCTGATGATTTTTGCTTGGTCAGCATTTTTTGAGTTTTGAAATAAGATCATTTAGCTTGATTCAAATTGAAATAAATACATTACTTATTATCATTTGTCAAGTTAGCTAGCTGACCTTTTCTTGATTGTAGTGTTTTGCTAGTCGGTGCAGTGAGTTCCTAATGTCTCCAATGGTTACTTTTAATGGATCCCTACCTTAAAAGGAAAACATGACTGTACAGTACAAAAACACAGCAAATAGCCTATTGGCTATTTAGTTTGAGGTCATCAGGAAATGAATCATGGTTTAATACAGTAAGTGCAGCAGATGCTTTTCTTTCATCAGTGTTCTCATTTTCTTTAATTCCCCGCAGGGATACGGATTCCCACCTCTCCAGTTCTACCTCAGTTCGCTTTTACCCTCATGACCTGGTGTGTACCCAACCAGTGAGCTCCTCTTGGCATGTCTGTTTGTATGTTTGTGAAAAAAGGAGACTTTCAGCTCTTAAATGTCTACTTGACCAGTTTAAATTGATTTAATATAGTTATACAGTACTGTGCAAAAGTATCGAGCCACCTGTCGTTTCTTTGTTTTGCTCAGGAAATGGGGAAACAGGTGAAGCAATTTATTGATACATGTGTGCAAATACAGTACATAAGAGAAAAAAACAGTTTGTGTAATTCTAACAACCCTTAGGCAAGTATGTATCTGACAAGGTTTCACCAAACAGCCCATGAATGAAAGGACAGATACATCTGTTAAATCTTTTCTCAGGTCTCAGCTGGAGTTTTTGTTATTTCCTAAGGACTTTCACATAGTGTCCATCTTCTGTTTGTTGTTTTTAACCCTGTCACTTCTTTTCTTTGTCATTCCCTTTGCAGTTTTCATTATTTAAAAAAAGAAAATTAAAGGACACTTACCAGATTTTCAGCAAATAGCTCTTTAGGACTCACCCTGTTGATGCAAAAAAAAGTATTTTCTGTCTGTTAAACTATTGTCTTTGGCATTTTTCATACATTTAACTAAAGAAACCGGAACAAACTGTATTTTTGCGACAGGCAGGTGCCTCAAGGTTCTTTGCTAAGCTGTTATGTGCAGACACAACACTGCTTTATCCCTTGAGATAGGTGCCTTTTTATGTAAGCCTAAAAAATTATTGCTAAAGAAGACTTAAAATGTCTGGCTTTTTGAGAGCCAAACATAAAGACACAAGGGAAGAGTGGCTTCAGACTTTTGCAAAGCACTGTATGTGCTCTGCTTTTTCAATATGCAACAAAGATGTCTTCAGTCATATATCCGTGTCTGCAATAAGGGCTCATATGGTTTGAAGAATGAATGTGATGGTGAATCTTTAACCTGAGTGAAAGCCAAAATCAAATATTTAATTGTACTAAAAGAAAATATTAAATGCTATTAAAGCTTTATTATTACTCCTTGCTTTATCGTGTTGTAATATAATCAATTTCTTCTTCCAAATCATGTTTTTGGACATGTTTCTGATTGTGGGATAGATCTCCCTCCCTCAGATCCGTTTGAACCGTCTGCTGACTATGGACCCAGAGCTGCTGGAGCAGCAGGACGGAGATCTGAGTCCAGAGCTCCAGGATGCACCACTGGGACAAGAGGATCCTGCAGGCTCTGCTGCAGCTGGGAAAGCGAAGCAGTACTACCGTTTGTGGCTTCTCCCCTACCTGTGGGTCGGCCTGCACTTTGACCGACTTACCCTGCTGGCGCTGTTCGACAGGTAGGGCTTCACATCAGGTCGTTTCCATCTGCTTCAGCTTTATTTTTACAAAGCACCATTGATGACCTCAATGCAAATTTAAAATTCGGTGTGTCATGTACATACTTGATCACAATTTAGTCAGGCTCAAAAATACTGAATGTTAAAGGACCTTTCCAGGACTTTTCTACTAGAAAACCAGTTTGTCTTTCAGATAAATTAGATTATTTACAAAATTGATATTTCTTTTTATGAAATGTCTGCCTATCACAGCATAAGCCATTTATTTAATCAGTTCCAATTAAATTAAAAAGCAGGCCAAGTGGGTTGCAGCAGTGTCTGACTAATGAACGAAAAGAGATCCCCTAGTTTGAGACTGACATTTCTCCTACAGAAATCGGCGCCTTGAGAACTACCTAACTGTATTTCAAGCACATACATGTGTAAATGTCCTTAAATGTCACCCTTTGCAGGATATTTTTTGCCTGCTTTTGAAGAATAACGTGAAATTTAATAGAAATAATTTTGATGTTACTTTGCTTTATATGTGTATATCTGAAATTGACTCAGCTTGCAAAAACACAATCTGTGTGTTATTAGCTGAAGTTTACTAGTCCAAAATACAAAAAAACAGGCCTTTATTTAAAGCACACAAGAAGCCTTTATTTGTAGTTTTGTTTGTTTGTTTCAATCTGCTCTCCATTGCCCAGTCAGAATTACAGCATTACAGTCACTACTCAAAGAGATCAACAGGTTAGCTTGTGTTTTATGGTTAAACAGAGTATTGCGCCCACCACACCTGTTTCCACTAAGACAGGGATGACCTTTGCTAATTTAATGCAAAGGTAAATAAAACACAGCATGTGCAAACAAACTGTAAAAATGACTGAACGAGCTTGGAGTCAATCATTATTGTCAGAGCATAAGCTTTACTACAGCACACCCAGATCCTCACCGACATGGCCTTTCAGGATGCTACACCTCATGTAACAATTTTAGATCAGAGTTTTCACTTACTAATAGAGATGGCACAATACCACTTTTTTATGTCCAATACCAATATCATAAATTTGGATGTCTTCCGATACCGATACGAATCCAATATAGTCAATTTTTTTAAGTGTTTAACTGTTTTTTTTTTTAATGTCTTGCTGCATTCTGTATAAGTTCATACTGAAATTTAAAAAGACAAAACACTAAAGCTATTCTGTTATACTCGTATGCAAGAAATACACTGCACCCAAAATATGGCTCAGTTCAGCAATACTGATCTTTTTAAACTTGAACACCGTTTAGCTGTCACCATTATCCAAACATCCATCCTCAAAGTGGGCAACTTTATGCAGAACTTTAAATCTAAGTATTTAATGCAGTGGTGTACAAAGCTAGGCCTCGAGGGCCGGTGTCCTGCAGGTTTTAGATGTGTCCTTGATTCATCACAGCTGGCTAAATTACTTCCTCAACATGTCTTGTAGTTCTCCAGAGGCCTGGTAATGAACTAATCATTTGATTCAGGTGTGAAGACTCAGGGTGAGATCTAAAACCTGCAGGACACCGGCCCTCGAGGACTCGACTTGGCCAATCCTGAAGTAATATTCAAGTAATTAAAAGTGCAACTTTATGCAAATTTCAAAAACCTTTTGGTTCTGAAAAACAAATGAAGTGCAATATTAGCAGACATAGGCAAACTCAAAAAAACCAACTAAAAACAAACGATATTCTTGTAATTACGCATTTGTTATTGTACAGTCAGACTTAGCAAAGACATCGGACAAACGTCCAAGCTCCAGATATCTGTTGTTAAGCTTAACATGGGAATGCTTTACAAACATTCAGAGATGAACTTAGACACCTGCTTGTACTGTTCTAAGATAGCTTGCTCGGAGATGAAATGCCATGTGGCAGCACGTAGCGAGGCTCCAAATGCTCAATTAAGCGTCGAAAACCGACATTTCCACAGCACAGTTTGGTTGGTCATCAAGCACAACAAATTCAACAATTTTCTCCATTATCAGCTTTGCTTTATTGCTTTCTGGAGCGAGTTTTTCACGCCTCTGAATGTTTTCCAAAAGCGTTTGTTGATACTTCTTAACATTGGAGGCCTGGATAAATTCCGTGTACTCCTTTCTGTGGTGTTTCCTTAAGTGTTTAATCATGCTTGTGGTGTTAAAGTTCCCAACACTGCAACCACCTCACGAAACACTTGTATTGCATAAGTGACATTCGACAGTGTTGCTTTTTTCTTCGTTCAGACTGAAATAACTCCACACCGCTGACATGACTGCTGACAGATCTCGCACACGATAACCACTCTATCATGTGACGCATACTCCAATGTGCTAATGACCTGGGTTTACCATGTTGCAAGTTTTGTGAGGCGCTTTTGTGATATTTAATGGATCAGGTTACTTTTTTTGTTGTTGTTTTTTTTCTATTTCTCCCCGATATCCGATCCAGTAATTTAGGCCAGTATCGGACCGATACCGATACTGTATATCAGATCAGTCCATCCCTACTTAATAACAGGGCTTTTATTGTGAAACATTTTGTAGCAACAGCTTAGTGGGATCGCTTTGTTTGTTTTGTTTGCCCTAATTTTTAATTTGTGTTGATCACATTGGCTTTAAAATAACTGCTGGTTTTTATACTGCTGTCAGCTTTTGTTGTGAACATTTTAGGATGTTATATATTTAATTTCTGTGGTAAACATTTTTGTTCAGCCGTTTCCTGCAAAAGTCCTGTCTTCAAATAGTAAACTAAATAGCTGTTATGGTAATCAACAGTACTGTGCTAAAGTCCTGAGCCACCCTCACCCCTTCTTTATATTTTGTTTCCAAAGTTGAATTGAGGAATAGTTCTCCAGGCTTTCTGAAGGTCGTTCAAAGTTTTCCTTTGGACATGGGCTCCTTTTCACTTCATGTTTTTATTTTTTATTTTTTTTAAAGCCATTTAACACTGACCTCTGAATCATTCAAGCATGAAAAACGCTCTTAATTCAAACGATGAAGGAGTGTATGTGTTTACATAACACAGAACTCATTTTAAGTTGTCTTTTGGTACTTTGTTATTAGCAGTTTGTCTCAAAAACACTCAATTTCCTCCCATTGTTTTAATTAAATCTATGCAAAATGTCAAATACAGCGCAGATTACAGGCATAAATTAGTATTTTTGCACCAAAAAGGTGATCAGCCAAAAAGTAGCATGTCTCAGCATGGTGTGCAGTGTATCCCTGAAAAATTTGAGAAAACAAGTTGTACAAGTTGAGGACGAAATAAAAACTAAGAGGCCTTCCTCCAATAATGATGATATTTGACGGCAACCCCGATTCCTTAATCTCAAGTTATGACACCTCAATATCTATCAATGTTCTAAGTTTTTGTCCAAGTGTAGCTGTAGTAAGCTGTACAGGCAGAGATCACCCTCAGTAACCCATTCATTATGTTCTGGAAGGAGGCCAGACAGAAATGGCTCTGATCAGAAAAGAGAAGCAAGGGTTAACCTTGATTAGCTTTTGGCCGCTGCTTCATTTTTCATCATGACAATTATCCCAAACACACTGTCAGTGCACTAAAAGCATACCTGGATGGAAAAACACAATGCAACACCTTTGGTCATGGACTGGCTGCCCCAGAACCCAGACCTTAAGAAAGCGTGCCTAAGTAAGTTTTTTTTTTTTTTTTTTTTCTTTTCAAAAAATGGGATAGCTCAAAACTTTTGCACAGCATTGTTGTCAATTCTGTTTCTGTTTCTGGATTCAGCAAGAACATCAGCCACATTGTTAAGTCTTTGAAATTAAAATCATCCATCTTGCTTGGGGATTTGGAGTCACTGCTTTCTATCAGTTGTCTGTAATTATCTCTATGTGGGAGTTACTCAGTCAGACTTGTCTAGCTGTAAGCTTCTCAACAGCACCAAGAAGAATAACCACAGTTGGCAGTGAAAGAATTGATTTTTGATTTGTTTTTTTTTTTAAAGCACCACGTGGATCTCTTCAGTCAATATTATCCTCCTAAGTCGCTCCAGTTTGCTGACCCATCACCACATGCTGCCAGTTTAAATGGAGGGCCGTTGACATTCTTTATTTGTTGATCCCAGTCTTTGGAACAGTTTTTTTTTCTTCTCTGTTAAATCTTCCAAATTATTTTTCAATTATAATTATTTTATTTTTTTAGAGCTGACTTTAAGTCTTGATGAATATTCTCTTGAGTTTTCAGTAGTAAGCATTAGAAAAAAATGATTTTGAAGTCCTTAAGTGGCTGAATGTACCTGTGAATTGACTTTTTCCCAATTGTTACAGGAACCGTGAGGTTTTAGAGAATGTGCTGGCAGTGGTGCTGGCTGTCCTTGTGGCCTTTCTGGGTTCAGTGCTGCTGGTGCACGGCTTCTTCACTGATATCTGGGTCTTTCAGTTCTGCCTCGTCATTGCAAGCTGCCAGTATTCCTTACTAAAGGTGAGTAGCTGGGTGAACAGGACTCAACCTTAAAGTGCAACAGACGAGCACTGCTACAAAGAAGCAGTTTAAAAGCTGCAAAATGTGTTAGGCATGGCTGCAGGGGTTTGTTATGTCTTTTAGGGGAATAGCTGGTGCAAAAATAAAAATGATTTATTACTTAGGAGAGTTTGTAATAACATGTTTGCACGAGGTATGTCGACGTTATCATTTTAATTGTGAGTTTCTTTATCAACAGAGTGTTCAACCAGACTCCTCTTCCCCTCGTCATGTAAGTATGTCATTTGCAAATCATTAGAACAGAGCGACTTATTGAGAAATGACATCAAAACAAGAAATTAAATGGATTTTATATAAGAAGTATTAAAAAGTAGAAAATCAGCAGTACTTTGAAGCTCTGTAGTTATTATTCAGCAGCTTTTTGTTGCTCTGTTGTGGTCCTGAAAAATCATGCTGCTCCACCCCCCCCTTCCTTGTGAGCCTGGGTGTTCCTCTCTCCCTTGCGTCAGTGGCCTGCTCTGAAACGGCGTCTTTTATTAATGCAGCTCATACTCAGCTGCAGGCACAAGCTTTAAATAGCTGGTCAGAGTTTAGACCACAGCTCACTCTCTTACTCTTTGTCTCTGTCTCTCTCTCTCTCCCTCTCTCCCCCCTGGGTGTCCTCTCATCTCACCTCAAGGACTTTTTTCCTTCCCATTTCTCGACATTTCGGGGTGGGGAGGGAAAAAAAAAAAGTCTTTTTTATCTGATTGGTGGTGCGTGAACTGTCGCTGCCTCCCAGAGTGGAAAAGCAGGACATCTTATAGCCTCTTGGGTTGCAACCTGCACGCTGCAGATATGCATCCTCCTTCTCCTGTGAAACCTTACACTTGATGCTATTTCTGTTTATACCTGTGTCACTCTCCATGGGGCTGATATAACACTGACGCCTTTAAGCAACGATTGTTAGAATGATCCTTGTGTTATACTTGGCAGTTACTGTTTTTTTGCTGTTGTTCAAGTTTTAAAACATATGTGCACACTAGCATTATGGCTTTTTATCATGCTTAATAAATACTATGACAACAGACAATTGTTATTTAAAACATTAGGTTTTCTGTCCTTTTTTGCTTATTTTAATACACAGGATATGTCTTCTTGAGCTATATTGAACCACAAAAAAATGCTTCTTTAATGATCCATTTGTATCCTTATACCCTTGTCCCTGCAGGGCCATAATCGTATCATAGCGTACAGCCGGCCTGTCTATTTCTGCCTGTGCTGTGGCCTCATTTGGCTGCTCCACTACGGCAGCCTGCGGACCACTTCCTCCCGCTTCACCCTGTATGGAGTCGCACTCACCAGCTCCCTGGTGCTCACCTCTGCCAGGGACCTCGTCATAGGTGAGTATACTACATTGTTACTTCTTTGTACTCTGTTTTAAACACTGATTGTTATTCACAAAGTCATAGAGAAACATGCCAAAATGCTAAATCCTGGAAGTTTTAGAAGTGATTTAATGAAAGGGGGTGACGTAGCAAGACAACTTTGAGCAGCACAGTTTGGGTGTGTATGCGTGCAAAAGCTGGAGGCTGAATCCAGGCCAGGAAATGCTTTAAAAGTTGTAAGTAAACATATTAAAGGCCCTAAAAAGTTTGCTTATGCTGCAAGTGGCCATAAACACTTTATCTGATAAAATATTAATGACTAAATAAGGAACTTTCAAAGCTGTCAAAAGCATTTTTGGTAACATTTATTGAGAATATTAAGAGTTAAATTTCAGGACTCATCTGATGTAGAATTCTTGGTGTGAGCAGTAATAACCAAACAACCCAGCAGCTGTCATAAGATGTTGAAAGTGTTTCAAAGTATGGAAGCACTGACAAAACAGCCCGAGTCCAGAAATATCTGAAGCAATCCAAATGGTTCTAACTTTTGCCACCATTAATAAGAAGATAGATAAAATAGGTTTTCTGGGATCTGATCCACTGTTTGTGCAACAGTCATAAAGTGCAGACTGTGTGTGAGCAACAAATCTCTACTAAAAGCAAATTTTTCCTTTTGGTTTATATAGATATTAAAAGCTCCTTTCATCAGCCCATAATCAATAATTATTGCATTGTCCTTGGAGACATTTCTGTACACTATTATGAACCAGTAATATTTGAAGTGAACCGCAGGTCATTGTTTCCCATGTGTGAAAGGTGATCCCTGCAAATTACAGAATTATAGGATGATAAATGTGTTTAATTTTGCTTTGCTTGCTTCTCCCTGCAGTCTTTACTCTGTGTTTTCCCATCATCTTCTTTGTGGGGCTGCTGCCACAAGTCAACACGTTTGTCATGTATCTCTTCGAGCAGCTGGACATCCATGTGTTCGGGGGCAATGGTGAGTAACTTTTAGATGCACAACTTCTCTGCAGGGGTGACTTTGACCTCTACAGGATGAGACGTCAGACACTTATCCACGTTGCTTTACCTTATACATTATGATATACCAGACATCATAAGAGGCCACTGTGCTGATTTGCATTCTGCCTGCCCTTGTTGCTGTCAGTTTGAGTGCTCTCATTGCTGGCATCCTCCCTGTTCCCTTTGCAGCCTCTACAAGCCTTCTGTCAGCACTGTACAGCATCCTGCGCAGCATCGTCACTGTCGCTCTGCTTTACGGCTTCTGCTACGGAGCTCTGAAGGTGAGCGCAAACAATGCCTAATAATGGCTAAACACAAAGTACAAGTGATGCTCAAGGAGGAGTGTATTCTTGAGCTATAATGTTAAAAATACAAATAAAAAATTGTATTTTGTTGAGGTGGTGACAGTAAATGGAAAAAATAAGAAGTACCTGATTCTTGTTCTTGCAGTTTGAGGAGAACATGAATGATTGTGTCTAATTTCAATCCAACTAGTTGTTGTCAACATCACTTGACACTAAAATCTGTGAACCTCAGTCTGCAGTAGAGAACTTACTGTGGAATTGCCAGGATACACTACTTGTTATTTATTGTCCTAATTCATTATCCTTTAATTATCCATGTCTCCTCGCTTCCCTCACTTGCTTCTCATCCTCCCGGTGAGGATGTGATGAAGAGACACAACCATAGTTGAGAAATTCTTACTCGTATAGCATCAGTTTTAATCGTCATATTGATGTTTTGCACATCTGGATTACCTTTAAAACTGACAAGTACAAATGTCCATAAAACATCTTTTTTCCTAACAAGGCCTTTATTCACATATACCGTACAAGTAAAGCATCATTACTGTACAGTATACCTACCTACATAAAGGTGTGGGTGTTAAATATAAAAATAAAAACAAGACTAACTGTTGCTTTCCGTGATGCCAAACCACATTGCAAACGTGTTAGATTTAGCACATGATACAAGAAGGTACATTAAACAGCGTCTCCCTATGTCGCTGTGTTCTGTTATACTGGCTGCTGGTCTTTATCCATAGCACTACAAAGTAAGCCTCATGGGAATAAGCTGTGTCACATGTGGAAGAGTGACATTTAAAATTATGCAGATGTAGCCTATGCCACATATAGGCTACATTTGTTCTTGCTCACTACTAGCTCCTCCAGAAACCTCCTCTCTCTGTCCTTTTCATCTCCTAAAAGATCTGTCATAATGTTGGAGGAAGAGATTTGTGGGTCATGGCAGGATAGAGGATACACAGAAGCATAATTTAGCATATTGAAAAGAAGGCATTGTCAGGATTCGTCTGTAGAATGTTTCATGGTAGTCCATCCAGTAGTTTTGGAAACATCAGGCATCTACATGAACAATAAACTGTATGTGTAAACATACCAGCAACAAAAGGTCAGACACCCAGAAGTGTGTTAAATCCTTGATATTGTGTTTCAGGAGACCTGGGAGCCTCATCACATCCCTGTGCTGTTTTCTGTATTCTGTGGCCTCTTGGTGGCAGTGTCTTACCACCTGAGCCGGCAGAGCAGTGACCCCTCTGTCCTCCTGTAAGTTTACAGACATGCACCACAGCTTTGCTTTGTATTAGAGCAAAATTCACATAGTACCAAAACTGGTCCTAATGGTTGGATGGGTGAAAATCACTTATCTGGTTCAAAAAAGGATTTTCCATTAACTGCTTCATCCGTTAAGAGTTATTTGTGACCTTTAATCCACAGAATATATTTGAGTATAATCTTAGATATGGATTTCTTAAAATCAGTTCAAATAGCTTAACACTGCTTCATACAGATGATGACTCTGCATTCCTTCTGATTGTATAATCCCGCACAGGTTGATGGCCTTCAAACCGGTAATATTTTCTTGTCTTTGATTTACAGCTCATTGGTACAGTCCAAGATTTTACCCAATTTAAGAGACAAAAATCCAGAAGACCCCCTGTCAGAGGTACAGGACCCTCTGCCAGAGAAGCTTCGGTCTTCAGTGGTGAGTATACATCAATTTTAGTTATTAAAATTGTTGCACAGTTCTAATTTTCAGTCTAAAATAGTTTTTTTTGTTTCTTTGATCCCTTAAGTGTTTCTTTTCAAATGTTTTAGAATGAGCGTTTGCAGTCAGACCTGATCGTCTGTGTGGTCATTGCTGTCCTTTACTTCGCCATCCACGTTAGCACAGTATTCATAGCGCTGCAGGTACAGTAATTTCTTTGGTTTTGAAAACAGAAAATCAAATGTAATGTGTGCTGTATTGTTACATTACATATTCTTTTAAGACTCATGATGATCTAGTCAGTTATTCTCTCTTGTTCTTAAAACCAGCAGACACAAACTGTAAGCACTATTGCATCTCTGTGTTCCTGCAGCCTTTCCTTAGTTATGTCCTGTATGCTCTGCTGGGGACGGTGGGGTTGCTCACCCACTACCTGCTGCCTCAAGTTCGCAAGCAGCTACCCTGGTACTGCTTCTCTCACCCTCTTTTAAAAACCAAGGAGTACTACCAGTTTGAAGTCAGGGGTAAGTACAGTGAATTCTCTCAGGAGCACTGCTTTGTTCTTGTTTTTTTTCCATTTGCTTTAGCATCTCAAATGCTCTTCCTTTCTTTTGTCAGATGCGGCCCATGTAATGTGGTTTGAAAAGCTGCACGTGTGGCTGCTGTTTGTGGAAAAGAACGTTCTTTATCCGCTCGTTATTCTCAACGAGCTCAGCGGCAGCGCCAGAGAGCTGGCCAGCCCGAAGAGACTCGACACCGAGTGAGGACTCATGATATTTTCTATAATATCTCTTTGTGACTATTCCTCTAATTTCTAACAGCTTTTTAGAGTGATGCAAGTTTGAATGCGTGGTACTTTAACAAAACAAAACATTTTCTTTGCTGCTGCTCCAGAATCGGCGCGCTGATGATCACAGTGGCAGGCCTGAAACTGCTTCGCTCCTGCTACAGCAGTCCTACCTACCAGTATGTGACGATCCTCTTCACCGTCCTCTTCTTCACCTTTGACTACCGTCATCTGTCGGAGACGCTGTTGCTTGATCTCTTCCTGATGTCTATCATTTTCAGCAAGGTGAGAGAAATGTATTTAAATTATTTGAACAACTATTCTGATTAACTGCAAGACACATGCATACATTATCATATCACAGGTGGATGATTCATTACTGGTTTCTTGACTGTTTCTTTCTGTTTTTGGTTTTTGGTTTTTTTAAGATGTGGGAGCTGTTCTATAAGCTGCACTTTGTTTACACCTACATCGCCCCCTGGCAGATCACATGGGGGTCAGCCTTCCACGCCTTTGCTCAGCCCTTTGCCGTGCCTCGTATCCTTTCACTGCAGTAAATTCTTCCTGTTATAACATGTTAAGTGTTTTGTTTTTTTGTTTTTTGAGGCTGTAGTTTTTCTTGTAGCAAGTTGTTAAATGACCTTGACCTGAGGCCTCATCAGACTCTGCCATGCTGTTTGTCCAGGCTGTAGTGTCAGCAATCTTCTCCACCCCCCTCAATCCCTTTCTGGGCAGTGCCATCTTCATTACTTCTTATGTCCGCCCTGTCAAGTTCTGGGAGAGAGACTACAAGTAAAGAGTTTTATTTAAAAAAAACAAAACATTTTAATGTCAAATACACTTTCTTGCACTTCTAAAATGTGTTGCTCTTTTCCTTTTTTTGTAGCACTAAAAGAGTGGATCACTCAAACACTCGACTGGCCTCTCAGCTGGACAGAAATCCAGGTGACGACATGTCTTTTGGTTAAAACTGTAACCAGAGAATTGCTTGTTTAAATGTTGATATTTAATTGGGGCAGACTTAAATCCTCAATGTGCCCTAGTGATCACACTGGTTACACAATAAAGCAGTGACGAGTGATTTATTAATGTACTTTACTCCTTCCTTCATCTTTCCTCAGGCTCTGACGACAACAATTTGAACTCCATCTTCTATGAGCACCTTTCCCGCTCCCTGCAGCACAGCCTCTGTGGAGACCTCCTCTTGGGCCGCTGGGGAAACTTCAGCACCGGGGACTGTTTCATTTTGGCTTCTGACTACCTGAATGCGTTGGTGCACCTCATAGAAATTGGCAACGGCCTTGTTACTTTTCAGCTTCGAGGGCTGGAGTTCAGAGGTGAGAAGATCCATTTGTAAAAAGTGTTGAACCAGCTGTTTCAGGAATTCAGTCACTAATTAATGGCAATTAATTATTAACAAATGTGTGTGGTAGTGCAAGAAAAGAAGGTAAAAGAATTCAGAAAACTGTACAGGTATTTCACGGTGAAGAGGTCTTACCATGCCCTATTGCTACAGCTAGTACAATCTTCCAAAGTAACCTTATTTGGGTCATGTCAACCTAACCAAGATCATGTGGTCTAACGTTTTGTAAGTGTTTGTGAAAATGTATTTTATGACTTTTTAGTGTACCTCATTAAACATTATTTTCAAGTGTCAGGTCAGACCTGTGACCCATATCACATGTCTTAACAAACGTTTGTGGGTCTTTCTACAGAGCTCACTGGTTTTAAGCATGGTACTGTAGAAGGACATCACTGCTGTAGCAAATCATTTCATGAGAGTTCTTCCCTCCTGGATATTCTACAATCAACTATAAGAGTATTATTGCAAAGGGGAAGTGTGTAAGAACCACAGCAACTCAGCCATGACGTGATAAATGACATAATGTTAAAGTCACTAAGGCATGTAATGTGTAAATGTTGCGAACTCTGTGCTGACTCAGTAACTGCAGAGCTCCAAACCTCCTCTGCCATTAAGATCAGCATGAAAACTGTGGACAAGGAGCTTCAGTGTGAGTTTCCAAGGCCAAACACCTGTAGGAGTAATGTGTAGGTGGCCCAGCATTTTTGTCCATGTAGTGTAGCAGCACAAAGCTAACTTTAAACTTGTGAAGCCAGTTCCCATCGTAGTCATGCCATAGAGGAAAATAAGTGTGACACGTATTGGCTTTCAAGTGTGTTTGGCGTTTCATAGATCTCCAGTTTCAATCTCCATTCATATTTGTACACCTGTTTTGTTTTTTTGTGTCTTTTTTTTTTTTTTTTTTTTTTTTTAAGAATGTTAAACTAAACCCTAAGAATTATTGAGATATTTCATCAAAGTGGCATTCCACTGTATTTGTTTAGTCATTTTTATCTCCTTCCCAAACACACCTGGTCGTGCTTTATCATCAACGTGACTTTGTTTTATTCAGCCTGAAGCTTTGTGCTGCAAATAAACCTGCTGAAACATTAGCTGAGAGCATGTGACACAGTGAACATTTGACAGAATTGGAGGCACGCCTCGAAGCATGACACTCATCACCAGTTTCTGTCAGCAGCTTTTTGTTTATTACAGAGCATCTTCCTTCTGCCGGTTTATTGGATTAAAGCTCCAGTGATAAAGTGATTAATCAACGAGTTAGTTAACAGAAAATTAATTGGTTGAACTATTAATGATAATCACGATTCTCTCAGTCGGTGCACTTTACCGGACTGAATTGGAACAGACCTGTGTCCCACACAGCATCATTAACATGCTGACTTTTCCTCCACAGGAACCTACTGCCAGCAGAGGGAAGTCGAAGCCATCACTGAAGGGGTGGAGGAAGATGAGGGCTGCTGCTGCTGCGAGCCAGGCCATCTCCCTCACATCCTGTCCTTTAATGCTGCCTTTGGGCAGCGCTGGCTGGCGTGGGAGGTGCTGGTCACCAAATATGTTCTGGAAGGCTACAGCATCACTGATAACAGTGCTGCCTCCATGCTGCAGGTGTTCGATCTACGCCGCATCCTCACCACCTACTATGTCAAGGTTTGTAGGATGACAAGAGAGAAGAATGTTTTAGTGCAGTGTGGGATTTCTAAAAGTTCTAAATGCATCATCCCTTTCTGTGCTCAGGGTATCATCTACTATGTGGTTGCTTCTCCTAAACTGGAGGAATGGCTGGCTAATGAGACCATGAAAGATGGCCTGCGGGGCTGTGGAGAGAGGAACTATGTCGATCTGGATCCCACTTTCAATCCCAACATTGATGAGGACTATGACCACCGGCTTGCGGGCATCTCCAGGGACAGTTTCTGTGGTGTCTACCTGGGCTGGATTCAGTACTGCAACTCCCGAAGGGCCAAGGTAATGAGGCCTTCAATTCTGCTTCAGTTGTTGTCCCCCAAATGGCATAAAGGAGGCAGCAGGCTATTGGTCTAGGCTATTTTTTTCAGCTGTACAAGCAGAGCATATTTCATTGCATTGTCACAATAAATTAAAAAATATTCTAATAGCATGACAGTGGAAACCTAAGATCTTCAAAGACTTTAGATCCCTTGAGCAGTTTGATTTTAATCACTCTTTAAAAAGTCACTGCATCTAGTTTCTGCCCAAAGGGATCCTGTATTTGCGTCAGTTGTTGTCAGATGATATGGGGTTTTTTTTGTTTTTTTAATAAAAAACTGAGTGAGGGGATCAGAGCCATGATGAAAGTTTCTGTAAAGATTTGGAGATAAAAGCTGACCTCTAAAATCTTTCATGTTTTGCTTGGATTGTAGCCACTGGACAGTGAGAAAGACTCGCCTCTGGTGCTGCTCTGCTTTGGACTGTGTGTGCTGGGAAGGAGAGCTCTGGGAACTGCAGCCCATCATATGTCCAGGTTATTTAGTAATTGTTATTGTATTGTGAGTGAATAAGTTCAAATGTGTCATGTACTGAGAGTAAACAGCAACAGGAGGTTGACTTGTTGTGACAATCGTTCCTGTAGTTTTCCTGTTTAGCTTTCAAAAGCACGTCTTTCTAAGCATGAATGCACTCAAAGTCTGTTCTTATTTTCTACCTGTCTGTGTGAGCCAGATAAAGAGTACCGACTAATCTTTTTTTCTTCTTCTTCTCCTTCTTCTTCTTTTCATCACAGCAATCTGGAGTCTTTCCTTTATGGACTTCATGCTCTTTTTAAAGGAGATTTTCGCATCTCTTCAGTGCGAGACGAGTGGATCTTTGCAGACATGGAACTGCTCAGGAAAGTTGTGGTGCCTGGTATCCGAATGTCTCTCAAACTACACCAGGTGAGACCCTGAATGTGGCCCCATCTACTGAGACAAAACTGTCCTAAACCCTATACTCCAAACCTTCTCACCTTTTTTTTTTTTTTTTTTTTTTTTTTTTTTTTTTTTTTTTTAATGTTCCTCAGGACCACTTCACGTCCCCCGATGAGTACGATGAGCCAGCAGTTCTTTTCGAGGCCATCTCCTCTCACCAGCAGAACCTGGTCATCGCTCACGAGGGGGACCCTGCCTGGAGGAGTGCCGTGCTGTCAAACGCCCCGTCACTCCTAGCTCTGCGCCACGTCCTGGACGAAGGAACCAACGAGTATAAAATTATAATGCTCAATCGGCGATACCTCAGCTTCCGTGTTATCAAGGTGGGACTGCAACAGAGTCAACAGACTGCACAGAATGGTTTAATGATACTCACTCTAAGTCGGGTTATTTAATGCAAACTTGTGAATTTTGCTGCAGGTAAATAAAGAATGTGTCCGAGGACTTTGGGCAGGGCAGCAGCAGGAGTTGGTGTTCCTGAGAAATAGAAATCCAGAGCGTGGGAGCATCCAGAATGCCAAGCAGGCTCTGCGTAACATGATCAACTCTTCTTGCGACCAGCCTATTGGATATCCAATCTACGTATCCCCGCTAACAACCTCCTACTGCAACTCACACCCGCAGCTCGGACACATCCTGGGAGGGCCCATCAGCATCGGAAACATCCGCAACTTTATTGTCAGCACCTGGCACAGGTTTCCTATTGTGTTGTTCTTCTCTGTTGAGTATTTCTAATGTATATTTTGGGTTTGAGTTGAGATTAATATGAAGATTTCTCTTGTCAGATTACGGAAAGGTTGTGGTGCAGGCTGTAATAGTGGCGGGAATATCGAGGATTCGGATGCAGGGGGTTTGTCCTGCGGCAGTGGGAATGGGACAGGTGGCGACTCTCAACAGAGCTCAATATCTCAGGGGGGCACCTCAGGACCTCCCCCTCCTCACTCATACCAGCCACACACTCTGGGTGAGAACTACTGCTCCTCTGTCACATTTTGCCTTTAACAGCACAGCATGAAAACTAACACCAATTCTCCCCTTTGTGTCCAGGCACCAGTCAAAGTTCCCAGTCGGTTCAGTCGGGTTTGGTGCGCCACTCTCCCGCCCGGGCCTCCGTGGCAAGCCATTCGTCATCATACCGCTATGGCAGCAGCCGCCACTCCTCACTTCGCACCTCCACCACCGGCCTGGAGCCCTGCCGACGTTCCTCTACCAGCCAGCTGTCTCTACGGACGCTGCCTACATCCCTGCAGCTCCGGCTGGGCTCCACCTCTGACCCCACTGGCCCTTCGGCCTCCCTCTCCAGCCACAGCATACCTCCCTGCAAACGCCACACACTGGTAGGCCTATTGGGCAACGATGGCCTCTGCAGCACCGTGACAGATCCCCTCAGTCAGCACCATCACCATCATCAACACCTACAGCAACACAACCCCACTGTCTCCACAGTACGGAGAGATGACATCTCCTACAGAGTGCAGGTTTGTAACTAATCTGTTAAAAAAAAAAAAAAAAAAAAAATTCCTGATATAACTGTTTTTATTTTTCATTGTTCTCCACTTTATCCTCCTTGTGTTTGTGCGTGCAGTGTCAGTGATTTCTTTCTAATAAAAGCCCTTAGTCCCTTTGTGGTTACATAAGTTTTTACACACTGTCGGTCCGTGTCTTCACCTCAGATTGTGGACGTGAGTCTGGTGCTGGAGAACATTAACTTATCGAAGCGGAAAGAGCTGCAGTGGCCAGATGAAACCATGAGACTGAGAGCAGGAAGGACCTGCTGGAGAGAATGGAGCCCTTTAGAGGGCATGGAAGGGCATGTAAGTGTGTTCTCACAGACTTTACTAAATCAGCACCATGTTTCCCTTTACTCATCTTCACACACAGACGAAGTAAACTCTAGGTCATGTAAATATGTTGCTGTAGTTTGCCTCATACACTCACTTTACACACCCACTCACCTCTGGTGCTATAAATGTGATTTAGCAATTATTATCATGCTTGCATATGCCCTGTTTTTTGCCCTGTAACACCCTTTCTGACCTACTTGTTCTGTCATAAATGATTCATAAATTTTATTGGATGTTTCTTCTATTGCCCCCTGCAGGTGATTCACCGGTGGGTGCCTTGTAGCCGAGACCTAGCCAATCGCTCCCATATAGACAAAACCATCCTGCTGGTACAGGTGGAAGATAAGCTAGTGCCCATTATTGAGACTGGGGTCATTGAGTTGGGCGCAGAGGTTTGAGGATAAGCAAGCACACAAACACAAACAGACACTTACACGCACACATATACCCCTGCGCGCTTGCGTGGATATGAAGTCAGGCCTTCTTCTGGCTTTTAACAGGAGGCTGGGGACAAACAGGAAATGGGAGCTCTCCCCCCTCCCCCGTTCCTTACTGCTGAGGGGGAAAGGAAGCCAGGGAAATGTGCAAGCACAGGCAGAGTATACATTTATCCAATGCTTTCATCGACACTCACATCCACAATATCTGCCTTGCTTTGCGTCTCAGAAATGCTGCATGACAGTAAACAACCCTTAAGTTAGTTCTTGCTACTGGTAATTGATTTCTATGCATTTTCTTTTCTTTGTTGTTTTGGAAATCCTGACAGAGCTGAGTGTAAGGAGCTTCTGGAGCTCTTTCTTCTCTTGTTTTTCCTCTATTTGCCAAATAGGTTTATTGAATATTTGCTATGGATTGATACATGTGAAATCCTTATGTTTTGTTTTTTGTTTTTTTTATTATTTGTTTTTTGCTGCCAAGACTACAAAGAAAGTTGTGGTGCAGAATTGACAGAAGTCAGAGACTCGATGTTGTCCTCAACACCCTCTGTTTCATTGTTGTCATTCCGTTTGGATTAGTTTGAAATTTGCAAGATTAATTTACGCCTAAGAAAAAAGGAACTTGCACTATAATTATTTTTTTTTTAATTTACAGTGATGGACTACAATCTTTAGATAAATTCACATTTTATTTATTACAGATTCTGAATGGCCATGGTTACAGATGCCTTGGGAATGAAAAAAAATGCAATCATTATTCTGTTTTTGGCCATTTTTATTTTAATATTTTATGTTTGATAAACTTGAAAATAACTTTTTACTGTATATGATTATATCTATATCTATATATATTTACACAAATATATATATAATGTCAATGTATAAAAGATTTTGTTTTCAATATTTATTACTGTGAATACGGTATTTACACTTTGTTACATCCTTTTTTTTCTTTTTTTTTCATTTTGGGACAAAGATTAATGTACAAAGGACCATTGTTTGAAAATGAGATGCCGCAATTTCAGTGGACTGTTTCTCTATTTAACTTAATTCTTTTCTATATGGAGAAATAAAAGTTTGATTTATTGCTGTCTTTAATACTCTGAATGATTTTATTCATGAGTTTTTTTAAAAAGAAAAACCTATACAAGTTTGTCATTAAAGTAGATGTCCTCTGCTTTTCTAATTGTTCTGTGCCATGCAAAAGTTCCAACCCACCAATCATATCTTTTATATTTTGTTTCCAAGTAGACAGACTTTCTTATATAAGTTTTTCATTTGGACATCGGCTGCTTTTTCACTCTGTGAAACTCACTCATTATTTTCAGTCCAGTCTTTGTTCTTGACCATGTTCAGATCAGTATTTTACATAAATCATTCAAGCATAAAAATGGCACCTAATTTAAGGGCTGAAACTAGTCTTGTCTACACATAACGGACATCTTGACAAAGAACCAATTTTAAATTCTGTCTTTGTACACTTTGAGACTGTCAGCCTGTCACAAAAGCAGAATTTGTTCCCATTTCTTTACCTGAATCTATAAAAATTGCCAAAGAAAACGGAGTTTGACAAATATAAAATAGTGTTTTTGCACCAACAAGGTGATTTCCAAAAACCTGTTTGCTTCCAATTGGCACATTTTATGGTGTGCAGTTAATTAAAAAAAAAAAAAAATCTAAGAAAATTGCCAATTCTTCCTTTTTCCTACAGTCTTGAAAAAATATTTGCAGCAGATGAACAGTGTCAGAAAGTCACGTCTTTAATAAATGGGGGGGAAATATCCAGGATCTAACACAAGCCCTGAGAGATGGCTCTTCTGTTGATCCAGTTCACTGAAGCCTCATCAATAGAAAGATGGCTGTCAAGGAGCCATTCTTAAGGAACAGGCTGAAAAGGCTGTGGTATGCCAAAGTAAACAAGAACTAAACTCAAAATCAGCGGGAACAGGTCTTGTGGGGAGATGTCATAGACTGACCTCCTTAAAGTCCAAACATCAACATTACTGGAGCAGCGTGGGGGTCCTCTAGTCAGCAACATCCAAAAAAGAGCTTTGAATGTCCTTCAAGTAGCCTGGATAACTATTCCTGAATACTACTTAAAAGAAATTACAATAAGAGAGTTCTGGTTGTTGAAGAACAAAGGTGGTCATAAGAAATATTTGAAGCTTGATAGAATTGTATGAGTTAAAATCTCAGATTTCTTTAAAACATTCTTTCAAAAAGATTTTTTTTCTTCTTCATTTAGATCTCTGATGTTAAAGAGTGGTGATTTCACTAATTTGATCATCTTAAGGGCACAGCTTTAACTGTGAGAACAAGCCCACCTACCCGCTCTTCAAACCTTAATGATGGGCTGCAACAAGCCTGAGTCTAACATTATACCCCATATACGGAAAATATGGGGTAGAATTCCCACTTTTAAGCAGAAGCTAAGCAGTCATACTTGCGTCAGTAAGCATAAAATCAAACTTGTGATCAGCACGTGGATTGAATTTTATATTTATGGTTTTGCTGTAGTATATAAAAGGGTGATTAAAATGAAGTGAAAGAGATAGTAACCACAGAGGGAAAACAGGACAAAGAAGTAGAAGTGATCGCTCAAAAGGAAACGCAAAATTACCTGAAAGTCAAATTAAAAAATAATAAAAATAATAATAAAAAACCGATGGCCAAGGAGATTATGGTGTTTTGAAATTACATCCAAAACATAAATACCTTTATGCTTGTATTATAGCCTTATAACATAATAGTGTCACATGACGGAGCGCTGTTACCTTACTCACATGATTTACAGTGAGCCCCGCCCCTGAGCACTCTGATTGGCTCCCGTCGAAGACGATGCCAACTGTTTTTCCCCTCGACGTTAAATATAACTGTGGAGTGCCGCTGTGGATGTGCGTGTAGTCGGTTCGTTGCTCCCTTCTTCGTCTAACAACACAAAGAAAAGGTAATAAAATATGTTTTTGTCTTCCTTTAAAACTTCTAGGACTGAGCGGTGTGTCTTAATACCTTTAACTCACTCCGAATTAAAAAAAAAAAGTTCATGTTTTGCGAAGCTTGTTGTGCTACTGATGGCTAGTTAGCTTCCCAGAGTTATCAGGTGAGACGTTTACGTCTTTTTATTTTTTTCATATTTCCGTGTTTGTTGCCACCTCGGTAAACATAGCTGAAATCTAGAAGAGGATCTGAATATTTTTTCCTACTGTCATCCATCCAGGAATCCCACAGAAAGCGAGGAGATGTGTCGGTCCGTCCTATTCGCACTGCTCGGCCTGACAGCCGGGCTCGTTATTGGGTTTCCCACCCAGGAGGAAAACAGTGGCGGAAAACACTGGGTCGTTATCGTGGCTGGCTCCAACGGCTGGTACAACTACAGGCACCAGGTGAGACTGCGACCACAGTGCATGACTCATTAGTTTTCTCTCATGGTTTTTGATAAGCACAGCTTTAACCTCTGATAAGCTACTTCACCTCCCAAATGCATGCTTTCCAAGTACTCCTCCTGCCGTTTAAAAGGCTGCATACTGTGATAATGTGGAGCTGACCTCCGAATCTTTTGCTCTCCTGCTCGCTCAGGCCGATGCTTGCCATGCCTACCAGATTGTCCACAAGAATGGCATCCCCGACGAGCAGATTGTGGTTATGATGTACGATGATTTGGCTGAAAATGAACAGTGAGTTGGCACTTTTGTTTCTCTGTTGTAGATACTTGTTCATACTTCTTCTTTCCTTAAAATGTTCGACACAAACTCATCCTAATTTAAGTAGCTGTTGACCATAGTAGGATATTAACTATTAGTAAGATATAGCTCACAAAAACTAAATCTTAAACCAGAAAAGGCTGTTCTGTAGGCCCTGTTACATCTGATTCAAATTCAAGAGTCTCTGCTGTCATTATGCATGTATAACAAAAGTCTAGCTTTACTACCTCACATGCTGAATTACATTTACATAACATATAAATATACTGATACATGTATCTGCTGTGTGTGTATGTACACACATTCACAACAATATTATACATTAGCACTGAACATGAGATATAAACTGTATATATATGAATGTGTAATGTATATATTTGAGCAATAGGATAATGCACTTTACATGAGTTACTAAATATATAACCTATAAATGTATCCATATATTCCTGAGGGGTATAAACATGTGGAATTGAGCAGGAGAATATATCACATTAGAGTTATACAGAAGTCATTTGACAGCTGAAGTTCAGCAAGAAGCCTGAAAGAATCTTCAAGTGTCTGTGTGAGGATGGCTCTGAAGCATGAAGAGCCTTTGTGGATTTGCCCTTCACTCTTTGCACAGTCAGTGGGCTAAAGATGAGCCAGAGATGGTTTTGTGCTGTTTTCACAACACACCTTGGTGCAGCTACCATAACAGGCAGTCATACAGGTTGTGAGGATGCAGCTATAGAAGTTATTAAGCAGTTTTTGGAGGAGTTTGGCTCAGGAAAGGCACTCTGTGATGGTGACTCCTAGGAACCTAAAGCTGGAGACTTAACCCAGCTCTCTATGGTGTCAAACTGTGAATCTCCTCCCTGTATAAGACCGACTAACGCTGTTCCATCAGCATCACACAAGACAAAGACAAAAAAGTAACTGCTGACAATCCCGTTGTTTGCTGAATGACCTTAAATGGCCTTCAGCTTTGGTGACTGATGGACATAAACAAACAAATCAGAGTAACCATTGTAGACACTGAACAACAGGATACTCTTTTTAATTTTTTTTAATATTCTGAATGAATTCTTGATGTTTAAAAATGCTCGGGAGATTAAATTACACTTGGAACTACTTTTTCCAAAAAAAACAACTGGATTGTCAGTCGTTACGTTTTTGTCTTCGTCTTTTGTGATGCTGATGGAATCTTTGGTCTATCTCATGGAAAACTAACAGTCTGCTGGCATCATCTTTGGAGATAGTGGTGGGTTTCAGGGTTTTTGCAGGAATTTCCCAATCAGATCAAAAAGTTGCACTGGCATTCCTCCACTCACCGTGTAGCAGGGTCCCGCATCGCTCAGCAAAAACAGGTTGAGTGAATGAGTCGTGCTGAGAGGAGTCACGAGGAAGCACTTTTGGTGCTTCCATGGAAATGGTCTGGGAGTTATGTTACTGGCAGAGGAGGGGTAATGAAAGGAGATGTGCTGGTTGCAGGAATCACAATGGCAGTTACATAGTGGGACGCAATGTAAAACCCAGCTTTAGCAGTGATTTGAGAAAGTTGGCCTGTGTTACTTAAATTTCAGTGCCAGCCGACTTGCACATGTAGTTAGCTGTTACTTTAATTAGAGATACTTTAATATATTAGCAGCTGTTTACAACAAACACTTTTCACTGTGTTTTGCTTGAGGTTTACCTGGCAGTCAATCGAGTCAATCTTTCAGGTTCATTTCAGACATTTAGTAATAGTTTGTGATAGAACTTTCTGATAAATGGGAGACATATGTTCCTTATGTTTCTGTTTTTTTTTGGGGATCATAACCCATCTGTAGACATGTTTATTCAAGCTGACAGACACAATTCTAGCTGAGGAATGTTTTTATGCTGTTATTGTTTACTGTTCCCACACCTTAAAATGTTCCATGAATGTCAATCTCCCTTTGTTTTTTTTGAGAGTTTGAGAGACATTATGCAATATGGACTTTTTTCTTTTTAATATCCGTGTCACGCTCTTGTATCACTGCCATTGTAATCACAGACTGAGCATCTGGTTAATAAATACCTAGTTACAGAAATGCAAACAAGAAAGACAAACTGCACGTATCAGTGCGCAGATACGTATACCATAAGATTTCACTATAAATGTTATTCATTGATTTATTTTAACATCTGTGGTGTCATATTGTTTTGTGGCTCTGTCACCAGATGAGTGAATCATTGTTATCCATCTGTTTCCCTTTTATCTCACAAAGTGTTTTATCAGCTATTTGCACTTCCTTCTGTGTGTCTGAATCATGTTTTTCTTCCAGGAACCCTACCCCTGGGATACTGATCAATAGACCAAATGGCAGTGATGTGTACAAGGGAGTTCCTAAAGACTACATCGGGGAAGTGAGTGCTTCAGGGCATTTCTATAAAAAAATCAACTAATTTCAATATTTTCCAGATGATTGTTTGAAGAGGCTTCTCTGCTGAAAGCAAACTTTGTGGGTTGGTGTGTCTGTTATTGCAGGATGTGACCCCAGAAAACTTCCTGGCAGTGCTGAAGGGTGATGCCTCAAAAGTCAAAGGTGGCTCTGGAAAAGTGCTGAAGAGGTAAGTGGCTAAAAAAAACAGGAAGTAATGAGCGCGTGGCCGAACAACAATAAATCTGGTTTATATACCTTCTTCCCCCCGTTAACTTTGTTCTCATTTTCCTGGCAGTGGACCCAACGATCATGTGTTTGTTTACTTCACCGATCACGGAGCACCTGGTATTCTGGCATTTCCTGCTGATGAGGTGAGTACCTTTTTGTTTTTTTTAGTTTAAACTTCCTGGCACTGCAACAACCACAGACAGGTTACACCAGATTCATAAAGAGCCTCATTACTTCACAATCACTTTGACATATCTGGGTTGGGTTGTTTTTTAATTTAGTGAAATATCTAATTATTAGATGGAATATTATGAAAAGATAGCAGTGCCCCATTGAGGTGAAACACAGATGGTAAACACAATTCATGATTAATATCAGCACATTAACCATTGTCATGCTGATTGCATTATCATTGCAGTCAGCATTGTTAGTGTTTACCCTGTCAAACCAGGGAGACATCCTCACCAAGTAAACTAACCGTGTTTTTATGTTTGCAGTGCATGCCATCACGGTGCTCTAAGAAACACTAGTGTATCATTGTGGTTAATGCAAATTTGTCCCCGCTCTGTCTGCAGCTCCATGTTGACGACCTTCAAGCAGCCATTACATACATGCACGACAACAAGAAATACAAAAAGGTGATGTGATGTTTGATATGTACCGTACAAGTGTGGGCACGTCCCGCAGTCTAAAATTCAGCTGATAAAGTGATGATGTAGCTGTGCTGATGTGTAAGCTCATAACATTTGTGTTTGGTCCACACACACACACATATAGATGGTGTTCTACATTGAAGCATGTGAGTCTGGGTCAATGATGACCCACCTGCCTACTGACATTGATGGTGAGTTGAACTTTATCAGCAGAATTACTTTCCAGTACAAAGATGATGACCCAGCATCAAGTGATGAGAGTGAAACTGATGCTCGTCTATGCTTTTGATGGGATCGGACTAGGATCATGTGATTTTTATTTTTCATGTTTTAATTAAAAAAAATCGTCCTTGTGTTACGCTTCGTGTTATGTTGACTAGACAGATGTCAGGTCCGTGGTTTGAGGACTTCTGCTTTTGACTTTTAGTCTTTTGTAAGAATCCATTAAATGCTGAGGTCAGCAACCCAGCTTGTGTTCATCTTTAAGCACAGTTACTGTGTTGGACATCAAGTGATAAACAGAACTGGACCTGCACATGACATTGATCAAGATTCTTCTTTGATTGTTTTCAATGAATGTCTGTTTTTGATGAGTCCAAGTGTAAAGCAGTTACTGAAATTTGTGTTTAGATCTTCAGTAACAGTCTTCAAATTTTTCTGAGGCTGTTAAACAGATCAGCGAGCGACCTTTAGATCTGCCTAGTGTAAAACTAGAGTCTCCTAACATGAGAATCTCTGTGTATCCTTCAGTGTATGCCACCACAGCAGCCAACGCTGAGGAGTCCTCTTATGCCTGCTACTATGATGAGAAACGGGACACCTATCTGGGTGACTGGTACAGCGTGAATTGGATGGAGGACTCTGATGCGGTGTGTGATTATCGTCCTCATTTGTGTCCAAATCACAGCTTCTAATATTTATTCGTTTTTGAAAAATATTTTTAAAAGAAAAATGTAATTGTTGTCTGTGATATATTGTGACACTGAAGTTCAGAGTATCTTGTGTGGTGGCTTTAACACATCTTATAATGTTTAGACTTCAGGCTGCAGGGATGCAACATTTAGTTACATTTTTAGAGAGGTGCACATCGGATTATGGTGTTGATGTAGATTTAATCCAGAAACATGAATCCACTGAAAGAATGAAAAAGGAAGAAACGGCTAATGTTTAAGATTGGCAGGAAAAGGAAGTGATAAACGTCTCCAAACGTAGCAGCAGAACTTTTGTTTTTAACCAGACCTGAGTACTTTGCATAAGTGTGTAACGACAGAACAGAAACCTGACCATGAGACAGTCAAACTGCCACACATTATTTTACGGAACAAATTCACTGACTCTTCATGTGACTGTTATTTTGGAAGCATTTTGTCACGCTCACTTTTTTTTTTCCTGTCTTTGTGCATCCAGGAGGATCTGACAAAAGAAACATTGCTACAGCAGTTTAAGATTGTGAAGAACCACACAGACACGAGCCACGTCCAGCAGTTCGGAAACAAGGTGAGAGCAAGAAGGCTGTGCAAACTGTGAACGAAATGCATCAATGAGCACTTGTCGGTTCTAGACCAAAGAAATTTGAGGGGGAAGTAGTGTTTTATTTTAAGTTGGAATGACTTGCAGAATGTGTTTATCTATGTGAGTGAAGGAAAAAAAAGTTTGTTTCCTCCTTCTATTTTAACACTTGTATGTCTTTCTCTACAGACTTTGGCCCACATGAAAGTTATACAGTTTCAGGGTAATCACAAAGCAGACAGTCCAGCTCCGATGAACCTGCCACCTATTACAAACCTGGATCTGACCCCGAGCCCTGACGTTCCTCTTGCCATCCTGAAGAGGAAGATGATGGCCTCCAATGACATCAGTGTGGCACGGGGCCTGCTCATGGAGATCAGCGCCCACCTCAAGGTAAAGAGTGACAAAGCTTTCTAATGTTTGTGCCAGTGTGCTAATACACTGAAAATCCATTTGATGATAATTTACTTTAATTTAAAGGGTGTGTGAACCTTTGTGTGTGTAGATCAGGGAGGTGATGGCCGACACTATGCGCAAAGTGGTCGAGAGAGTCGTCGGCAATACTCTAAAGGCCAATGACATGTTAAACAGCAGAGCTGACCTCTCCCAGCATCAGTGCTACAAGGCGGCAGTGAAGCACTTCAAACACAACTGCTTCAACTGGAGCAAACCTGAGGTAGAGCCACACAATACTACTCTTTCACCTCCTTTTTAACAGACCCGGGACATCCCATTGCAGTTTACAGAGTGTCGGTGATTCATATACAGACATTAATAAATGAGTCACCATTGTGGGCACATTTCAAGCTTATAGTAGAATTTCGTTCTCATGCCTAAACTCTGGTTCTCCTTGTAAAGGGGAAGTGCCAGATCAGTTTCACATGCTATTCATCAGCAGGTATCATACTCGCATTCATCAGCTCTTTTGCATTCAGCTGACTCTAATCTAGGCACTCTGAGAATAAGCTTGAATTCCCACTCACAGTTCTATGAAAGCCATGTTAAAAGATTCACACAGTAAGCAAATTGCCCACTGTGATCTCTGATCATTTAGGTTCAGGATAAAGGGAAATGGAGGAAAAAATATATAAATAATAAATTATATAAATAATAAATTAAAAGTAATATCACTCAATAAAGTAATAAATAATGAAAAAAATAACATGACTAAGAAATTGGATTGACTTGCTGAATAATACTGAGAAATATGTTAATTACATATAAAAAAATCAGTATTAGTTGGATTTTTAAAACAGAATTGAGCAGTAAATGTTGTTTCTGTGTTCATCATGTCACACCATCTGGCAGAGAATGATCAGAAATACTTCAATTCAGTTTTATTTATGTATTGCCAAATCACAACAGCATTTGTCTCGAGGCGCTTATTATAAGGTAAAGACGTCACTATAGTACAAAGTTACAATCGGTAACTTCTGTAACACTAATCACTACTCATCTCACTGACTGGGAAAGCCCTTAATCACATGATTTAAACTCAGTATTTTCCCAGGTGCTTTCATGCAGCTGTGTGCTTTTAATCTGAAAGTCTTCTTTTGTTTGCTCTGGAAAGTTTCTGACGTTTAAGGGCGTCAGATAAAACAAGAGGAAGCTGGTGAACATTTGAAGATTCATGTAAAACACAGACTGTGGTGACGTTTCTGACGTGTGACGATTTGATTTCTTTCCAGTTTGAATATGCCCTCAGACATCTGTATGCGCTGGTGAACCTATGTGAGGGAGGATATCCTGCAGAGAGGTATAGACCACTTCTCATTTAATCTAACCACTTTCATCTGAGTTTCTGTTCTTTGTTTTTTTTCTCTCTAATTCATTGTCAGTCATCTGATTTGGGGTATTTTTATATATATATACAGTATGTGGATTCAAGCTGATTTTATCTCAGATTTTAGTGGATTTGTTTCTCGTAGATAGAAGTAGCTATACACTAGTACGAAACCTTTGCACCATTTAAATGTGGCTTTTTTTGTTTTGTTTTTTTAAGACTCTCCTGTCAGTGTGTTAATTACTATTAAAATGTACCTCTTTTTGTAACATTTAGTCTACACAACGGTGTACCTTTTTTTTTTTTTTTTTTTTTTTTTACTTTATATTTTATTGGTTTACATCAGATATCTTTGGGTTTTGCTGCGTTTTTGTCAAGGGGAAAGCTGTTTGAATAAATCATCTTGGTTTCTAGGAACATATGAAGTGAATTTTTCACATCAGTCCTTAAAAATAATATTTTTGACAGATAATCAGTAGTCGCAGCCTATAATCAGTCATATTTCTTACTGAAAATTGATGAAGACACTCTGTTTCTTGTGGAAATATATTTTTTGGCGATCTAATACTAAGGTAATCTTGTTTTGTTGTCTCTCCACAGCATCCAGCAGGCCATGGACACCGTGTGTGGCCACTAAAAGGATTTCTGTGAAACATCAAAGCCTCTGGTTCTTCCGCTTGAGAAGCTGAGAAAACTGAGCATCTCTTTGCACCACTTGGGAATCAATCTGATGTGGAGTTGATGTTATTGTTTTATGAGCACACTATAATTTTTTTAAAGTCGTTTTTGATTTTACTGATTTTTCTTTTATGATGACTTCACAGTGAAGAGCGTGCAAGACTTTTTATTGCTACCCGTTTTGTTTTTAGAACAAAATACACAATTATAATATGGACTGCAAATAAAATTGTTTGCTAAGCTTTATTTGTGGTATTGTCAAGGGCAGACCACTAAACGATGAATGTTAAGCCTCAAGAGACTTTTTTGTGACACTGCTGGGAATAAAATCCGATGGACCAAAGGTGACATGCTTTCTGGATGATATTTCTAATAGCTGCTGAAATAGTAAACAGCAGCTAACCTCGGAAGGATTTCTTTTCCAGATAATTCTGCATTTCCTATCATCAGAAACCTTTAAGTTAGCACACCACTGTGTGATAAACACATGAATACACCCATATCCTCTTTGGCTGTGAACTGCTGTGAGCTTTAACAGGATTTTGGACTCCCTGTGATCTTGATTTTTAACAGCTGATAGTTTATTACAGGATATCAATGAGCCTGGGAGCAGGTCTATATTAACAGAAACAGAACAGAGACTGTGGGGTCATCAGAGATCAGGTGAAAGGCTTGAGATTGATCAATTAAAAACAAACTTGGTTATACTAGTATCATTGATTCATGTACATTCCTTTAAAAATATATTTTAATGGAATTTCCTCATTTTCCACTGCAGAAAGAAATCTAAATAAAGTAAAAATGCACTCACTAAACATTGCTAATACTGGCTTTGACTCATTTTTGCCTTGAGAGCCGTTTTAATTCTTCATGGCACAGATTTATTAGGGTACTGGAAGCAAACCTCAGACACTTTGGATATGATAAAATCACATAGTTGCTGCAGATGTCGGCTGCACACCTGTAATGCAAATCTGTTCTAAAATGTCCCAATGTTCTCTGTTGGATTGAGATATGGTGACTGTGGACGCCTTTTGAGTAAACTATTTTCAAGGAACCAGTTTCAGATGATTTGAGCTTCATGATATGTTAGCCTGCTGGAAGCAGCTATCAGAAGATGGGTAAACACTGTGCTGAATTGGTACTAAGAGGGCCAAAGCTTGCTGAGAAAAACTCTCTCACACCACGACCAGAAGGCTAAACTGTCAGTTCAAGGCAGAATGGATCAGCTTTCATGTTGTTCACACCAAATTTTGACCTTGCCATCTGAATGTCGCTCTCATTAGACAAGGCAATGTTTCTCCAACCTTTTGCTGTCCAGTTTTGGTGAGCCCAAAGAGGGACTTTCAGTCTAAGTTTTCCATTCTAGTTGTAGCATTTTGGCCATTCTCCTTCGACCTCTGACATCAACAAGGCGTTTTCACATGCAGAGCTGACACTCAATGGATATTTTCTGTTATTTGGACTTTTCTCTGTAAACCTCAGACATGGTTGAGTGAGAAAATCCCAGCAGATCAGCAGTTTCTGAAATACTCAAACCAGCCCATCTGGTACCAACAACCATGCCACTTTCAAATTCACCTAATTTACCTTCTTCCCCATTTTGAAGCTCAGTTTGAACAGTTTGAGCAGGTCATCTTGACCATGTCTATATGCCTAAAAGCACTGAGCTGCTGCCATGTGATTGGTTGACTAGTGATTTTGCATAAAAAACAAACAAACAAACAGTCAAACACTTGAACCTAATGAAGTCACATTTCCTTAACTATTTTTTGTCTCTCCAGAGTTCGGTGGAGACTGTTGTTATAAATATCGGTCATGCTTTTTAAGTCTAGTTGACAAGTTCTCATTTTGAGAAGAATTTTCAAACATATGTATATATATTAAAACATATGTAGGAAATGTGAATTCTTTCTCTTTATGTAAACTGTGGTAACTTAAAAATTATAATTTAGAAAACGAAAGAGATGGATTCCAGGGAGAGGTGAGCTTTTATTACCTCAAATTAGGAAGAGCTAATTACCTTCCAGTTAGCTGATCCGGAAGTTCTGTTTATTATTATTTATTGATATTATTTATAACACATCAAAGATAGTGTCATTCTAAGTATACTTTGAGTTTTGAACATAACACGAAACCCTTAAAACGCGACGAAAAACTATAAAATTGCTCCATCTAGTGGTGAAATCTTTACTTACATGTTAAAATTAAAACGGCTGTATTTATACTCTGTTTGGGTTCTTTAATTATTGGCTGACTATTTCTCAGCCCCCGTATTTGTTGTTATTGACACTCTTGTGCAAAACCCTTGTGTCACCTACGGTTTTCTTTATATTTTGCGTGTAAATTTGGAAATAAGGGGCAGCAGTTCATTTAAAGATGTGCAAACATTCGTGGAAATACAGTATATCAGGCAGAGTTTTAACAAGATTAAAATTCAGTATTCGGTATGACCACCTTTATTCTTCATCACAGCCTGAACCATCTTAGGCAAGCTTTTTGTAATTTCTTTAAAGCCAGAGGGGCCGATGGCGCGATATGGCAGCCTCGCTTCTGTCAGTCTGCCCCAGGGCAGCTGTGGCTACAACCGTAGCTTGCCTCCACCAGTGTGTGAATGTGAGAGTGAATGAATAGTGGCATTGTAAAGCGCTTTGGGTGCCTTGACAAGCGCTATATAAAATCCAATCCAAAATCCAATCCATTAAGTAGTCTTAAGGATGACTAGTTCTCCAGGCCTCTTGAAGGACATCCAAACCTCTACTTTTGCTCTCTATTCTCTGTCAAGATGATGATTCCACCCATTTTGATAAGATCTTCCTGACCGCTGAATGAAATGCATTCCAGACATGAGCAGACAAATCTTCAGGTTCACGTTACTTACACAAAGGTAGATCTGTTCTGTAGTCGTGAGTCATCCTTTCTTATATGCACACTCTCAATACAACCATAACAGACAACACCTGCACATAATACACACACACACTCCAGTTGTCCAATTTCTTGAAATTTGCTAAGTTTTTAGAATTGCCTTTTTGGTGCAAACCTTCCCCCCAGTTGGTTCATTCAGGATTTTTCATCCAGGAACAGGAACAAATTATGTCTTTTTGTGACAGGCTGATGATTACAAAGTGCCAAAAGATACAATTAAAACAGTTTCTTTGCTAAGTTGTCTGTTATGTGTAGACATAACACTGGTCCATTTCTTCTTTTTATGCTTGAATGATTCCCAGGTCAATGTTATATGCGTAACACAAAACTTAGAAGAACATCTGGATCCTTGGTAGCAAAACTGAAAGAAATGGTGGTTGAGGCCTTCATTTTGAACAGCAGTGTATGTCTCTGTATAAGCTCTGCAATGGAATTACCATCAGTATGTATGTACATGTCTATTAATTTATTTATTTGTTATTTGCGGGAGATATAAAAAAACAAAACAAAACAAAACTTAATTTATGAAGAATGCCCAGGTTTTGGGGTACTGACCTGAAAAATCTGACTTCTTCTTTTCAGGCATCTTAAATTTTTGATTTAATAGCTTTAAATTTAAAGTAAGGTATTCGAAATTTCATCTTACAAAAAAGTAAGTGGAAATGTTGAAAAGTTTAAATTTTGAGAAACGTAACTTGAAATTATTTTCTTCTTCTTCTTCTTCTTCTTAGTAGTAGTAGTAGTAGTAGTAGTATTAGTAGTAGTATTAGTATTATTATTAGTAGTAGTAGTAGTAGTAGTATGTGTTTATGTTAATTTTATGCGTCTTAGTGAACTTTGTTTAAAAATGTTATAGTATAATGTATAATGGAAGTGAAATCCACTTTGTGTGTGTTTACCTGGAACTGTTAAAAGTTGAAACTATTTTTATTTTTATCTATTTATTTACTAGTTTATTTTCAGCCAGAAAATAAACCTGTGGACATTTTCCACAAATTATACAATTTTTAACAGCTCTGTCCTGTCCATTATTAGTTTTAATTATAATTTTTAACCTTTAAAACTGTAATTATTGTTTATACACCGCTGTGTATAAACACATCGCCGTTTTTGACATTTTAAGCAGGCATCAAGTCTGCCACCTAACCGCGGTGAGAACGGCCCAACGGGGAGGCGGCCTCCTTAGCCCCGCCTCCTCCATAAACCAGGAAGATAACCTCACCGAAACCCGTCTTGGTAACGTGAAAACGTCCCTGTGTGCCGGAGAAAAGCAGTAGCAGCAGACAGACTTCCAGCTGAGTTACATCGACAGGAAGATAAAAAGCAAATTTCTAGATTGAACCCCAGCTGCGTTGCTTTTAACCGAACATAGCAGCCTTTTTAGCTCGGTTAGTTAGCTTGTTTGCTACCTTTAATAGAGACTCTTGGAGAGCTTGCGCAAGACGCCTTAGTAAATCAATTTTAAATCGCCGTTAACATCTCACCATGGGATCCAGAGCGTCCAGGTTACTCCGAGAAGAGGAAATTGAAGAAATTAAGAAGGAAACTGGCTGTAAGTTGAGCTCAGAGTTGAGAGTTTAGTCCTTGTGTGAAGACGAAACCTCTTGGAAATTAGCTAGTTGATTTCTGTACTCTCATATTTAGATGTCTTTGGCTGACTGCTTTTTCTGATTGAGGCTGTAACTCTCTATATTTTGCTAGTGTAATCGATTGCATTATATCGGTGAGGGGTTATTGTGGATTGAGTTGTGTATCAGCTATCTTTGGCTCATCTGATAGTCAAAAATCTTTGTCGCCGCAGTTTCCCACAGTCAGATCACTCGCCTGTATAGCCGTTTCACCAGCCTGGATAAAGGGGAAAACGGCACCCTCAGGTGAGCAAAAACATAAACAGGAGCCCCAACCTGCACCTTATTTGTTTTGTTCCTTTACCAGTACACACTACAAGGACTCCGTAGGTCACCTATGCAGTTAAGTTTTCTGGTTGACTTGAAAGTGAGTCATAAAAAAAACACACCTCCAAGGGTATTTAAATTGAGAAAATCGTACAGTGTGTAGTGTTTTACTAATTTGGCTTCTCTGAATGTGGTATTTATATTAATAAATTAGGTCTAAGACAAAGTGTTGTGCTGAGATAAAGGTGGGCAATGTGAGATCTGTCTCTCATTTCAGTGATGAAATCATGTAATAAATCTTTCTCCTGTCACTGACTATTCATCTGGTTCAGATTCTGTTAACTGATAGGTGAAGAGACTGGTAATCATTAAGCAGCTAAAATTTTAATTTGACGGCCCTTTCGTTATTTGAAAATGATTCCTTGAAGGGGAAAGGGCAGTCAGTTTCTCAAGGGCAGATGAAACCCCCCATGCACACACTCTGTTTGGTTTCATTCAACTTAGATATATGAAAGATGTTGTGTTTACACATAATAAGTTCCTGGCTGTACTTTTTTTTTTTCTTGCTCAAGTGCTTCCAGTCACAGTAGAAGTCACGTTTGTTCAGTGTGACTTCCTTATCGTTTCATTAGTTTTCACAACAGTGAGATTTCACAGATCTGTTTCTAGTCCAACCAACTGGAGTAAGAAACATTTTCAGTGTGTAACAAATCTGTACAATGTTTTTAACAATTTTTTTTTGTTGGTTTTATAAACAAATGTTGATTTATGTCAGATTTTTGCATTCATCACATGACCTCATGCGTTTTGCTATGTGTCATGTCTTAGTAAAGCTCATCAACTCTCCGTATAAGACTGGTGGTGAATTGTTAGGTTAAAATGAACAGTTAAAACATACTGAGTTTAGAATTGAACTGTGATCACGTCTCCTTATTTTTACAGTCGAGAAGATTTCCAGAGAATCCCCGAGTTGGCCATCAACCCTCTGGGAGATAGAATCATCAATGCATTCTTTCCTGAGGGGTGAGTAGTCTGTGTTAATGCTCTGCAGTAGTTTGGAAAGCTTGTTTTTGCACTACTATAAAATTGAGTCACCAGCACCATCGCCACAAAGCTGGACCAGGCTGTAATGCCTTTCAGTTGTGGTTTCCTGACTGCAGACTGGAGAAGCTCAGTCCTTACTGCCAAGTCTGTGTGGAAGTAAATCAAATGGGGTTTTGAGTTGTATACTTGACAGTTATTTGGATGTTTTCATCACTGTGGGAGGGGAAAAAACCAACAACAAAAAAACATATGTCTTTAAATATATCATTAAAATCCTAAAAGGTCACATGTGTAGGCGTTGTAATTGCAGCTCTGTCTTTTAATGGTTTCAGACGGATTCTGGTTTCTCTGGTTTTGGCCTGTTTGTTTTTTGTTTTTTTTTTAAACTTGAGAATAGATGTAGAAACCATTCAAATCTGCACAGTGGTGTTAGGTTACTAGCTCATTGTGGTGCCCACAATACGCATTTGAGCACAAAGGTAATCTGACTGAACTTTCCAGAGAGCTATAGTAAATATTTCGTGCTTGTGATTTTTAGAGAGGACCAGGTAAATTTCCGGGGTTTCATGCGGACCCTAGCTCACTTCAGACCCATCGAAGACAACGAGAAGAACAAGAACCCTTCAGCTACTGAGCCCCTGAACAGCAGGACAAACAAGCTGCTCTGTGAGTATTGGGGTGGAACTGGTATCATCTTAGCGTGGGTTTAAGAGTATCTGACTTACCTGTTTCTTTCTTTTCAGTTGCTTTCCGTCTGTATGACCTGGACAGAGATGACAAAATCTCCCGAGATGAGCTCCTGCAGGTGAGTGGATTGGCTTGGAGTCATCATGTAGTTTGTGGTTCACACAGTGAATAATTAGTGTGTTTAAACATTACAGAATCTTTTGGCAACTGTGAGGCTTACAAAAAAATTAATATCTGTAATTCCACACCCATTTATCAGAAGTTCAGTCAGCCCTGTGTAGTCATTCTTTAGTTGAGATGTCATGTATCATTTTTCCGAGGTCAAATTGTAATTTCCCAAATAAAAACATCAGCATACAGGTTAAATTTTACATGCATGGGATTGTCGTCTGTTAATATAGCAAAAACTGTAACATTTATAAGAAACCTCTATGTCATATTAACTAACTTTTCTGTATAATTTCACTAGAATAGATCAGTATGTCACACTTCCCTCTCTTCTCTATTCTTGTTTCGGTTCACGCACAAGTTTTAAGTTGTTTTTTGTTTTTCTCTTGGTTAAAGATAATTTGTCACTTCCACTTAGGCTAAATCTGATCTAATTGAGGTGATGAATGCAATCAATTTGAACCACAATTCCATAAATTCATCCTGCTGTAAATGTGAGCAAATGACTCTTTCCTTTACGTAGATTTCATAAATGATTTTGAGCCAGCCTTCAGAATGTAACCAGATCTTTATTTCGCTTTTGCTTTCCATGTATTTGTATTTGTCTTCTTTAGCTTGAATGTTCTGTGCTTGAATGTTCCCAGAACACAGAACACAATTAATGGTAATGATTAGCTACTGTTGGTCTATATAACCTCCAGCACTTTGTTCCTACTCTTTGGTGTCTTTTATGGTAGGAGTAATAAAATAAAAGTTAACATTTTTCTAACCGGATCCACTTCAAGTACGTGAAGCATTATTTTGGTTGAGATTTGTGTAATTTTTTTTGTGTAATTTTTATTCCCCTGTAGATAGAACTATTTTGACTTCAAATTCTCATATGTCTTTAATGTGGTGGCTGTTTGCATCTGAGGCCTCTTGGAAGCCCTCATAAAGTCTGGATATGATTTCATACCTACCTTCTTGCTCCTATATTACAGAATCTAAGACATTTTCAGATGCTACTTTTCCTTTCTGTGAATATCAGTTATTATTTCTGTGAATGTATCTCTACAGACTTTAAGTTTGACAAAGGAGCAAGTTCTATTGCACCACATTTGTTTTAAAGTGTTTTACAGAGAGGAAGATTTCACCGTCAAAGAAAACTTTGCCCTTGTGCTGACAATGACGTGATATCTCACCTTAACTACAGGCTGATCCTTTCCAGACAGTCTAATATCCTGTATTTTGGCTTCCTTTGCACTCCCTCTGTGTTATTTGTTGTCCCGCTTTAAAGCGGGTCAAGCTCAGTGACATTCTCTGACCTGTAATTGCTATAAGCTCAGGGTTAATGACTCAGCCACATCTCTTGTTTTGCGCAAAACATTTCACCGTGTCACCTGCTTTGTGTAATGCATGAACCTGTAGGGCTAAATGTGTATTTCTGAGTACTATTTGTGCACTCGTTTTTCACTCATTATGCGTGTACCATCAGTTATTATAGTGAATTTCCTGGTCAAGTGTGGCTTTGCCAGTGAACCAAAATAGCTACAAATGATCTTGTGTATTGCAAAAATATACGTCACCTTGTTATTTGGTGACTGTTAAAAATACATTTTGCTGGTTTGTTCCAGGTCTTGCGGATGATGGTTGGAGTTAACATTTCAGATGAACAACTCGGCAGCATTGCTGATAGGACCATCCAGGAGGCTGACACAAACGGAGATAGCTGCATTTCCTTCAATGAGTTTATCAAGGCAAGCTTTGTGGTCAACATACATATTTGTACTGTTGTGTTTTCCTTTTTAAGCTAGCCACTGAACCATTGCTGCTAAACATAAAATGACATAACAGATGCTGTTTGAAGGATTCTTTTTAATTAAAAACTGACCACTACCATGTGCAGGTATATTTTTAGCATCTGAGGCCCCAGTGGTACACAAACTAGAACCCAGGACTGACCACAGAAAAGAAGGAAAAATATATATATCAAGCATGCATTTTACATAGCACAGCATGGTTTTCCAGTGGACAAAAATTTGATTGTGTATCTTTGTTAGTTATTAAGAGAGGATGAGGATGAAATACTTCCAGTTAATTCAAGCCTTGGTTTTCACAGTTTGATTTGTGTGGACATTTACAAGCAAGTTAAACTGTCTCAACCTCTAACTCTTCCAAAGACTTGGTTTAGTTAATATATAATGTGCTGTTTTCAGCTTATAGTGACAGTTAAAGGTGTTTTATGGCACCGCTGGACAAAAATGTCACACTATGTTGTAACATTGAGATTTAAATAGTTTGTGTGGGACTTATGTCGCAGTGGTGTAATGGGTGACCCAGCACCCAGGACAGGGGTGATGGTTAACTGAATTGGCAGGAGAGCTTAGACATGTTTTTTGGGATTGGTTTAAAACAGATGTTCTTTTAAGCCCCAGCTGCAAATGTAAACTTTAGAGCAGCACATTTTTCTGTAGTATAAACTTGTCTTGTTTTTGTTTGTTTATTCGCAGGTCTTGGAAAAGGTGGATGTGGAACAGAAGATGAGCATCCGGTTCCTGCATTAAAGTTTCATTATTGTTATCATTTTTTTTGTAATCCTATTTAGAGTAGCCCTTGAACATGTCAGTTGATTTCAGGACACAATCTCATCCGGCTTCTCAACGAGCTGCTGTGGCCCACGCTATGGATTCATTCCTTTAGGCCAAGCATTGGGTGGATACCATAATAAATCTTGAGTTTCGGCCTTTGCACTGCTCTGTAAACAAAGGGAAAAGTTGCGTGCCTTGGGTTGTTTTATGCAATGTGACTATGTATTTTTTTCCCCCAGTAATGATACATTATTTATTAGGAAACTTTTTAGAGGATCATAGTTATTACCACTTCTGTTCATTTTTCACATGGAAAAATAAATATTTATAGCATGGCAGATTAACTTTTTGCTATGGCAGTGAGTAAGTTTATACGTTTAATCATGCTGCTCCACTGATATTTAGCCCATGCTGCATCTTTGTCCATATAAATATGCAAAGATTCAAATTTGTGTGATTCCACTTCAAAATGTCAGTGTTTTTAATGCCATCATGATATTATGAATTGTTTCCTTTGAGCGAGCCAGACCAGCCAATCCGAGTTTGTCTCTTGAAGCAAAATCGGACTGACCTGTTCCTCGGGTTCTTGTGTAACTCACTGAAGTGTCTGGTTCCCCTTTGTAAGTTATTAGCTAAACAGTAACCCATGGCCATGTTTGTGTACTGTTTCATATAATTAACAGAGCTTCTGCCAGTAGAATCTAAAGCTACTTTTAGCTGCTCCCGTATTTACAGTGGGTAGGACCACATGTTTGATGTTGGCAGTTTTTAAGCCGGATGCCCTTCGTGACTGGGATCAAACCCTGGAATCTCACTTGTTAGATGAACGTGTAAACCACTACACCATGGATCAACTGCTACCTGTAGACTCAAATTATGGGCCTGTTGGAGCCACTGCTGGTTTAAAGGAGTGCCTCAATTAGAGGTGAGAACGGTGGCATGAAGATTTCAAAAATGCTGGTGTCTCATCAGTATGTGAGACTTTCACAGCAGGTTTTTTGATATCCTCAAAAAGTATCTGCCACCTGGACCAGCCCTCAAAGGCTTTAAGACTTAATGAAGGCCTTGCTATGAGTACTGTGTTGGAAATTGGGCTGTGGATCAGTTAGTCTGTAGACTTAGAGCAGGCAAAGATAACATACTGTGCTTTTACTCATTTGATCAGTTTCCCTGCAGCTAAGGAAAAATGCTGATTTCTCCTCTGCTCTGTATTTCTTAGAATGTCTTTCCTTACTGACCAGCGCCTGATGCATTGGACATATTATTTTTTGGGACATGTCACTGTGCATGACCCCTTTTAAGTCTTTAATGTGAGTCTGTGAAGTCATTACTAGAGCACCCTCCAGTGCAGGAAACACAGCTCAATCATTTTATCATTCTGTGATCATCAGTCAGATGTGAATCACGTTATGTGATGTTGGTCGAGGTATTATCAAAGTGATTCAGGAATTTGATTTGAATAAAAATAAGTGCCATGCTTCTTTGTCTCATTTATTGGGATGTTCTTGTGACATTTTTGTGCTACTCACACGGTTTACATCCAGCTTGGAAATTTTATTTATTTATTCTTTAGGAATTAAAACATTGTAGAGTGTGATAAAATTAGAATATAACAGACTACAACTTCATATGTTAGATGATGATTTCTTGAATTGAATATTTGGCTGATAACAATGACAACATTGACATATTAAATAATATATTGTAGATATACTTACTGTATATATAGGGATATAAAGTGGACCTATCATGGTTTTCCTTCTTTTTCTGTGTAACATACTGTTAGAACTGTGGATACTAAGCATATCCAGATTTCTACATGATGAAGTCAGTGTGTGTACAAAGTGATCCCATGTTAACAAACTCCATTTTCAACAAGAAAATTGTATTAACTGCGGGACCTCAAAGGGAGAGGAGTTAAAGCAGCCTGTTTTTGACAAAGGAGAATAAGTGGATGACCCAGAAATATAAAAAATCTTCCATAAAAATCAATGGGAGGATTCTGGAAATGTCAAAGGTGACTTTTATCAGATCCCTGCCCCCACAAAGTCAATCGACAGTTAACACAGGAAACAGATCATCATGTTACACTGATGCGGGCACACAGCAGATATTCATAAATAATAATCACCTGCTGAGTTTTAGACTTGCTATAGTGCCATAAGGCCCTAAATAGGACAGAAAATGATTATATGGAAATTTGAATCATCTCAATCAAAACATAATAACATGCTTTATTATTGTTTTCTGCTAATTATAAAACGTTGGATGGTAATTTGTATGTAATTTGTAAAAGCGCTGTACCTTTAAATTTAGCACAAAGCAGCCATTTCTCTTGTGTGGCTGGTGGGAAGCAGCTAAGGTTTAAACAAGAGTAATATGACTGTGCTTTCGGTACTATTTCTACTATTAGAGGATAATTTAGATAATTTCAAAAATTGTGAAAAAATTTACCTTTTTTAAAAATATTTTTTTTGTATTTCAGAAAAAGACAGAAAAAAGCTGTGGGCTATGGTTCACTCAACCCTGTTACCAATAGCCTGGAACCTGAAAAATCACCTTCATAGGGAATTTTCACTCAGTTTCAGATAAGCCTTAATTAATATGAATTTAAGCAACTTTTTGACATCCTTGCTCAAGTTTTTAATAATCACATATTTTCAAATATATGCTTAGATACACTATCAATATAATGAATAAAACTATCATAAAGGCAACAGATTAAACCCTTTTGTGAGCTAATAAAAATATTTTTGCTTACTTTTATTGAAAATGATATGGTGACATGGTTACATTTTAAGAAATATTACTTAACGGTGTTTTATATGTTTTTAACATGTTTTTATAAAGTTGATTTCAATATGCACGGTAACAGGGTTGCAAATAAGTGTTAATATTAGTGTTTTCTCAAAAACAGAAGCAAGTTGTGGAGTGTAATGCACTGTGAAAGTCAAGGACAAGTGTAATTATGTAAATAAAGGAAGGAAACTTAGACTTTACCTTGTCTTATTTTGGAAATATGTGTAATATTGTTGCATTGGTTAGCGTGACAGTCAATCTAGTCAGAAGGAACACCACAAGCAGTGCATGATTACTGTTCTAGAAAAAGTGGTTTAACAATCGTAGGAAAGAAAAAAAAACATGTATAAACAAAATCAACAGTGGATTTGTGACTATTTTAGATGTTAGATGTGACATGAAAACTAGCATTCAAGCAGTTTAAAAAATCGTAATTATTAGCAAATACAATAAACACTGATAGTCATTAACGGAGTCAACGGAAAAAGCAGGGGACGATCTTATGCAAAAAAAACCCCAAAACGACAACAAAAACCCCAAACAAAACAAAAACATTAAGTGGACAACACACAAAAATAAAATAAATAAAAAATATATACTGATATTTATTATTTTTGAATTCAGATATGGTTTTAATGTAATACGCAGTTTCCTTTTTAAACGTTGTGAAAAACTAGAGTAAATAAATTTGTGTTTGGTATTTTCCAAAGATTAACTGTATATGCCTCTTTCTGTGTTAATTATTATTATGATATTAAATAGGTTTGAATTTTAGTATTTTGTGTTTGGGGCAAATGTAATTCACACAACAAACATATTTTTTATCATTGTGTGTGTGAATTATTTTACATTTTTTGGGGGTGACCCAGTTAGCAGCAGTGAAGCGTTCCATGTTCAGGACACAAGAAGAACAACTTCCGGGGCGGGTTTAATGTTGATTGACAGCTATCCAGCGCAATCCTTCTTCCGTTAGCTCGTAGTAGCGGAGCGAAAATGGCGTAGAACGTAGGGTGTTCGGGAGAACGGGACAACAGGACCTTCTTCTCTCCTCGTTTGCGGTAACCGGGGAAAGAAGAGGGTCCAGAACTTTATTTCTTCGCCGCTGCGGTTTCTCTCAGTAAGATAAATCAGACAGTCGTTCGTTTGGGAGTCCTAAATGTGTCGCCGTAGCGGAAGAAACCCCCTCTCCTCCCCACGGCTTTTGTTTACCATTGTGTGCAACTGCAGCTCAGACCACAGAGGAAATATCTCTGCATCCTTTCGGTCCAACTCGCACCAAGGTCAGTGCTTCGGTCAGCTTTTACTTAAACCTCTGTCTTCACTTTTTGAAAACTGTCGACAATTGTATGCCAGCGGACTTCTACGTTGTGTTATTTGAGTTATTTTAAGGAGTCGTTTGAATATTAACTGAAAGTAACACCATCGAAAATTATGTTTGTCTGCATTAAATGACACTGTGTCCATTAAGCACCACTGAGCACTATAAGAGTCTACTGTAATCTCTGTTTAAAGCTGAAGTGATTCGTATTCGAATGAATTAACTTAAGGAGCAGAATCGATTGCAGCATTATATAATGCATTCATTCTGCAGTACTGTGTGAAACTCTTGAGCCACCCTTCATTTCTATGAATTTTTTCCACTGAGTCAGACTCAATTATTATTATTTTTCAAAGTGGCTTCAGGCTTTCTTAAGGTCTTTAAATGTTGTGTTGTTTTTTTTTTTTTTTACATTGGCTGCTTTTTCACTCATTTTCAATCCAGTCATTATATGTTATGTATTTATTTGTTAAATCACTTAATAATCACCTAGTCATTGAAGCACAAAAAAGGCACTTAGCTCAAGGGATGAACTGTGTTCTTCTGTTTACACGTAACAGACAGCTTAGAAAAAAAAGATTAAATTGAATGTTGAGATATCATTTTGGGAGAGAACAGAACAAAGGCAGTGAACATCCAAAGAAGAGCTTTAAATGTACATCAATATTGAATATTTACCATTTGCTGAGATAAAATGTAAAGAAATGTAGAGTGGCTCGAGATTTTTGTACATCACTGCATATCTAATTGTTCCAAATGCAATGACAGAATGTGCTGAGTATAATCATGAATAATGGTCATATTTCTTCTATGAAAATGACATGTGAATTGTTATTTTAGGAATAAACCGTCATTTAATGGAGTCATGAAACCTCGGCAAGTGATATTGCTTTTCAAATTAAACCCAGCACCACCAACATGTCACATCCGCCACCACCAAGACATTTGGAGGTAAACGGCCACTATCAAGATGACCTCATTTGGGCATGTGGGACACCGGTGCCCTCCTTCCTGCTGGGACATTAGCCACCTCTCCTCCAAAGCATCCCACGGATCATCAGTGCACACCATGTGCCAAAATTTTGGGCGGTCGGACTTGCATAATGCACACTCTGCTTATGTCTACATGTAGCCTAGCATTATTTTGTCTGCCATAAAGTCCTTTAGAAATACGTGTGAGATTCTCGTCAGGCTGCATGTAAACATAGTCTCTACTTCCCAAATAGTAAGAAAGGAAAAACCTACTTTCACCACAGTTACACAAAACAGTTTGATAAAGAACAAAGTACCTGCTCCCAATTTTCTGGGAAACATAGCAAAAGACACAAGATACTGTAGCAAAGATCAAGGCCTGTGATTTTCATTAGACTCATTGGGTGTGTTAATGTTTAGTTTTTTTGCTCTACCTCATTGCCATGGGAAGTCCAACAGGATGGACGAGGAGAGTGGTGAATTAGCTAAAAGGCTGTCAAGTGCCACAGAAAGTTGTATAATGTTGGATGATTAGTTTTGTTTCTGGGGGTCAAAAAGTGAGGTTGGGTGTAAATGGGAGAAGACTGAGCAGCACACAAGCACACGATGCACACTGTCACTCATTTTGGGTACAAAAAAAAAACACTGAACCACTCAAACTGTGGTCTCCTATGCATCTGTTTTGCATTGTATTGTGCTCTCCTTTGTCAGGTTGGCAGGTGTTTCTTTACATATAGCACATAGAGATAAAATTGGGAAGTTTTCCTTTTAATGTTGAGTCCTTTAGATAGAAATCTGGCAACTTGTATTATTTCAAATTTGTCTCCTGAAGCATTCTGATTCAGTTTTCCTTCGTCTGGTCTCTTTCACTTTAACATGTTTTTATTTAGTTTTTTCCCATGTAAATTGCTGGGATTGTTTTTCCCTCCTGCATGTAGGACGTGTATAATGGGACGTTCAGGTTGAGATAGATTTTCAGTTTTGGTTTCTTTTAAGGAATTGTGAGAAGACACAATTAGATCAAAAGTATCTGCTTTATCAAATATGCTTTATCTCACCCAAAAGAAACCTGGTCTCATTTTTCTTTTTCTTTATTTTTTTTATTTTAACAGAAGTATAATGCAGTCACTTGAGGAAGAAAATGCCAGTTTCCCCCTGAATTACGCAGGTAATTATCTCAGATTTCAGAGAAATCCATTTCATTTACAAAAGAAAATGCTTTTTTTAGGATTAGTGAAATTACTGAAAATCCTAGAAGAAGCTTTACATTTAATTTAGCGATCCACCTAATGGAATCAAACAAAGTCATGCTTGTTTATTTTAATCTGTAGTTTTTTCTTTAGGTAGACAGCTCTTGGTCTGTCGAACATTATGGTGTTTCTTTAGGACTAGCCGTACAAAGAAATTCTTCGCAACTCAGTTGATGTATGATGCATCTAAACTGCATTCAGACACGTATTTGAAAGCATAAACAAGTAGCAAAGAGTGAGGCTGGTCAGAGCTTCTCATGATAATGTAATCTAACAAAATGCATAATTGTTGCTCAAGTGAATGCATGCTGCTTCTGTACATTTTCAGTTTCTTTTGTTCACTTTTGTGATTTTTACAAAGGAGAAAAATCACATTTTACCGGGATTTGTGCAATATTTGATCCTAACTGTCATGTTGTTGACCAAACTGTATATTGTATAAACAAGTGACAAGTTGTTTGAAAGCAACAAAATCACCAATGTCTTCCATTAAGATATGTATAGACTCATGTGCATTAGCTTATTTAGCGGGACTGTGGTGCCAACATTATAGTAGCCGTGCATGACCAGTAGTGATGCTTGCTTCATGAGGAATAGTGAAATCGATTTTTAGGCTAAGCTGGAGCGCCAAACTTTGGAAACCATTTCAGTGAAGTTGAAGGGTGGTAGACTTCGGTACATTTAAATACACTGCATAAAGACACAGCTTTACTCTAAACTCTACTGCAAAATCTCATTTTCATCACATGACTAGTTTGTGCAATCGAAATACAACTAATCTAAGGCACAATCAGGGTAAGTTAAGTATTTATCAAGTCATTTACTATAGCATATATACTTAAAATAAGTAACTTTTTTATTTATGCACTATAAGGCATTAAAAGAATTAGTTAATATGCAAAAGCCAAAAATCTCCCAAGTCTCACGTGTGACAGTGATGAAGAAATGTTCTATTAGGAATGAGTTTCAATTTAATCCTAGACTTGGATCTGATTGGTAAGGATCCGACATTGACTTTTAATCCTAGAATAATGATCTCACAGTGACATCACATTGTACATATTACCTCATAGTTATGGGATTCAAAGCGTTATATTTTAATCCATAAAATTGTATTTGATTAGAGTTTTAGCAGCAATAACCTACAATAATGCATGAGTTTAGTGCCCGGGTGAAAATGTTTAAAGGTTTCTGTAGCATCACGTGGAAAGGGTTATCTCCACCCATTTTTATTTTATTTGCTCACGCAGTCAATTAGACACTTCTTTCTTTAGGGAGTTAGGGATTTATCACTGAAAGCTTAGGATATTTTCTGCAGAACAAAGTGTATTCTAGAGCAGCTGTAGCATCATGTTATTACATTAGTACACGAGAGATGCTTTAAACTTCAATCGTAGCATTTTTACATCCATTCAAAGCCCACTTGTTATTTAGAAATAAACAATGAAGTAGATCTGTGGCTGCAAAGGACTCACTGAGCGAACTTGACACTTGTTTGAAAAGCACTTTCTCTATGTACTGACTTGCACCGTCATCATCTCCACCTTGTCTTGGATACTCTGTTCTAACAACCCTGTAATGCTCTTTCTTGGAATTTGTAATCAACAATTTATAAGCAAGTAGACATCTAGCAACATTAATATATGGGTTTAAAAAATATGCATGTCTTAGCAGAATAATGAATGATTTGTATTGCATGCAATAATCCAACTTTGTAATGTGAACGAGTGTAATTAGGAAATTGAAATGTTCATTTTGGATGTTCTGTGAGGACTTGTTTGACACAACGGCGAGCACGTTGAAAAAGCTTCAGCAGTTTTACAGACTACCTGCTAGTTTGTTACAGTAAAGAACAGAGTAGCTCTCCATTGTGTCAAATATGACCTGACAGTGTAGCCACAGTGCAGCTGAAAAACAAATCAACCTTTGTTCCCATTAAAAAAGGAAAAAAATGTATCAAGAGCTTAGGTAAGATTAACGACATCACTTTGTTGATCAACTTTTCCACACAGGACGTGGACTGTGTAGAAACTATGCACTCCAGAGGGAGGAAATGGGCATGCTTGTTATGTGTGAGCCTCTTGTCTGGTTTTGTATTAACTTAAAAAAAAAAAAAAAGAATCTGTATCAGAAGTTCAGCAATAAAATGCAGCATGGTGCCAATTAAATTGATGGGTGTCGACTACAGTTTGAATGCCATATAACAAGAACCAAGGGTTCGTGCCATATAACACGAACCAACAAACCAAAGGTTTGTTGTCCTTAATACCACTCTGAGGCTGGTTATACACCAGAAAATTATTACTGAAGGAAGATTTGAACCTAATTCTAGCTTGGTGAGAAGATTGTAAGCAGGGACAAAACTACCTTTGCTCTCACTGAACTGCTGATCCTAAAATCGTGGGAACAATTAGGCTCTAACTTTATTAACAAAATAGCATTTACAGCAAATACACGAGATATACACTCACTGGCCACTTTATTATTTACTTTTTAATGGAAGTATCTAAGCAGACAATCACATAGCAGCAGTTCAAAGCATTGAGGGCTGTATTTGTGGTTGAGATGATCTGCTGAAGTTCGAACCAAGCATCAGAACGGGGACAGGATTGTCTTATTGTTATTATGCAAGCATAAGAACATTAAGGCAAAGCTAAGAACGGGAAACTCAGGCTACAAAAACTGGACAACAGAAGGTTACGAGAGCAAGAGGATGATAGGGTCAGAATTTGGCATAAACAATATGCAAGTATGGATCCATCTCACTTTCATAATCAAAGGTTCAGACTGGTAGTGGTGGCCTCAAATGGCCTCCACAGTCACCAGATCTCAATCCAATACAGCACCTTCAGAAGGTGGTGAAACAGGTCATTTACAACATGGATAGCAGCAACTGTGTGATGCTATCATCTCTAAATGGACAATATCCCTGAGAAATGTTTCAAACATCTTGTTGAATCTGTGCCATGAAGAATTAGTGTAGATCTGAAGGCAAAAACTGTACTGGCAAGATGTACTTAAAAAAAGTGGCCACTGAGTGTATGCTATCCATTACAAACAAACTACAGTAAATCAAGATTACTTTGACATTTTAATTGAACTGAACTGAGGGTGACTCTGAACATTGACCATACATCTCAAAAGTTGACAAGAAGTCACCAGACCAAATGCCACACTGCTTTCATGGCATTATCAGCAGCAGAGAAGGGATCTGAGAAGCCGTGTCAACAACTGTTTGCCATCATCTGTAACAATTGTTAATATCTGCATTGAGCCATTTCAGACAAATACCTTGTGAGGGGTACCAGCAACAATGTTTTGAACCAAAGTAACAATACAGGTGGAATGGCATTTATCTTTCATAACAATGCCCTGATTTAACCTGCAACAATTAAGAAAGTGAATAATAAAAAGTAATTTCACTTAGTAGCTGTCAACATAGACTGTATATAAAAGTTGGATGTTGGCACAGTGAGGTCCAGTTCTGAAGCATTCTGGTCAGCAAGCAACACATCAGAAGGGAGGGGTGAATCTGACTGATTAACCAAGGACACTTCATGGTCACACAGTAGCAACTAGCCAATCATAAAGCATACAGTTTTGTTTTGTATCCTTATAGCCTAAGTGGGGCCATAATTTACAAAATAAAACAATCATGCCGTATTCAGTAAGACTTAAAAACAGTGACCGAGGCCATAAACTCAACAGGAAAGTGGCAGATCAAAGAAGCGGGAGGATTTTTCCATCTTTACCTTAAGAATTGATTTTTCAATGAGGAGGCGCCCTCTGCTGGTCCTTCTAAAGAATGCAGGTTTGAGGCAGGTTTAAGTATTCACACTCTTGAATGTTAGAGCTGCATCCATTGTTTACAAACAATCTGACATATTAGCGTTCACTGATCTTCCCTTTATTTTCCAATGGAACAAACACATTTCAGCTAGAATCCATTATTAGTGATATAATTTTCTTTACAAGCATATGGAGGCGCATAAATGCCACCATCACCAAAAACCATATACAGTACGCAGCAGACTGAAGAACACATTTTCCCTAATCCCAGGTCAAGCTGGGTGTCCTGTGTACACTAGTTGACCATATTACTGGTAACACTTCTGTCTACCAGTCTGTTCTTAATGCGTGACATCTGTTCCAGCTGTGCTTCAAACTGTTGTCTCACCTGCAATGGAAAGCAAGTAACACATTTATTTGCTCAGCAGAGGGAATTATAATTTATTTCATTCCTGACTGGATTGCTTTATGCACCAATCTCTTCTATTGTGAAATGAGTGTGAGCACTAATGAACCACAATATAACCCAATGAAAAAAATTAAAATTGGTTCTTTTGCTCAGACATGATACTATCATTTCAGTGTCCCACCTCATTCATGCTTTCTCTGAGTGGCTTCTGATCAAATGTGAGTGTGGATGCCTTCACCAGGGAGCTGCTGTTGAGGATGTAACTGCAGAGAGAATTAAGCAAGTTCTTGAAAATCGAGGGATGCAAAAAAATAACTTCAATGAAACTGTTTCCATTAAAGATCGAAAAATATAATTACCACCCACTTATTTATAAAGTGAATATTTAAACCTACTCATCAAGTATACAACATATACAGGGTTTGTTTCATCTCTGACCTGAGCTCACAATATGAAGTGAACAAAGCTCATAAGCCACATGTTTATTCTACCCTCCCCAGAAAAACATGTACACAAGTAGTCAATATGGTTGTGTGGTTAGTAGAAGCCGGAGGGCTTACCAGTTGATGTTTGCTTTGTAGAGGAGAAAGATGGACCGAATCAGAGCCAAATGTGAGGGTGCTGAGTGAATGACTTTCCCCAGAGCACAGCGGCAGCCACGGCATTTTAAAGAGCTGTAGATGCTGGGAGTGACCAAGACATTCATTAACAACCTGTGGATGACTGTGATTCCTCCAGTATTTTATCTATACCACTAAAGTCTAAGCTGTGCTTATGTCAATGCTTTGTGGTACAAAACAAATTCCCTCTACAACGCTGCAGCTTTACCCTACTCACCAATTAGTCATTTCCCCTTTATGTCCTGACTCCATCTTGTCACTAATGACTACATCGTTGGTTACTCCTAAAGAAAAACAGGTAGAAAACCCATTTAATAATATATTGGCATAAAACTTTTGAAAATCATCAGTGGAGTTTAAGTATAGTATCCCTGAAAAAACAGACATTAAAAGAGCATTAGGGAGCAAATGTGGTTGTTTTTGTCACTCTGGCACGAACAGCACGTCCCAGTTGATCCCACAAGTGTTCAATGGCGTGGAGGACAGGACTACAGGCAGGCTATTCCATCCCCTCCACTCCCAAACATACGGCAGAAGAAACTACACCAGAGCAAGTGCGCTGGCCCAAGTAGTACCAAAGAAGTCAACACCGCCAGAGCTTAACGATTATCAAACAGCTGCCCTCACGGCATGTGACAAAGGTACTGTAGATACTAAACATTTGCCCAGCTGAGACCACAGGTGAAATCACCTCTTGACCCTCAGCAGTTTGCACACAGACCAAATGTGGAAGCAATCACCTACATCCTGCAGGGAGCTTACTGCCATCTAGACAGTAATGGCTGCACAGTGAGGATTACCTTCTTTGATTTCGCAAGTGCATTTAACACAATCCATCTGCTGCTACTGAGAGAGAATCTACAGGAAATGTCAGGAAACGCATCCACTGACAGGCAGTCCACAGCATATGAGACTGGGGAAATACTCTGTCTGTTTGGTGATGTTCAGTTCAGGAGCTCTGCAGGGGACTCTGCAATCTCCCTTGTTGTTCACCTTGCACACCTAAGACACTGAAGAGTTTAGCTCTGGGTTTAGGCATCTACAGAAATACTCTGATGAGTATGCAACGGTTTGATTTTAGAGGCAGAATGGGGAGTAGAGAGCACTAATGGATGATTTTGTGGCATGTGGCATGGAGGATTCATCTGCTTCTGAATATGAATAAGACCAGAGGGAATGTGATCTACTTCAGAAGGTTCCTTTTGAGGTGGTGGAGTACAGGTACCTGGGTGTCCACATCAACAGCAGGCTGAACTCTACTGGGGTCTGCTGGGGGAGAAGACTGAATAAACTGATTATGAAGGCTGACTCTGTAACTGGCTGTAAATTGGAAACTTTGAGGATATTGTGATGAAACTTCTCTATCATTGATAATCCTGACCACCACTGCGCTGAATAGGCAGTCTCTCTAAAAGACCGATTCAGCTTTGCAGCTACAGGAGAGGCATCTACCACCAGGCATACTACCATATTGCTATTGAATAATGTATTTATCATCTCATTGCTTATCTTACTCCAACATTTTAGGTCATGTGATGTAAACAGTCGCCATAAAAACAAGTCAAAATCCATCTACTATGAGTTTAGTTAAAAGCACTGTAAGCTGATACTACATTTAACATAAACCCAATGCCTCAGCGAACAAGTTTTTAGAAATGAAGTGTACTTACTTATGCACATAAGAGAGTCCATGCTTTTCATCTCCCCACAGACGCCTGTGGAGTCCGCCAGGACGGCGTTGCACTGGTGACAGTGGAGAGTCATCTGCTGTCTGTGCACTGTTCCTGTGGCTGGCAGCTTTAAGTCGTCGGTGTGTTTAATTAAAAAGCTGTCGTTAAATTCCATGTTTCACGGTGCCTAGCCAGCAACTTGCCCTCCTCGCGAATTTGAACAACAGAGGAAAGCACGCCCTCAGCGTAACCACGCCCCTACAAAGAAATGTACAAGCTACCAAATAACACTTTTCTACAAGTTTAACAAAGAAGTGTGGCTGATTAAATTATTTTAAATGTATGAAATTTCTAATAAAAATGCGGTTTTAGAAAGAAAAAATAACCATGGGGGATATAAAAAAAAATGCCGAAAAATGCACGGTTGTTCTGATTGGCTGTGAGGCACATCCGGTTAGAGTGAAGAGCCAATCAAATGTGTCGCGCTCCTGTGTTTTGAATCGGAGGCTAGTTTTAACCGACGCTGTTTGTGGTGAGGAGAAAGACGGACGTGTGCGCGAATTTTTTTTTTTTAAAAAAGGCGAAATAAACTGTCACACCGACATGGATTTGGACTCCATGAAATATGCAGAATTGCGAAGTCTCGCTAAGGAGCTGGGACTCAAGGCGAACATGAAGGTAAGGGAGCTTTACTTTTTTAAAATTAGCTTCTAGCGAGGTTTGGTAGACTTACCTTGTATTCGCTAACGGTAGCTGGCTGTTCTCTAACGTCAACGTGTGTTGGGCAAACTACACTCAAATGCATTTTTTTTTTCCCGGTTTTTTTCGGCAACATTAGGCCGACAAACTTCTGAAGGCAATAAAGCAGCATTATCAAGAAGAAAAGAACAAAGAGCCGAAGGAGCAGGTAACTTACTGCTGTTCTGTAATGTATCGGCTTTGTTGTCAGCATCTCGTGTGCACAGCGCTAATGCGTTTATGACTGTTCCAGGGGCAAGGTATTAATGATGAAGCTCAGGAGAAACCTGAGGTTGTCCTGGATTCATCTTGCAAGGAGGAAGTTTCCAGCACTACTGGGTTTGTGAACACACGTCGAGGTAAAGGACAGGGTACCAAGAGAAAAATCTCTGTTACTGCCACACTGACTAAAAGCGATGCCAAGATGCCTCCAGTTGCTGCAAAGGTATTATACATTACACTATATTCAACATAAATACATCTGAAGCACTCTATATCCCTGTGTATAGGGTTGCTTTGCAGCTGTTTAAGTTCTTTGCATTCTGGAGGTCTAAAACCTTTTATGATTATTTTTCTTTTTAAGGGTGACACTGAAGTTGATGCATCTACTGCACCCTGCAATGCCAGGGGTGGTAAGAAGAGAAAGCTGTCGTCTACAATCGATGAAAAAAAAAATGAGCCTCCTAAAAAGATCCAGACTCCTAACCGTGAGGAGCAGCAGCTACAGCCTGCCATTAAGAATGAAGCACCAGTGACTGCTGAAACAGGTTAGTAATAGTTGATAAAAGCTGATACATACTTAAGTTTTCTTCATTGGATTTTAAGATCATTGACTTTCGCACAAATTTTAAATTTAAATGTCTGTGTCCAGAAACGGCACCAAAAGGGGCAAAAGCTGGTAGAATTCCTCGTCTCCAGCAGAAGAGTAAGCCTTTGTTGAAGCCTGTTACCCCCAGTAAGTTTTTTTTTTCTTTCCTTTTTTTGTCTCCCTTTCAGCAAAGTATTTTATTTAAGTTAACCATGATATTGTTGTTTTTGTGCCTGATTCAGCAAAAGTTTTATAGGAGTCTCTGCTATGTACAGCAGAGCCTGTCTTACTTTATTTCAGAGAAATCTGTACATTTTCCTGTTGATGATGCACATCTATTTTGCTTTAGTAAATAAAACCTTAATCGATTTTAAAAAACTACAAAACAATACTTACAGTACTGGTGCCAGACCCCACCACCACCACCACACACTTCAAAATCTTTGAATAATGTTATAAATTTTATTTGTTTATCTAGATTTCAAAAAACTTCATGAGGCTCATTTCAACAAGATGGAGTCCATTGATTCCTATGTTCAGCGGAAGACGAAACAGATGGAGACGTACAGAAATTCAGTCAAGGAACTAAAGGTGCCAAATCATCTTGGCTTATTTTTATTCAGGAAAAATTAAGTCTAACTTTTACTTGAACTTTATTTTATTTTTTACCTGTAGAGTCTTTCAGACAAAACTCAGCTGCTGCAAGTTGATGGCAAAGCTCAAGTGGTAAGCATCACCATCTACTCGTCACCCACATTTAATGTATATATCGATTACTTCTAAAGCACACTAATGGCACATGTATATAATCCCACAGAGGGCAAATCCAACTCGTGCTTCAATGTTCAGCCCTGCCCCAGTGAACAAGACACCAGGTGGAGAAAACCGCAGGCACACTTTGCTTTCAGCCACCAAAAAACCTCTTGCAAAGGAGGTCGTCTCCTTCAGGCCTTCTGTTCTTTCCACTCGCAGGATCAATGTTCGGTGAGTCACCGTTTTGTCCTCTGGCCTTTTGATACAACAAATCTAATGAATTTCTAGGGGATCTAATATGCCTTTTAAATGGACAAAAGTACTGAGCCACACAGTCTTTTAATCTTCTCATTAGTTATCAATCACATTCACACAGGTGTACAAAAGTTGTGACTTAGCCATGCAGTCTCTGTTTACAAACACTTGTGAAATAATGGGTCATTCTAAAGGATTAACCTGAATTCAAGAGTGGAACTGCAAAAATAAACTTTAAGTGGTATTGCAAAGTGAAAACATTGAAACTTAAGTTTTGTATTCAATGTAATGCTTTAATGAGAACTGTCTACATACAGGTTCTCAGAAGCTACTCATGACAATGAATATAAAAGGTCACTGGTGAAGACACCTGCACGCATGTCACCTTGCGTGGCTTCCAGCACCCCTCAGAAACAGACCGCCAACGGATTAAAGCCCAGCAGTGTCAAAACTGCATCTTTCTCGGCCACAAAAACTCCAGGTACTTTGACCTTTCAACCCTTTGAATGATATCTGAAGTATATGTCTCTAAACATCGTAGATGATATTTATTTTTTTTCCCCCCTCTGCAAGGACCATTTGTTTTCACTGGCAACACAAGCACTTCAACAACGCCTGGCACAAACAAGAAACCCAGCTTTGATCTGAAGGCGAGTCTGTCACGTCCCCTCACCTACAAGCCTCATAAAGGTATAAAAATGTTCTCATTTTCCCTGTTCGTGTGAAACACTATTTGAATGGATGAGATGTAGCATTGAGTCTTTTATTTTATACATAGGTAAACTGAAGCCATTTGGAGATGTCAAAGAAAACATGGCCATGAACCAGTCTATCTCAAATCCACATCAGGAAGCTTACAAACAGCACAAAGTCCAGTCAAGGTAGGTCCTTAATTAACACTGAAAATTCTCCCATTGCAGTTTGCTCATGCAACATCTCTGAATGTCTTTAATCCTATTTTAGGGAGGGCCGCAGAGCAAAGCAAGTACAAGATCGGAAGCAGAAGAAAGAAAGTATCCTTGGGGCAAGAAGAGGCCTTGTCATGGCATAAAAATATTGTGCCTGCTCGTGGCCGTTTGTACAGCTTGTTGAAGTGTAAATATTTCATTGTCTGCAGCTTCAGTTTCAGCAGCATCTTGTAGCCCCTTGTAGAAAAGTAGTAGAAGCTTAAATATACTTTCTAGCGTCTTTGAGGTTCAAATTGTGCATTTCTTTTAAACAGTTAGCTCCAACTCTAATCCCTTTTTTAAAATAATATTTTGATGTGATTGAAGTCTTTCCTGTTTTGCTGCATTTTGAAGCTTGTAATTAAAAATTTCATTTGCTTTATTACTTTTGCTAGAATTGAGGCACTCATATAAAGGAGTTATTAACCCAAGATCTTGTCTCTCTTTTTTTATTTGTTCTCCTGTGGTATTTAATACATCATTTAATAATAAACAATCTGCATGAGTCATTAAATATTAATAGTTTGAATTTTGTAATGACACTACAGAAATGGTGTCAATATAAGTTCAAATTTGTCCCAACAGTCTGATTGCAGCATTAACAGTTCTTAGACTTCTGGGTTCCTCTTGTATGCTTCGTAGGCAAACTCCTCTGTGTGTGCATAATCTTTACAGACACCAATGAAATCAATTTCAAGCTGGAATGGGCCATCAGCTTTGTCTCCCAAAGTAAACCCAATGGTGTTAACCTGTAAATACAAATACAAAAAAACAATGAAGGCCACAAGCTAAAAAGGGACTCAGGTAATGATACATCAGTTTTATCATCACTTTGTGAGGAATGTTTCTTTGCACTACCTTGTCCAGCCAGACAGGATGCTGGTCATCTTGTATCCTCCCTCGATGTGTAAGGAAGAACTTGGAGAAAGGAATCTGCAGAAGAACATTTTCAGGCTGATCAACATATTTGATACTATCATGCCTCTCAGACAGACCTATAAAGATTTGTTACATAATTTTTTTTTAATAAACTTCACCTTAACATCCTGCCAGTAGGGCCCTCCTCTGGTATATAGGAAATAACAGTATATGTCATCCTTCTGGTGAGAGAAGTATGTTTCTGCTGAGATGTTAATCATCCATGGGCGACCATCACCACGTACACGTAAATGCAGAGTGTTAAAACTGCTCCAATCATGGTGTTTTTTTCTATCAAAGGAAGCCTAGGAGAGACAAAAGACTTGGGAATTAGCATTTACATAAACTGCAATGTGGGAGGACCCTTCTGCATCCAAAAAAAACAAGGAATTCAGCAATGAACACTAACCAGAGGCTGCTTTGAGCGCATAGTGCAGTATCCACTGTAGCGTGTTTCTCCATCTCGTGGGGGAGTAGAGCTCAGTGTCCCATACAGAAAACAGGTATTATTGTTCCTTCCAAGCTTCAGGTAAGCTTCACTATGGCCTCCAATCTCACGATCAGAGGACACCGTCCACTCCCCCAGGCTCTCTGGACCTCTGAACTCCCATACAGCTCTGTTCTGCTCCAGCATGTGCTCAACAATCGGTTTACCCTCAGGGCCAACCCAGCGGTCAGTAAACTCCTTTTTCAGGAGTGTGAAATGCTTCTTTATTCCCTCCAAACCTTTTGAGAAGTTAAAGTTAATCTTTTTCCAGGGAAACTTGGCCTTTCTGGGCTGGCCGGGCCGTCTGTATTCACCCTGGATCACAGCCCTTTTTGGCACAGTGAGAGGAATGATGGAGGGGAGAAGCCTCTGGTGGTGGAGGATGGCGCTCAGCAGCCTCCCAGAAGGTAGGTGTGTGATCCTCGGCAGGGACATTTCAACGCTGATCTGCAGGTTTCACTGCTGACATACATAACACAGAGTAACACAGTCAAAATGAATATAACCAGGAATATGTTTCTCAAAAAGAAAATAATGGCCTGACACACTTTAAACAATATGTATATAGTTTTGTATAATTATTCAATAGAGGACATTTAAACTGTCCCACTTCATACAACTATAGTTATGAAGAAAAATGAAAAGCTTCTTGTTTCAGTTATGTATTCATGGGTTTTCTTCACGTCCATTTCCAAACTGAGCAGAAGTTTTTCGCAGTTTACTGGTCTGGTGCATTCAGATGTGTGTTAACACAATGTTGATGAAAAATGACTTTAGCAAAGATGGTAAAGAAGTTTCTGTCCATCAATCTTGGAAGGATTTTACAATGCTAAAAAAAAAAAAAAAAAGACAGAGAAATTCAAACCAAGACAATTACTAGATTAAGGAAGGGCATCTCTATAACCACACTCCCACTCTCATTTCTTAATTCAATCACTTGACTCCAAGTAGTTTCTGGAGAGGTCATGATTTCTTTTCCCTGTCTAAACAGTTGGTGAATAAACACTTTTACCTCCAAGTCCTTAGAATTAAAACGGATTGTGTGCTATTGGTTTTGAATGACTGTCAGATACATTTTCTTCGAATGATATTTGTCTAAACACACAAATTAATCAATAAAAGCTTAACCATACTGGAATTACTGAAACCGGAAAAAATTACATGAAGTAATTTTAAATTACAGTTAATAACTTAACACAGTGTAAACTGTTTACACTTACGTTGACTACGATGGAGCAGCAAATGTCTGGTAGATACATCAGGGCTTGTTCGGGTTAGGTTTTATCATACACTATGATACATATCTCTAATATGGGGAAGAAAAAAAATACAGACTGCTGGTGTATGCTAGCCCAAAGCTGTCCCAGTATAAACAGGTAACCCAAAACAATTGAAATTCCTTCAGCAAACCTTCGACCAGAAATGTCACTCGAGCCACAAGGTAATCACTGAACACAGCTTCCGTGCATCAAAGATTACTGTCCTGACTCCTGTACTCATATATGGTTCCCTCTCTCTGCTAACTGTATATGTTTTTATATCCACCGATTCCGTTTCTGTAGTATGTTCTTTAGTTGAATTTCCTTATTTAGTGTAGAGGGATCAAGAACAAAAAATGGTTTTATATGTCACTTAAACACTTTGCGTCAATCAAGCTGTTTATACTGGCGCGCATGCGCAGTTCCGCCTTTGTGTGATTGACTCCAGAGCTAGTCAGGTAGCAGCGACGGCTATCGTAGACAGCATTACATTAGACGACACAGTGGTAGCAAGTGGGTTAGCTCTGCAGCTAATCATGGTGAATGTAAAGAAGCGGAAAGGTCGAGTCGTTATTGACTCTGACTCGGAAGACAGCGCTAGTGACGATAACTTAGATCAGGTAGGTGTTATTTTTACCGTTTTTCCCCACCGGTGGATTCTGAAGTTGACAACAGTTTGAGGCTGAAGCTAATGTGTGCTAGCTGATTGCGCTGAGTGGGCCTATTTTATTTACAACCGTTGTTTCCTTTGTGATAAAACACTCAAATCTTAACATGGAGCTTGGTTTCTGCTAAGCGTTTACGAGTTTCCGTATGGTACTGGATAAAATGGAAAGTGTTTGAGTTTGTACAGAGCCAGCTCGTTAAGTTATGAAAGGTACCCAACGCTTGCAATCATGCAGTATTATGTAGCCATGAAAATGCCGCGCCGTGGGCCTTTGACTGGTTTCGAGCCGTAAGCTGCGTGACTGCAGTCGTGCTCTGTTGGATAATTGGTGATTTAGCGTTCAGACTAAACTGGAATGGGATTTGTTTGTTTTTTTTGACAAAGTGAAACCGTTCTGGAGTCGCGTTTGCTTTAGACAGAACATTATCTCCTGTATGACGTCATGAGCCGAAGTTCTATTTCGGTGGTGTTGTTGTCAAACTGCTCCTGGCAGAGAAACATGTCAGTCTGAAGAGTTGCCAACGCTGTTCACATCACCTTTAAACTCACGTGTATTTGACCCTTTCCCAGAGAAAACAGAAACGGTGACCACAGAAGATCAGACTGGGTCAATAAGATCAGCTTCTTCGGTTGCTCAAACGGTCAGTAGGTAGGTTTGATCGTGCGTGTTTTTTGACCGATTGTTAAATGCGGATTATTATAGTTATCTTCTGTAGTTGCACGGTCTTTGTGGATTTAGAGAAAGCACGTGATAAGGTGCCAAGAGAGGAACTGATGTGCTTACAGGAGGAAGTCAGGTGAGGCTGTTGCTGGTGCAGAGACAGTGGTGAGGTATGTGGTAGGAGAAAGGGGTTAAGGTGGGAGTGGGATTACATTGGAGATCTGTTCTGAGTCCCTTTTTCTTCTCAGTGTTGATAGACAGGTTGACAGGTGAGATCAGGCAGGAGTCTCAATAGACTGATGTTTGCAGATGACATAGTGATCTGTATTGAGAGCTGGGAGATGGAAGCGAGTCTGGAGAGATGAGGAATAAAAGTCAGTAGAACCAAAGCAGAATACGTTTGTGAACGAGAGTTAAATGGGTGTAACCAAAGCTGCAAGGAGTAGAGGTAGTGAAGATACATGCGTTTAAATACCTGATGTCAACCATCCAAAACAACAGACAGTGCAGAAGAGAGGTGAAGAAGAGCGTGCAGGCAGGGTGGAGTTGGTAGAGATGAATGTTAGGGGGACTTTGGTGCAGAGATTTTCACTGGGAGTGATCAGAAAATGCCAAGATAAGAAAAAAAAAGTAGTACATCAAAGGGACAATTCAGATTGAGCAGTTTGGAGACAGAGATGGTTTGAAAATATGCAGATGAGGGATAGTGGATATATTGGAGAAAAGGTGTTGAATATAGATCTGTGAGGCAGGTGACAAAGAGAAACCACAGAGGAGGTTCATGGATGTAGTAAAGGAGTAGATGCATGTATTCTAGGGATAGTGTGAGTTCAAGGCAGATGATCCACTGTGGTGAACCTTAAAGAAAGCAGGTGAAAGAAGAAGATTGGAGGAATGAGGTGTTAAATGTTACCAGAGGCATTGCTAGGATCTTGAAACTTTGGGTGGTTAAACCAATCCAGAAATCTTTTGGATTTTCAGTTGAAAACAGCAACTTTTTAAAGTTGTTAATTAGACTTTATAGTGAAATATCAGACACTGTAAAGGTTGCAATCAGGTGTGTTAGCCTGCCTTTCTTTAAAAAAAAAAAAAAAAAAAAAAAAATGCAGTCAGTATATAGTATATATATACCACAAAGTATATATCCATATTACTAGCATTGAGCATTGAGGTTCATTCTTGATTTTGCATATGCATAATAATTTAAGATCTTTTCTTGGGAATCATGAGCTTCCCAGCGTCACTCTGTAACCATAGTTACCCATTGTCATGCATGCCTGTTTACACAGTTTTGGAGAAAGACGACAACTCTGCTGCTGTTTAAGCCTGACATTAATCTGAGCAGCATGCGTCAATTCATGTCTACAGCATGGTAGTGTTGTTGGTATTTCTCAATATTACCCTGATGGTCTAAATAACTGAATTTGTTTTGTAATTGCATTAGAAAATAGATGTGTAAGACGTGTGTGAATTTGTGGCACAATGTGATGACAGCCAGAACATGTAGGAGAAGGCAATTTAATAAGCCTGTAATTCACCAACCTTATTTTGTAGCCAAGGCGTCGTTCTTCTCATGTCCAGTCTGCGCCACTTCTTCCTTCCTGCGATACTATTTTGAGATTGGTTCCTGGAACACCTTTTCTGAGCACTTCAGTGTGGATATTAACAGTTTCACCATGGACCCTAAGCACTCAACTCATTCACAATGACTATAAATGCTGCTGAAGAAACTTGGTCTGAGTCTCCCAAAGATTAAATTGGAGTTTTCATTTGAAGAGCCAGCAGTTTCCAAACCCAAATAAGTCAGCTCATTGCAAAATTTAATTTAGCTAACTTTAAGTTAAGGTTTTTGACTTTTACAAGTTGAATTTATAGATCTTTTAACATAGAGATGAACCCTCAAATTAGCCCCAAAGCAAACGTTTCAAAACAGTGGTGAGGAAAGCTCCCTTGTAACAAGAAGAGACCTCAAACAAAAGCAGACTCGGAGTTCATGGATATGTGTTTGGCCAAATTGGTGAGGACAATAACTGCAGATGTACATGGATTTCTTTGGGTACAGGTAAAAAGTAGAAACTGCAAGACTGAGAGAACTTGTTAATGATATGCAGCAATGGTGAATAAATGCATGATAAGCTAAAGAGATGACCTCAGTGTTTTGGAGGACCTATAGTAGTATAACTGAGGCTACGTCCACACTAGCCCGGATAGATTTGAAAACTGCGTTTTCGTGTGAAAACGCTCCACGTCCAAACTATCGTTTTCAGTCGTTTTCACAGAGTTGTGCGTCCACATTGAAACGGCCGAAAATACTTACGTTCCAGTACTGCACATGCGTGAAACGCAAGACTGTTCGACCTATCATTTCTGTGGCTGTGAATCTTTGTTGACATAAACTGCAGGAGCTGTATGTGAAAAAGCAATTGTTTTTCTAAGCTGAATTGCAAATGCTCTTCAGACTGCTTGCTCTTTAGTACAAATACCGTATAATGTCTTGCTTCATCCATGTGAGAATATAGCACTTTTGTCAAGCTTTACATTCTTGCTGCTCTATATAGTCTGTAGCCTTGAATAAACCAAATGGCTGCTGTTGTAAACTTCACGAGAGAAACCATCTTTGATCAGTGTCCCGACATGATCCTCCCTGCATTATATTAAGTCACAGGGAAAGAAATTGTATTTAATGAAAGCTCTCAAGTGTGTGTGAGAGAAAGAGAGAGAGAGCATAGTTTTGTTGTTCTTTTTCTGCATTTTATAGTAATGGAGTATGTAGGTTCACTTTCTTTTTGTGTGTTATCAGGTCCTGTTCGAGCAGTTGTCTTGAATAACAACATTACATAAATGTAGTTGAGGCAATTTAATCATCAAACTAGCATTGGAATGTGTTTTGAGAAATACAAGGCACATGTAATTTTATTTCTGGGAAACAGATTGAAGCTAAATAATAAGAAAAATAAGCTTTTGTTGGGTTTAATCATTACATTTAAAGGTTCTACTTCTGCTGACCATGTCCCACTATATGAATTACAGAGAAGTGGCTTGAGAAATTCTGTCCATTTGTACTGCAGTATGGGTAAATAATTTTTTTTGACCCCTGTGCTAAATTTGTATGTTTGCCCACTTATAAAGAAGTTCTTTAATTTTCTTGGCTGCTCCTTGGCAACTCAAAGCTTCAGCTCCCTTCACACTTTTCAGACTGGCTAGGCCACTGCATTATCTTAATCTGCTGCTTCTTTAGACACTCCTGATGCCTTGGTAGTATGCTTTGGGCCATTCATGCTGGAAAACCCATCCACGACCTCTCCGGAGTGTTCTGGCTGAGGGAAAGGGTCTCTTATCAGAAAGTCTTCATGTACCAGAAAAATCTTCTGGTAATACTAATATTACTAATATTAGGTATTATAATACTAATATTAGGTACCAGAAAATCTTCTGGTACATGACTCTTCAATTATGTTCTTTACCCTTGGCAGAAAAACAGCCACAAAGCGTAATGTTTCCACCTCCGTGCTTGACTGTGGGCAAGGTGTTTTTTGGATCATACTTGGCATTTGTCTTACTCCAAGCATGCCAGGTTGAGTTGATGACAGAGAGCTTGATTTCTGGTTTCGTCTGACCACAGCACGTTCTCTGCAAAGCTTCTGTGAATCATTTTAGATGTTCAGTGGCAAACATAAGACAGGCATGTATATGTGCCTTCTTGAGCAGGGGGACCTTGCGGACACTGAAAGGTTTCAGTCCATTATGTGTAATTTGTTACCAATGGTGTTCTAGTGACTGCAGTCCCATCTGTCTTCAGATCATTAACCAGCTCCTCCCATGGAGTTTTAATCTAATGCCACCACCTTTTTCATGATCATCATCCTCACCCCATGAGGCAAAATCTTGTATGGAGCTCCAGACCAAGGAATACTGATGGTCTCTTTATATTTCTTCCATTTCTAAGTAATTGCAACAACACTTGTCACCTTCTTGCTAAGCTTCTTGATGATGGTCTTGTAGTCCATTCAAGCCTTGTGCAGGTGTACAATCTTGTGTCTGACGTCCTTTGACAGCTCTTTGGTCTCACGTATGGTGATGGTGAGGTCAAAATGGAAGAAATTGATTTTGTGGACAGGTGTACTAATCTGTGGGAGCCTTAATTCTGGCTGGGCGAGTACTAAACGAGTACTAATTTCACTCAGTGACATTTATAACATTTATGTAATGTGTTATTTCTGGATGTTTTGATTGATATTCTGTCTCTTCATTAAAATGAAACTACATTACAGACTGTGCAGTTCTTTGTAAGTGAGCTTACAAATTCAGTAGGACATCAAATAATTATTTCCCTCACTATAGGTGAACCTTTCTAAACCACATCACTGTTTTGTCACTTGCAGGAGCTGCTGTCTTTGGCGAAGAGGAAAAGGGTTGATTCGGGTGAGCAGGAAGAACCTGTTGGCAAACCAGCAGCTTCCACAGACTCTGAGACATCTGACAGTGATGACGAGGTATAGCAATATTAGTATTTACTCTAAAAGACCTTACAGTTTGACACATATGAGGCACAAGAGACTAAACCTGAACTCTCTGTCAATTACATAATCAAAAGTTAAATTTTCATTCCTATTATCCAGTGGACTGTCGGTGGCACCAAAGGCAAAAAGAAGGTTAAGCAGGGCAAAGGGTCTGAAAAGAAGAACGCTACAAAGAAGAAGGTTAATAAAGCGACAGCGTCTGGTAGCTCAGATGGGGACAGCTCAGCTGAAAGCTCTGCACCGGAGGAAGGTAGGTTTCTTAATTCAGTGTTCACATTGGAAAAAGATTTTCCCTGCTCTCAAATAAGGCTTCTTTGAAGACTTTTTTTTTCTTTTTTTTAAAAAAATTAAGTCACACATCTGTCCATAGCAGTTTAGTAGCATTTCAAGGCTACTAAACTGATGAGCAAAATGGACTTGTATGCGGTCTCATGTTTAAAACATGTTCCATGAAGTGTAGAGCGGGACATCCAGACATATTATGAACTGTAGATTATACATCACTACAGTGCTGTATTCACAGGTTTTTTTTTTAAAGATGTTAGGATTACATGACTCATTCACTCATCCTGTTTATCCCAGGTGCCTCACAGCAAAGCATCTAAGCTGTTGTTTATTTTTGTCACATTGTCCTGGTGTGAACTGGCTGACACAATTAAGAAAAACCTGAAAAAAATTATCCTGGGAATTTGTGGTTGTTCACAAATCCAATTCAGTTTTGGTAATCCACTGATATAGTGGATGCTTGACATGAAACGGTCTAAACTGAGGGGGGAGAGCCTATTTACTTTTTTGGGACCTAATTACATTGGCAATGTTAAAAAGATTTATAACTGTTTCATGGTTAAAAGCTTCATAAAAGCTGTTTTTGACACATTTTGTAAAGAAAAGTCAGATATACTAGAATTAAAATCTTCCTGATGACATCTCTAACGTTTTGTGTTGTAATTGATTTGAAAACAGCCTTTTTTTCCCTGTCTCTGGTTCCTTAAAAATTTTTTAGGCGAGGTGTCTGATTCAGAGAGCAACAGTTCGTCCTCCAGCTCGGACTCAGACTCCTCTGAGGATGAGGTGTTCAGGGACGGTTATGATGATGACTTGATGGGTGACGCTGAGGACAGAGCTCGACTTGAGCAGATGACAGAAAAGGAGAGAGAACAAGAGCTGTTCAACAGAATTGAGAAAAGAGAGGTGCTAAAGAGACGGTGAGTGGGGAATAAAAATTGTTAAAAAAAAGTTGTACTTGGCATAAATAACTTTTAAGTTGTTAAAAAATCCTACAAGATATTTATTTATTAAAATACACTAGAGTACTCTTATTTTACTTCAACAAACTTGCCATACAATGAAAAAACATGGCATTTTTAACTTATCACGTGAGATCACCGTTTATTCACTCAAGATTCTGCTCGTTTTCAAAGGTTTGAAATCAAGAAGAAACTAAAGACGGCAAAGAAGAAGGAGAAGGAGGAGAAGAAGAAAAAGCAGGAAGAAGAGCAAGAAAAAAGGAAGGCATCTCAGGTTCAAGATACACAAGTGGTGAGTCCAGTTTCACATACATCTAAAACAATATCAGACATACTATACAACAGTGTGTATCAGTGTGTCTTTTAGTGCCTATAGTAACTGTATATAGTAACCATCTGTATATAGTACAAATTACTCTTCTATAGTATTTTGGGTTGTCTAATTCAAGTGCCTAAAGCCTAAATAAGAGCTTAAACTGAACTTTTAATTTCACTCAGTAATTTAAGTGAAATCTGATGCCTCTTTTACTCCTCATTTCTGCCTGGTATGAGAAGGGGTGGCATTACACCTTGTCTTTATCATGTTTCTAATTCTAACCTCTACATGCTCTCTAGGTCATGTCACACAACAAGGAGAGACGATCCAAGCGTGATGAAAAACTTGACAAAAAATCCCAGGCTATGGAAGAACTAAAGGCTGAACGTGAGAAGAAGAAAAACAAAACAGGTTGGCATGCTTTTTACTCCTTTGTGACAGGTTGTTGTGCCAATCTGATTGTCTTTCAAACGCTGACGTTTCATCTCTTTACAGCGGAGTTGCTGGCTAAGCGTCAGCCGCTGAAGACGAGCGAGGTTTACTCTGACGATGAGGAAGAAGAAGAGGAGGATGATGACAAGTCATCTGTCAAAAGCGACCGGAGTTCCCGTTCATCATCTTACGATGAAGACGAGTAAGTGTATCAACCAGTGCATTCACCAGAGTTCCATCACAAGAAGATCAATGGACAAGTTTGATGCTTTTCTCTTGATTCTGAGTAACATTTTAAACTGTGTTCTGCTACCAGAAAAGAGGAGACTCCACCAAAGTCGCAGCCCGTTTCCCTGCCAGATGAACTCAACAGGATCCGCCTGTCCAGACACAAGCTGGAGCGCTGGTGCCACATGCCCTTCTTTGCTAAGACTGTGACTGGCTGCTTTGTAAGGATAGGAATCGGGAACAGCAGCAGTAAACCAGTTTATAGGGTGAGCTCATATTGTTGTTACGATAATATATTGGTGGTAGAAAAGATGTAGGATTTATTTATTTAGGAAGTATTTTTACTTATGTTTGAGTTTCTTGTTCCCTTGTTGTTGAAAGGTTGCTGAAATTGTTGATGTAGTAGAGACGGCAAAGGTTTACCAGCTTGGGTCAACACGAACAAACAAGGGATTACAGTTAAGGTAGGCATACTGTCATGGACACATGGATCATTTAGTTTATGGTCCATATTTGTTTTTTTCTTTTTTACCTGGTTTCCAAAAACACAACTCTTAATGTTGTAAATCATCTACAGGCATGGTGGTGACACACGGGTTTTCAGGCTTGAGTTTGTATCAAATCAAGAGTTCACAGAAAGTGAATTCATGAAGTGGAAAGAGGCGGTAGGTGATTTTTAACTAAAGGAGAATATTTGAACAAATAAATATATAATCGATAAAGTGATGATGAAATGTGTTTCATTGATTTTTCTCAGATGATTGCTGCTGGAATGCAAGTACCAACTCTGGATGAAATCACCAAGAAGGAGCAATCCATCAAAGAAGCTCTCAACTACAAGTTCAACGATAAAGACATTGAGGATGTAAGTCTTTTTTTCTTTTCTTTTTTTTTTTTTACTAGGTTTTCATTCTTTTTTTCTGATGTCATTAATTATGAGTGGACATAAAACTGTTTTGTCTAAACTCTCTGCAGATTGTAAAAGAAAAGGACAGATTCCGGAAAGCACCACCAAATTACGCCATGAAGAAAACGCAGTTACTCAAAGATAAGGTAAAAGAGAACCAGCATTTTATTTTTTTTTTTAACCCTGTGGGGTCGACAGACATGCCGGCGGGTCAAAATCACATGACCCATTTAAGACAACACAGCAACAAGATGCAGCAACCCAGAGTCTCCATTTCAACTTGTGTTGAAAGCCCAAACTTCAAACAATATACCAGTTTTTAAATCGTGTTGTCGACCAATCAAAAAATTATATGGGAACATGGCATTTGGTTGTTTAGGAAGAGGGGAAATTTTAGGAGTGATGCCGGGGAGAGAAGGCGAGTAATTGAAAGACAGAGAGAGCGAGTCTTCACATGTGAGAGATTTGTGACGTTTAGTGTGTTTGGAGGCTATAGTTATTGTGTAGTTAGTGTGTGGTGTAGTCGTTGTTTTGATTTGTGTGTCAGTTATACTGATGAATGTGACAGTTTCTCCAAAAAGCCACCAAAGGCAGACTGCAGTGCAAACGCTGTCTCCAGCTAGAAAACAGAAGGAGTGATACACCTCCTGCTGTGAGACCTGCAGGGTTTATCCCTGTGCTGTTCTCCTCTGTCTTATAGTGGACAGAAACTATTTTTTGGACTTGCATAAATTGTATTTGTGTGGCATCTTATTTGATGCAGCACACCTGATTGTTTTGTAAATAGTTTTAAATGGCTATATAAAAAACGCCTGAGGCCTTGGCTGCATTTTTAGGTAAATGGTACCATTTTACTTTGTTTTTTTATAAACTTGTGCATAATGTTTTAAAAATGTACAATTTCTATTTGCATTTCAAGTTATGAAAACGATTCATTAGTTTGTGGTTTTTACAGTAAGAAATATAACTTTTCTACTCAGATTTTATGGTTGTTGTTTTTTTAATTTTTTGTCTAAATTTAGATCAATTGTGATAATACGGTATGCCAAAATGAAAAAAATCACTCAAAATTCAGATATGTGAGGTTGTGCTGATAGGCAAGATAAACAGTTTTTAAAGTTGATATATAGAGGTCAAATCAAAAGTAGTCAAAAACAGCCAATTATACCCTGGAACCCCAGAGAGGTAAAGACTCCCAGAGAAGGTGGAATTATCAAAGCCCTTTAAATGTCACCCTGCTAACCTGTAACTCTGAACCAACAAAACATGGACACTGACAGCAAATGTCATTGAACTGAACTTTGATGAGAGACAAAGGCTCATCAGGCTTACCTTTTCATTTCTTGTTGGTTTTTTGGTTTGTTTTTGGTTTGAAGGCCATGGCAGAGGAAAGTGGAGATGGTGAACGAGTGAAAGTGATCCAGGACGAACTGAATGAGCTTGAGGAAAGGGCAGAAGCCCTCGACAGACAGAGGACCAAGAACATCTCTGCTATTAGGTACACAGTCTACACTTATAACATTTTACTGTGTTAAATAAAACAGATATCCAAAGTTACTGAATTAAAATACACAGTTTAAAACACTGGTTTCTTTAAATAAAGTTATTGTTAACTACAGAAAAACAGCTAAATTGTGTTTTGTTGGTAGCCCCTTTATCATTACTCTGTAATGATCTTAAACTGTTCTTTTGTCACCCAGTTACATTAATCAGAGGAACAGAAGCTGGAACATTGTTGAATCTGAAAAAGCTCTTGTGGTAAGTGTTCACCTTCTTCAGCAGCACCATATACAGCCATCACAACCTCAGATGAGTTAAAAAAGAAAGATATATTACATAATGTAATTATTTATCAAAAATTAAGCCATTGTGTTTTGGAAAAAACACACCCTTACTGCTTCCATAAGCATTAAGAGACTAAGTCGCTACCAATCAAATGTGCTGCTATTTAAATAGAATTGATTGAAGAAACTAGGAATTCATAACTTTATGCTAAAATATTGACAGCATAACACCATATGAATAGATCTATGGATAGGAAAACCTTCAATGACGCAAGCATCGGGAATATAAAAGAAGAGTTTCATCTCTATAAAGTCTGTTTTTGCAGCATTTTATCAAAAATGGTACATTTATAATCTTCCTCAAAGTGCTTCCTCATGTCAGGTGTTTTCTTAATCTGGTGCTGCTTTACTGTGACCATGTTCAGTATCACTGTGGTTCACTTCAGCCAACTCCCAGCCTAAGAGTTTTATACTAACCTTAGCACCTGTATGTCCAAGATGACCTGCAGAGGCTTAAAACCATCACGTCCTATTGCATGTGTAGTAAAAACAACATACCTATGAATTTTAATGCAGCTTTCGTGATTATACATCCCTTCATGGTGCAGGTTTCTACATACTAATATTTAGTTTATTTATTTGTATATTATTAATTATTTTCCAACAGGCTGAAGGACAAAATGCCAAAAACCAACAAATGGATCCTTTCACACGAAGACAGTGCAAACCCACCATGGTGTCTAATGTAAGTGTTCTATAATAAATTTATCAGATTGGATATTTGTACTTGTTTAAACACACTGAAATAACACATGCCTCATTTTCACAAACACAATACCTGAATAATGAAATTGACAGTTTAAATTACTGAACTGCTATAAATAAGACTGAAGACATGCTTAATTATGTGCATACAGCATAACAGCAGTCGAAAATGCCCCTAAACTACCACTACTTCTACTTCTGTTGATCTGATCTGTCACTGTGATTCTTTTCATTTGGCAGGCCAGAGATCCGTCAGTCCACGCAGCTATTCTTGCTCACCTAAACCAGAAATATGGCTCTGGTTCAACACCAGACAATTCAAGTCCAGAGAAGAACAAACTGGTAAGCAGGACCCTCCCTGATAGCTCATAATGTAGATACTGATAAGTAAAAATGATGCCAAAATTGATGTTAAAGTTTGCACACACTGATGGACAGAGCCAAAGATATTTTGAGATAAACTCAACTTTTTGAAAGAATAAACTGAGTTCAGCACTGTAGTTCTTTTTTGGTGAATACATGATTTATAAGCTTTCATAGTTAAAATAATGAAAACAAAACTATTATTTTAGAATATGGCAAAAATTTAGCAGAAAATAATTTCTTTTTCCGTTGAGATCTAATTAAAATAAGATTAGACTGGAAATGAGCACCAACCTGAATTGTAGCTCTTTATCCTGAAGAAATCTAACAGGTTTCTTTACTTTCTCTCTTTTAGGGTCAAACAAACCAGAAAGACAAAGATGTCCCGAAGCCAACCACTGACCTCTCGGAAGACTTGTTTAAAGTTCACGACTTTGATGTAAAGATTGACCTACAGGTTCCCAATGCAGGTGAGACCCTTTTTTGGTACTGTTGAAGCTGTACGGCCTAGATGTTCTACTTACTTGGAGCACAAGGTGAATGCTAGTGTGTTTCACAGTGATATAGTGAAGTTGTGTAATTTTGCTCTTCGTCTGCAGAGGCGAAGTCTCTGTCTGTGAGCTCTAACGCGTTGCCAGTGAAGGACGGCGCTCCCCGCAGGTCGCTCAACCTGGAAGACTACAAGAAGAGGAGGGGGCTGATTTGATGTGGCAGCACCTCATCGAGAACCCACATTGCATGTGTAAGCGAGAGTTTGTGTGTGTGTCTGAGTGAAAGTGAGAGACTGGGTGTTTGTGTGTGTGTGAGCGAGAGAGAGAATGTGAATGACTCCTGAAGGATGTGTGTTCGAATGATGATAAAAGAGACTGTTCATCCAACACAAAGGAAATACTGATTAAACGGAGACAACGTTTTTCTCAAAGGATCTTTCTCGGGAAGAAGAAAAAAGAAAACCTTGTCCAGATATGTTTGGGTTTTTTTTTTTTTTTTGTTCCTTTTGCATTTACAGACAAACTTGTATACTGAGTTTGTTTGTGTGGTGTTTTTTTTTTTTTTTTTTTTTTAAATGTATTTAACTTCTCCTACTCTTCTGGATCGTCTGGAGTCGACTCCCCCCCCCTTTTTTTTTTTTAAATTTTTTAAATTTTTTTTAATGTTTTTTTTTTTTAAATTTTCTTCAAGAGGACAAAGACAACATGGCACTTGTGGATTATTACCTTGAACAAGGAACCTGTCTTAGACAATTTAGGTTGCTTAGCCATTTTAAAGTCTATGGACATCTTCAGATTTGACCAGCTTGTTCTCATCAGTAATAAATTAAAATGGTCCATTTTCCCCCTCTGTATGTATGAACATCTGCACTTGCAGTTCCATCCTAAATTTCAACAGCATTGTGGTTATTTGCAGAGTTTACACTATCATCATCTCTGACTTAACCACAGTGTTGGCCCTTCATGACAAATGTAAAACGTTCAGTACAGGTCAGCTGGACATCTGTCACTTTTTAATCAACCTAAATAAAGAGGAACTCTTTTGTATGGCCGACCTTATTCTAAGTGTTGCTTCATTTTTAGTTTCCCTCGGTTGGTTGTTCATGGGATAGCTCCCATGCCCTGAACTCCCAGAGCAGATTCTATGTGTTATCGATTGTGTCCATAGTCAGTTCCTGTTTTGATGTGGCATGCCATGTAAATATGCATTTTTGAGTGAGTGCGGAAAAAAATAAAGGGGCACTGTTTCATAACTTCTGTGTCATTTTGTCTGTCTTCTGCATGGACTACAGATGAGGGCAAATGGATATACAAAGTTAGAACAATGTTTCCAAGTTTCAGAAACTGGAGTTAGAAGTAATCATCAAGAAATTTAAAGAGAACCTCACAGTACAGAACAAGCTCAGCAGAGGTAAGAAGAGAGAGATTTCAAAACTAGTGAGAGTTGTCTGAAGATGACTGCAAAGACATGAGCAAATGAATTGTGCCCTCAAAGAAGACAATCTCATTCGATTCTATGCTAGTGCCCCACTCAAAAGTAAGAAGGCAATTAACTGACAAGTCTTATTCACCATTCAATGGCAGCTCAGCAACACTAAATGGCTACAGAAGGTTTACATCAAGGTGCAAAACATTGATTACACTCAGGAATAAGAAGGACAGATTGGAGTTAGCCAGAAAACCCTCAAGTGTGCAGTCCTGAGAAAAAAATCTTTGAACAGATGAAACCAAGAGGAACTTGTACCTGAATGATGGGGGAGAAAAGTATGGAGAAGCACAGAAATAGCTGAAGCATACCACATCATCCAATGTAATGGAAATAATATTACACCATATGCCTGTGTGGCTGTCAGTGGAACCGGGTCACTAGTGTTTACTGATGATGTAACTGCTTATAGAAGTAGCAGGATGAAATGTACATTCTACAAGCCTATATACTGTGCTTACATTCAGTCACATACTCCAAAACTGATTGAACAGTGCTTCATAGTGCAAATGGATAATGACCCAAAGGGACTCTCCACCAATTGCTCTTAGAACTGAAGAAGCGTCTCAGATGAGAGGTGAAATGTCTTCAAGAAACATAAAGAAGTCCAGAGGCTTTTCTTTCTAAGCTCCTTAGACTGCTATGAACTGGATGACAGAGAACCTTCACAGACAACCAAGAATACAGCAAAAAAATAAATTAATTAATTAAAAACTGAATACAGAAAGAGTCACAAGCACTGGATGGTGACAGTAGTAAAGGGTTAGCAGATAATGTACTTGATAACGTCCATGGGTTCTATAATTAAGGTTATAGACTATAGTGGACTAAAACAAACAAACAAGCAATTATGTTTTAATATCTTAAATACTTTTGGTCCTCTGAAAATGAGGTACAATGTACAAAAATGCTAAAACAATTAGTAAACCCCTTAAATTAAAACTGAAAGTCTATACTACAATCATATCTTGATTGTCGGAACAAAATAAAGTACTCTGGCCTTAGTCTGTAATGTATCTTTTACTTTATATTAGTTTTCCCAGTGTTTAGCTTCATTTGTTTCAAACGGCAAGCTTTTATCCAAAGATGAGTACTTTATACGTGTTTATCCGATATTAATTAAAATAGGATCATACTTAAACTTAAAAAAACAAAACAAAACTATGTTTAATTTCCTTAAAAAAAAGTAAATAACTTACCAGTTGTTCAGGTCTTCTTCTTCGCCTCCTTCTTCTTATATATATATATATATATATATATATATATATATATATATATATAACACCCAGCACGCCCCTGCGGGTCGGTTTATCCTTCAAGCTCGGGTCCTCTACCAGAGGCCTGGGAGCTTGAGGGTCCTGCTGCAGTATCTTAGCTGTTCCCAGGACTCGCGCTCTTCTGGACAGAGATCTCCGATGTTGTTCCCGGGATCTGCTGGAGCCACTCGCCTAGCTTGGGATATATATATATATATATACATATATACATATATATATATATAAAAATTTATTTTTACTAACAGTAAAAGTAAAGTAAACAGTAAAGTAAAGTCCTTAACAGAGGTGAGTGCTGCGCTTTGGGAACCCCGTTAATTTTCGATCAGGCTGTTCCCAAGGCGCTCTGTTGTCGGGTCCTTATTTGCAGCGCTTCCTGGTCCACGTATTGAGAGGATCATCAACATCCTCCTTGACAGATGATGATATTTGACTTTGTTTTCCAAGCAGTTTTACTCTTTCACTCTGATCTGTTTAACCTCGGCGGCAGTCAGGTGACTGGAGACACCCTGAGACTGATACCTCTTGTCAAACGGTACGTTTAAATGTCTCCTTTAACAGCCAGCTAGCCTGTTAGCCGCAGCACTGATGGAGTTGATCCTGAACAACTGTGTTTACATCGTTTTACGATAACGTTAGAGTTAAAACATCTCCAATAACCCCCTTTGTTCATTTATGTTTAACAAAAAAAAAAGCGTGGTGTGGTTAAAAATAATAGCTGATTAAATTTCGCTTCTTAGTTTTTTGTTATAGCGTGCTAGCTGTGCAGCATTTGTCGCAGGGAGAGTTTTAGTCCTGAGTCGAACTTGACAGGCTGCTCACAAAACTGGAAGAGTCCTAACTTTAACTGTCTACAATTTGTTGCTGCGATCCTGTTTATTTAATATGGATCGATTCGCAGTTTTGCTTCCCATCAAGCTCAGTCCTGTCTAGTTTCAAGGCCATCCTCAGAATCCATTTATTGCCACTGCGTTAGAAAATATAACGATTTTGCAAAGCAGCTGGCATATTTTAGTGTTACCAAATGTAGTTTCTCATCCTGTTTTTCTTCAGAAACCTTATTAAGCAAATGCACCACTGAGCTGTCTTGTCTGCACCTGTTGTGTTGGCAGACCAGGTGAGGTTGTCAGCAATAAAGGTTCTGAGAAACCGTCTCTACAGAGCCTTTGCAGGGTTTGCGCTGCTCTTCTTGAAGTCTACAGGAAGACATCAGAGAAGAATTATAGATCTAGTGAAGGAGGGCATACAGTGGTGTGATGTGACCAAGAAGACTGTTAGAGAAAGAGGCAGAAGATCTGCTGTGGTTACCTGGGCTGGTAGTAGCCACACCAGAAGTAGCTCTGTCATGCACAGGTACAGTTAGCCAGAGTGTCCTGAGCTTTTGAAACTAAAGGCCTCATTGGATGGTATCTCAGTGGTGATAATGATGAGGGGAGGTGAAATGCTATTTTACAGTTAAACTGCCTGTCTAGATTTGGCATCTGTCATTGACATAGTGACCTTTACTCCCCTACTGACCTTCCTTATGTTGTTAAATAGAAATCCAAGAACTTGGAAAGTAAATAAATATATTATCTGTCAAGTAAATCTTTACATGTTGCTGTTTGTCTCTATCGCTAGGTTGCAAAATGTCTTGGTTTACTGACTTGGCTGGGAAAGCTGAAGACTTCCTGAATAAAGTGGACCAGGGAGCTGCTACTGCCCTGAGCAAAGGCCAGGAAAAATCATCCTCCTTTTCAATAGCCTATGGAGAAGAATCCACTGCTAAAACTGACTACAACTCTGCAGGGTACAAGACCAACCCACCTGTGACACATCATACCTATGCATCCTCTCATGATGCCCAGAGCTACATCTCTTCTGCAGCTGGCAACATCAAGAAATCTAATGCAACCGTGCTGGCTGGGTCTGCCAACGTGACCAGTACACCCTTGGGTTCTGGTAGCAGCGCTCCCAACACTAGCAAGACTTCATCTGGGTTTGTGAGACCCAAAAAGAGTGAGCAGAACGTGGACGATGACATGCTCTTCGATTTTCTTAATAGCTCTGAGCCTCAAGTCAGCAATCGGAGGGATTCAAGAAAGGAGCTTGTAAAAGTGGTAGAGGCCCAAAACCCAACATCTCCTGCTTCCACCACTTCTTATACCACCCCATCAGTCCCCTCCACACCCCCGTCCACCCGGGGTGTATCAAGAGCTTCAAGCATGAGCTCATTATCTGCTCATAGCATCAAAACAGAGGAGAACTCTGCTAAAGAGCAAGGCCAAGGTATGAGCAAAGCCAGCAGAACACTGTGACTAATTAACAACACTCAAACATTTTATAAACAATCAACCTTATTCACAGGAGAAGAAAATTTCAGCTTACAGTTAAGACAGGTTTTTTTTAGCTTCTTCTTCACCTTTATTGGCACATTAATGCATTTTTGTCACATTACTTCTACTGAAAGGCTCTCATGACTATGAGAGAAAAATTATGTGCAGTTATGTGCATGCTGAATCCTGAGCATGCACATGTAAGCAGCCTTTGTTTAAATAAATCGGTGATAGCATGCACTAATTTGCAAATATTTAGAGAGTACAGTGAAAATGGAGTGAATAAACACATGAAAAGGAACTAATAATTGGTCACTTGGTAAGATAACAGTTATCTTCAAGAACATTCTGGTTTGTAATTACATATTGAAATAGTCAATTGCTTGAAGGGGTAAAATTATTTTACAAGAAAATAAAGGTCTATAAAGAAAGTGAATGAAAACCAGTGACTACTCTGCCACAGTCATAACTCAGCTTTTTTATATGAAACCCAGTAAAAACAAGAATCAATGTTTTTATTAGTAAATCTTTGGTTGAAGAGCTGAAATGAATTAAGAGGGTTTAAGAATTGAGTCAGAGGTGTACACACAGATCGTCTCCACAATTTCTCATAAGCTCTTGAGAACTTACTTGCTTTCAAAGCAAATTTTAGGTTACGTCGTTCTTTCAATTTAGAAAGACTTGCTGTTGGATTTCAGTGGCTGAGTAAAGAATATTATTAATACAGTACAGAACTGTAGCATGTGAATAAAGATGGATGGTATATTTTCTTATAGAGAGAGGGTGCAATATTGTTAATATGAACCACATGGGACCTAATACTGAACCTTGTGGGGCTCCCTTTTAAAATGTTAAATTTACCACCTCCCAATAAAGAATTAACCCACTTAGTGTCCAAAACTTGACAGGGAACCTTAAAGTACAATGGTATGAAATAAGATAATTTTATATTAATGCTTTATTATACCAGTTTGTTGCTGTTTAGCAGTATAACATAAGAGCTACCACACTTATACCTGTAAATGCTGATCTCTCTTCACTCTTGCCTGGCCACCACAGATACACCTGAGAGTTCAGACTCAGGCTTGGCTGTCCCTCAGGAGTCCAACAGGCAAGAGCCTCCTCCACCAACAGAAGAACCACAGAACCAGATCCTGTCCAGCCTGCGTCTAGAGAACCAGTTACTGCGCAGTGAGGTGGCCTCCCTCAATCAAGAGATGGCTTCAGTTATCCAGAGAGCAAAAGACTTACAAGATGGTTAGCAAAAAAGCCAAAACTGAAACCGAAAATGGCACACATTCACATATCTACACCTCTTCCTATGATTTTATTTGTTTTTTTCTCTCTTAGAGCTAAACCAGGCCCGTCTACGTGCAGACAAATGGAACTCGGAGCAGTCCCAGACTGACCGAACGTTACGAGAACTTCGGTCACAAGTCGATGACCTAACAGAAGCTCTCTCAGCCAAAGACGGTCAACTTGCAGTCCTAAAAATCAGACTCGATGAAGCCGATCAGCTTCTAAAATCCCGCAGTGCTGCATTAGAGGAGGCACAGAAGGAAAAGTCAAAGTATGCTTTTGCAGCCAAAGTCTGAAATAGAAATTACACTAAACTTATAAAGAGCTGATTTTAACATCATTTTCTTGTCTTGTTTGATTTTTAGAATTATGCAAGACCACACAGAAGGGAACAGCATGCAGTCCCAAGCTCTGGAAACCTTACAGGAGAGGCTGCGAGAGGCTGAACTGGCGCTCAGAAGAGAACAGGACAACTACCGGCAGATGCAGGTGCACATGATGCCATTCATTTTCTGTATTTACAACTGTTAAATATAGACTAGTCATATGGAAATGATGAGACTTAACTCTCTGTTCTTGTGTAGACTGAATATGCTGGCCGGCTCTCTAAATTGGAGGCTGAGAGGCAAACCCTTGCAGAAACAGTGACTGCAGCTGAGCGGCGAGCAGCAGAGGAGAAGTTCAAGATCGACGACTTCCAACACCAACTAAAAAGTGCCAAAGCTGCAGCTGAGTCTGCCAAGCAAGAGTTACAAGACTATAAACAAAAAGCTTCACGCATCCTACAAGTAAGGCTTGTGGAGGCTTTCCAGAAAAACCATTTCATTGAAAGCTTTAGCCTGGAGTAAAGTGTGGCTACAAACTGTCTCATCATTAGATGTTTGAACTTTTATTTTATACTTTTAAATGTTTGCTTAGTCCAAAGAGAAGTTGATCAGCAGTCTGAAGGAGGGATCCGGTCTAGACGCACTGGACGGCAGTGGGACCATGGCTCTGGAGCTTGAGGAGCTGCGTCATGAAAAGGACCTGCAGAGGGAGGAGATCCAAAAACTGCAGGGGCAAGTTCTCACTCTGAGGACTGAAATACAGGTGAGATACTATTTGTAGCTGGAAAAAGCAAAATTACTTACTTGCGAGAGAGGCCAGTAAATCAGTGGAGGTTGAATTTTTGCTTACAGGATTTGGAGAATCAGGCGCTGGCAGAGGCAGAGACGTGGAGGGAGCAGCAGGCGCAGTTACAGGAGCAGCAGGCCTTACAGAACAGAGCTAAGCAGGAGGTGGAGGCTGAGGTGGAGCGCTACAAACAGGTAAAAGAGAGTCACAATAATAACAATAAGCTTAAAATGATAAAAGCTGTGCACAAGCTGTTGTTTAGACTAATTTAATCTTTGTGCCTATAGGAGCTGCAGTACCTTGAGGAAGAGCACCATCGAGCCAAAACGACTCTGCAGAGTCGAATCAAAGACAGAGAAGATGAAATCCAAAAACTCAGGAACCAGGTCAGTACCTTAAAGTTATACAAAACAAGTGAGGAGTCTCCTTCCCGGATCAGGACTTGGGGAACATTTGCTTTGTGTCTATTAAAACCACTGAATAATAATGTCTGATGAATTTCCTTTTTGCAGTTGACCAACAAGACACTCAGTAGCAGCCAAACAGAGCTGGAGAACCGGCTCCACCAGCTGACGGAGACACTGATCCAGAAGCAGACAATGCTGGAAGCTCTTGGCACAGAAAAAAACTCCCTCGTCTTTCAGCTGGAGCGCCTGGAGCAGCAGCTGAAGAATACTCAGGGAGGACAAAGTGGAGGGCCGGCAATCAACATGAGCGGTTTAGAGGGAGCAGGTAGGAGAAGCTGTCATTTGCTTTTTGTTTTGGTAAATGAGATCTGTTTTGAACAGTTGTTTTATTAAAAAACCTAATATATGATATATGCATTTACATTTCTCTGTTTTGGACTGTCAGGGGCAAGACAAAGAAACACACCTGTGCTCTTCAGTGACCAGGACAGTCCAGGAGTGTATGGAAAAGTACGTAAGGCAGCCAGCACAATTGACCGCTTCAGGTAAGCTTTCACTGTTCACCGCTATACTGTGCTACAGTTCCACTGTTTTACCAGTGAAAAACTGTTCACTGTGACCAATACTTTTATTTCTAACAGCATAAGACTGGGAATCTTTCTGAGGCGCTACCCAATGGCCAGAGTTTTTGTCATCCTGTACATGGTCAGTGTTATTATTGAAATGAGAGAGTGCTCAGTAGCTGGTAAAGTGGTCTTTAACATCCGGAGTTTATTCATGATCGTTTTTCTTTTTCCTTTTTCTTTGCAGGCGGTACTGCACCTGTGGGTCATGATTGTTCTTCTGACCTACACACCAGAAATGCATGGTCGTCCTGATGGAAGATAGAAGGCCTGAGTTTTATGGTTGGGTATTAAAAGATGTTTTCATTGGCCTTTAATGTAAGGAAGCTGCTGGAATATGGGCTCTGGGACCTCTCCCTGTTTTGCACAAATATGCTATGAATTAAAAGACATTTCCTCCAATTTCTTCTATATTGTTTCCAACTGAAGATGGGTAGCATTGAGTTTTAAAGTAATTACAGAGTGATATTGTGTTGGTGGTGTCCTAAACGGACATGAATCAAAAATTGTGTTGGTTTCAGACTTCTGAGAGATTGTATTTAACACTATGTACAAAAAATACTCTTTTAATAAATGAATTAGAAGGAAAAACAGAGACTGGCTCTTCTCTGTCACATTGTTTGAGCCGCAAAGCAACAGAAAGGGAACCTTCACAGATCTTCTGCACAACACTCAGTTTAAAAGTCTGAGGAGTGAAAACGATAGGTCCAGATGAACTGAATAAAAATTCTGGGGGCTATAAAGAACACAAAAGGATGAATCGAGGATGCAAGGATGATGTGATAACACAGTCTGACAGACAAAAAAAAAAGGGTTTTCACACCAAAAAGATGGTTCCCAAAGAGTTGTTAGCTGAAAACTCAGCATATCCTGACATGGTGAGCAATGTATCCTTAAAAAATTAGGCAAAACTGCAGAACAAAAAGAATAAGTGATGGGCCTGTCTACAGCAGACAAACAGTATCTGAAGGTCATGCCCTTCAGAAACAGGAAAGACTGCAAAGACCTGGCACAAGACCAGAGAAATGGTTGCAGTGAAAGTGTGGCTGTCATTTTGAGAAAGGTAAACAAGGAGAAAGGCTGAGGTATGCTAACTTAACGAAGAACTGGACTAAAAATCGGTGGCAACAGGTCTAATAATAGTGATAAATCCAGATGTGAAATTTTTGGTTGAAATCATCATTGATGTGTACCAGAGGTCAAGAGAGAGGTACAACAGTGCCTATTCACAGCCATCTGTAAACAGAGTGGAGGCTCTGTTGTGGTTTGGAGTGCCACTTCATTCAGTGGTGTTGGGGATCTTGTTATAATTGATGGAATTATGAATACAGAAAAGTACAGCCACATTTTGAACCACCATGCCACCATCTGGAAAGCATCTGATAAGCAGCGACTTCATATTTCAGCATGACAATGATCCCAAACACACTGCCAGTGTAAGAGCATACCTGGATAGGAAAACAGACAGTGGAACCCTATCAGACATAGACTAGCTTCCCCACAGCCTGGGCATCAACATTATTGAAGCAGTGTGGGATCATCTCCAAACAGAATGGAGCAAAATGCTGTCCACATCCAAAAAAGGGTTTTGACGGTCCTTCAAGAAGTCTGGAGAACTGAAGACTGTCTGAAGAAATTATAATAAAGCTTGCCTAAGACACTTCAGGCTGTTTTGAAGAATAAAGGTGATCAGACCAAATACTGAGTTTCAAGCTCTGCTTTTCCCTTATATACTGTTTTTCGATATATGTTTGCATGCATTTCGATAAAGCTCTTTCCCATAAGCTCAAAATACTGAGTGGAAGAAATAAGCACTGTAATAAACTAACTGTAGCTTACTGCTTATTTGACAATAATTAATCAACTATCTTAATAATATTTTACATTTTATAAAAAGAAGATATAGTAGTAGTATAGTGTATTTTGTGGAATTTACACCATTTATAATAAACTATTTAAATGAGACTGCAACGCTTGGTGTTCTTCGGGACCTTGAACGCGCCTTCAGTGTGTTGGTCCTCCAGTATCCCACAATGCACCGCTGTCGTGTGCGGTGTCCACGTCAAACTTGACACCCTTCGCCACGGTCGAGTCGGTAATGGCTGCAGTCGAGGTGGCACTTTTGGGTCGCTGTGGTGTTTAGACTTGCCAAAAAATTCGCTGAATATTCCTCTCAGGCTGACCGCAGACGACACAGACTCAAACATAAAGTCGTCATCTCAGGTATTAGCTGTCAGACTTCGATATTATGTCCGCCGGTTTTCAGGAACTACTTCGTGTGGACGACCAGCTGTCATTAGCCGGGTTCTGTGCTTGCTAAATGAGCTTCTGTCGGTTTGGAAAGCGACTTTGTCACGCAGGAAAGAAATTGGACTTTAGAATTTACGGGTCCCCCCCGTGGCTGAGAGTCTCCAGCTGAGCTTGATGAGCGAGCAAGCTGTATTATCTTTCGAGTCTAAGCTAGGCTAGCTCCCCTGTGCTCCTCGGCCCTGCTTTGTTTTTGTTTGGTTTTTGTCTCCTCCGAAGATGTCATCGTGGTTGGGGGGAATCGGCTCCGGCCTCGGCCAGTCTCTGGGCCAGGTTAGCGGGAGTCTGTCATCTTTCACCGGGCAGATATCGAACTTTACCAAAGACATGCTGCTGGAGGGTGTAGAAGAAGTCGGAGGTAAGTTTGTTTGTGTTCCTGGTTTGATCCGTGCGATGTCCACATCACCTTTAGAGCACACCTGAGTGAGGCTTTTTCTACACCTCTATGAGACATGCTTTTCAGTTCCAAATTATGATGTACAATTAAAACCTGTGCTGTCTGATACATCAGTCCTAGGTTCAAGAGCATTTTCAGTGTTCAGTTTTGTGTAGAAGATGGACTTGTTTAACTTTATGGTTATATTGCAGTTAATGGGTTATATTGCAGTGCATTTCCTAATTTTCAGATGCGACAGAAAGAGCAGAAACACATCAATTGCTTTTTTGCGTGACCCACACAAGATAATACTTGACGAAATAGACCTTTTCATCACAAAGAAAATCTGAACTTTTTGGTTGCTCCTCAGCTCTGAATTGTACTTTCACTGAGCATTTCGGATATGACACAACAGATAACAGACACAACTCACTTTTGTTGAAAGAAATTCAGAAAATAATATAGTAATGGTAAATGGCCTGTATTTGTATAGCGCTTTTAATTAGTCCCTATGGACCCCAAAGCGCTTTACACTACATTCAGTCATCCACCCATTCACACATTCACACACTGCACAGTGCTTATACAAACATTTATATCAGGATCAGAAACGAGTTGCACTGCAGCACAGCTCACTCTAACGCCACCACAAACTCCAACCTGAAGTTGAATCATCTTCTTTGTATAAAGATTTAAACTTAACTGACATCACGATTACAGTAGCGCTGTTGTGTTAAACTCTGTCACTTTCAGCTTAGAGTTTCGCTATAAATTGTCAAACCAGTGTGTAAATGTAGTTTACTTTGTTAGGTGTTTGGAATTAATCTCAAATGAGATATAGGCCATTTCCAGTAAATAATAACATTAGTGCTTTACAGCAGCACATAATATAGACAGTGAACTACCTAGCTATGTATTAAACAGGGATGCATACCTTTTAAAATGGTGATTGATTCAAAATGCAGGATAAAATATAAACAAATTGGTTTATTAAAAGTTCTGAAAGTTTATTAAGAGTTATGAAAATTTTGAGTTCAGTATCAAGCACAATGTACAATGCAATTTAAAAGTTAAAATTTAAAAAGGCCTTTCATGCAAGTCTTTAGAAGTTCAAATAAATTGCAAGCATTTCTGTATTCTTGTGTATTTACAGTAAAATATCTGCGTATCTAATTAGATACCTGTGACTGTCTGAGTCCTCATTAGATGTAAAAAAAACAAAAAAAACAAAACCCCAAAACAATCCATACTGTGCTGTATATAATTATAGTTATGTGCTATTAGTCTATAAAAGTTAAACAACTTTTTTTGGTCTTAAAAGGAGCTCCTCTGTTTGGCACTGAATGAGTGGGACAGCTAGTATGATAACAGTGTTTGAGTTTTACATCCATTAGCAGTGAACTAAAAGTTCCAAAAGTTTCCAAATTGTTGAAGGGCTGAAACAGCCACTGTGACTTACAGTGTAGGTAGCATTCTTGCATACTTGCATTTCCACACCACCACAGCACTATCTTTAAGTTTGAGCTTCTGACAGACATGTGTTGACTGAAAGAACTCTTAGTTCCTGAAAAAATAAAATTTTCCTTTTGTGTTTATTACAGTCAAAATTTTCTCAATGGTACATTAAAGTCAGTAATGTCTGAATTTAAAAATAACAATTCAGTTGTAAACTGACAAATAAATTCCAGATGAGAGCAGCTGAATATGGCCATATGGATTGGAGAAATACAGCAGAGTTCGCTTATTGTAACACAAAAGTCTGTATCAGTGATTTTGGTGTGGTGCAGTTAAAAAGGTGTCTCTTTCAAACTGACTGTTGCCTGATTAGACTGATGGCTATTGTGCAGCGTGCTATCAGAACATGGTCAGACTATCTTCAGTATTCAAAAACTATCTGTAAAGTAGATTCAGCACATTGTTTTAGAATCCTAAAGTGGATTTTTCCCTCTTATGCATTATGTTATTTTCCTGTTACGCTAGTGGATTATTCAGCTTCAGCACTGGTTATTTATATTCCATGTAGACACATTCTTGTATGTTGAAACATATTAATTCCCCATCAGCCTTTGATTTTATCAACTGGAATTTTTTTATTTATTAATTTTTTTACAAATGCATGTTACCAAATATGCGACTTGATTCACGTCTGAAGCTATCTGCGAAGTCAAAGCTCCAACTCTGAGTTCATTTAGGTGCAAGCCTTTAAGCAAACATGGTCCCTCTTTTTTCATTGTCAACTGAGTTTTAGCAGCATGTTGTCAACACTGATAGAGAGGCGTTGTTTGATTTCCAAAATTGCTCATATTTGGGTTCATATCTGGTTTTTGAACTCATCATCACTAATTTGACTTAACTTAACTTAGACTTAAACTCTAGTTAGTCTTTAACAGTTTTCCTGTCAGTGTTGTTTTGAACTCATCGGTCGCTAGATATGAAAAAGGGAGCCGAGAGTCTATTTATTTATTTATTTATTTATTTATTTTCAATATTGCATAATGTGAAAATACTGATTGCTGGACTGTTTCGCCAGTGTTGGGCATAGTGTTAAAATGCAGTTACTTTGGATTAGAAGAGCCTCATCAACCTTACCCACTTAAACCCTGAAGTGTCATCCTACTAAAGCAAACATCGATGAATGATAAAACGCTGACAGAAAGAGAACTTTGGCCACAGATTTCCAACTCACAGCTCTAGATAAAAAAAAATAAGAATGAATTGATATCACTGCAGGAAGGACTTTTAAGTAAACTTTTATTGCTGGATCTTTAACTGAGGCTTGATGTGTCTTGTAATGAATGTTATGTGTTGGCTGAGATTCCTTCAGCTGTTAGATCACATAACTCAGACAAGATGGCGAGGAATGTTCAGCCTGCTCAGCCAAGCATGTTTGTTTATCATGTGAGCAAGGTTAGGCTCCAGTTAGAATCACTTAAATGTGCTACATGCACTATGGTGGATAAAGCAGAAAAGCCCCTCTCATTACAAAAAACAAAACATGTCTATATAAATCTGCATAAAAGTAATGCACAAGTGTGTTTTTATTGTGTTTATTGTATTTGTATAACTAAAATGACGCAACAGATTTCAATCATGTGCTGCATTATTTTTACATTGAATCATGAATAATTTTGAAACTGCTACATTTTTTTTTTAAATGCATTTTTTCCCCCATGCAACTACAGATGCGGCCACGGAACTGCAGGTTTCCAATTCCAAGTTGGCTGAAGTCGAGTCTGCGTTTGGTGCTCAGAAATCTGAGGTTAGTCTTTTCACTCTGCAGTACTATAAACTTTTCTGGCTAAAGTCTTTTCACTTGTCATAGCAGGAAATGTGAAACTAATATCATTAACCGTGGGTTTGTTTGGTTTGTGTGTTTTGCTTGTACCTCAATTCATCAAAGCTTTCATAATCATAGTAGAACTTTATCAGTACTATAGAATCATGTTTTAAAGATGGCAATAGGTCCTTCCTTAATGAATAAAACTAGCAGCATTCTGTATTTTGTCTTCCTGCCAATTAAGATAAATAAGCCAACAGTGAATTTAACCTACTAGCATGCACTGCTTCATATTGCTTATTCCTCTGTGACATTGAGCTCCCACAAAACTATTAAACGCATTAGTGAAAAACATTGTATGCTTCTTTCTTACCATGAATCAACCTATTGTTGATTTTGAGTCCCTCACACACCATCCTGCTGCTTTAAATACTCTTACAAATGCGTTGTAATCTGTGGCTAAATATAGCACTGGACAAATGTACTACATTAGATCTTCCTTTCTGAGTAACAGTTGCTCAAAGCTACAGCTGTTCCCAGCTGTTTTGTGGCCAGCACTTAACCATATAAAAACATAAGGCTATGTACTCTGCGATGTGCTTTTTATGGTCACAATCAGATTTAAGTCTCTGGAAGGATTAAATAAGCTTGGAGCTCAGTGCGACTGAAAAAAAGTAGATGGAAAAGTTGTAAAATAGACAGAAATGGGTTAATATTGTTGGTTTAGTTTTGGGGGAAAATGCAGTATTTTAGTGTCTCTGAGATCCAATATGTCTGCCTTGTAGTTGATTGTGATCCCTATAAAATTTGTAAATACATTCTAATTTGCTGAATGTTTCTGTATTTCGGTCTTTTGTCCTTGATTTGTCTTTGTTGCAGTATGAGAGATTGCGAAAGCTTCATGCAGAGCTTGAGGAGAAGCTGGAGGCAGCGGAGATCCAAATCAAGCGTCAGTCTGCAGAATACAGGACCCTCCTGCAGCAGAAAGATGTATGTACACATGAATTTAACAGTGTTGGCTTTAAGTGAGAGAAGATTGAAAAGTGGTTAAGACACATTATTTCATTTTTAGATGTATTAAAATGTTTTGTATGCGCCAACATGTGAACGCTGTTTGCAGATGTGGCAGTAACATTAGGAGTTTATCTGCAATGAAAAGCTACTTAAGAAAGGAATTTCAGCTCTAAATAGACATGTATGTCTTGCCTAAATCAAACTCGCCGTTTGTGCTTTGTCAGACTAAGACAAACCCAGTTTCATTTGGAAGTCTTTTAAGGGAAAGTCTTGTAATTTTTGTCCTTTCAGGTGGAGATTAGTCACCTGAAAGCTCGGCAGAGTGGGCTTCAAGAAGAAGTCCAGAAGCTACAGCAATCAGCCCAGTCTGCTTCAGCTGGCCCTGCGATGCTGCCCGTAACCACTACGTCATCGTCCACTACCTCCTCTTCTGCTTCCTCTTTCCTGTTACGTCACCCAGGATCTCACCAGGGCTTCCATGGTGAAGAAATGGACCTCAGCGATGTGATCTGGTCGCAGCAAGAGATCAATAGGCTGTCGACAGAAGTCATGCGTCTGGAGTCGGAGGTAGCACACTGGCGACGAATGTCTCAGGTAAGACTACAGAAGAATTAGATGATTATGGAACAGATGAGTTTTACCTTTTGAATATTTTTTTAAAATAACCACATGAACACACTTTTTGTTTGTTTGTTTGTTTGTTTGTTTGTTGTAACAGGCATCAACAGCAACAGGAGCTGGTAATGGCGACCACAGTGAGATTCTCAAGCTTCAAAGGACTATTAAGGTAAATGATATGGTCTCTTATTGTTGTCTGTACAAATGATACTGCATTTTTCTAACTTTGCTGCTGTGGGTTTTTCATTTCAGGAGCTTCGAGATGAGATGAGTCGTGAGGTGGATGAACACCAGCATGAACTTGCAGCTCTGCAGGATGCCCAGCGACAGAAGCTGGCAGATGTCACCCGGCGGCACAGGCAGGAGCTGGCAGAGTACGAGGAGAGGATAGAGGAGCTGGAGGAACAGATTCAGAGTGGTCAGCTCCTTTTTGGAATAACGATGGGAAGCTTGGGCAATTAGGGACTTTTGAGAGTTCATTGCTCCACTGATCTGCTATGACCTAAATTCTTACAGTGTCTTAGAGCTACGCACATATTTAAATGCATCTGACGTAGAATAGTTCTATTAGAGAAAGTATCTTAGTTGCACTACTCTGGTGTCACACACAAATAAATTTGCTCCTCTTAATAATTTTCTCCAGGTGGTGGTCAGCCCACCTCTGTGTCAGACACCTCCAAGCTGCATGAACTCCATGAAACCATACAGTCCCTGCAAGAAGCAGCGGAGCAGCGTGAGAAGCAGCTGGCCGAACTGTCTGCCAGTTTGGAGGAGGCACAGAAGATACAAGCCTCACTGCAGCTTGAGAAGGATGATGCTCAGCAAGAGAATACCGGGCTCCTGCAGAACTACACGCGGCTGCAGGCCTCCGTGGCTGAGCTCCAGACACGAGTTCAAGAGCAGGAGGGGAAGGCTTTGCAAAAAGCCCAGCTAGACCACGAGATCCAAATGTTAAGAAATAGCCTTGCAGGTATTCATTGTGTTAAATTATGGCTTATTCATATGGATGTGTTATCTGCTTAATTAACATTCTTTATTGATGTTGCAGCTATAGCTAATTCTAATTTGTATTGTAGGAGCTGTATATAGATCACATGTAGATGCAGAAAATTGTCATAGATTTCACTTTTTAAGCCATTGCATCTGTATATTAACTAAAATGTCCACTTTCCAGCTGCAGAAAAGGAAATAGAGAGACTGAAAAACCTGGATGAGGTAAGCATGAAGATCAGCAATATGCACATGTTTGTATATACTGTGTGACTCTGGCTATAAAATCAAAAACTGTACCTGTGTGTAAGTTTGGCTACCTATCTTTTAATCTTGTCATCTGGTGATGTGCTGCACTGTTTCATGTGCTTGTGCTGCTTTTTGTTTACACTGGATTTTCAATCCTGAACACTTTGTGATGGACTTCAGTCACATTGATTCAGCTTTCTTGTTGAAGATCATCACTCGTGATAAGATTTGTTTCCAGCTGTGACTCAGATCAAACAGCAGTCTCAAATGGAAAGCTTGCATTGACTAAGCACAAAGTCAACACATCAGGTCAGGAGTGCAAACAGGATCAGGCTTGCCACATTCAAGGAGGTTGTGTACCATTCCTTTGAAAAAGAAAGAGGAGATCTAGTGCATGACAAATGTGACACCAAAGAAAGACAGACCTTCAAGAGAGTTGCACAAGATGAAGACCTAAATGGGGATAACAGATACATTTAAATGGTGTACAGTTTTTGCATTTAATGGCCGGAGTCACCTCCATAAGCTTCTCCAATTAATTTAATGACTTATTTTAACTTTAGGCAGAACCAAAGGAAGAAGTCGAGCATGCAGACATCTTAGAACTGAACACCATTATTGGAGCACTGAGACAAGAAAAGGAAGACTTGGAACAAGAAAAGGTTTGTTTATATTGCACAGAAATATTATTTTAGTCACCCGTGAGTTTATTTGACTTTGTTTTCGGTGTAATTGTGTCAGTTAGTGGTAAGAAGAAAAACTGTACTGAGACAACACAGTGTCACCAAAGAAAAACAAAAGGTGGTTTTGTTGATCGGTTCCTGCCAATAATGGGTTGCGGAAGGTACTCAGTCTCTGTAAGTGAGTTTCTGATTTTCTGTCCACAGCTTAATCTGCAAGAAAGACTTAAAGTGGCAGAAGAACAACTAGTCAGCAGAAATGAAGCTGAGTCTGATTTGGAGTCATTGGATGATTTGAAGGCAGAATTGGGGAGGAGAGAAAAGGCCCTGAGAGCTACTGAGGAGGAGCGGGACACACTGATGTCTGAACTGGAGGAACTAGACCGACAAAACCAGGAAGCTACACAGGTCTGCGTGACTTTGGTGCTTTATCTCTTTGTTTATTGTTTATTTCAGCATCTTATTTAGAGATGTTTGATATCAAGTGTCAAAGTGTTTAAAATGTTTAACTTGATTAGAAAAACATACAATAAATAACTCAGCCTTTTCCTCGGCAGTCTGTATAGTTTACCCTAATAAAACGTCTTGTTTTGAAAAAACTAAAAATACCGTCCAACTTGATACAGCAAAGCCCAACAGTAGAGACAATATTAACACTTTGTTTTTCTACTTTAGCATATGATCTCAGTGAAAGAGCAGCTCTCTGGACAGCTGAAAGAGGCCGAGACAGAGCTGAAAAGAATGACTGCAGAGCTCAACACATCCAGTGACCAGAAAAGGGCACTTGAGCAAGAGCTGGAGTCCCAAAAAGAGAAAATGAGCCAGAGTGCTTTTACCCTTAACGAACTGCATATGGGGAAACAGCAATTGGAACGGACAGTGAAAGAGCTAAAAGACAAACTGGGACACGCACAGGAGCAGAGCCGGGATGCACGCAGAGAGGTCAGCGAGCTAAAGAAGTCCCTGCAGGAGAAAGAGGAGCTGTTATCGGCTGCTAAAGCAAAACTTTATGAAGGAGGGGCAAGAGCAAGTGAGGCACAGGGTACTAATGAGGCGCTAGCAGAGAAGGAGAGAGAGTTGTCAGACCTCAGGAGAGAATTGGATGAGATGAGGCGCTCCCACGAGAAGGTGATGTCTGAAGACTATGAGTTGAAGGTGGAGAACAGGAGGTTCAAGGCGGACAATGAGCAGACCTTGGGTAAAGTGGAAGAACTAACCAGACAGCTGAAGGAAAGCCAGGGTGTTCTGAACAGGGTTGTGAGGGAGAAGGATACTCGTATTGAAGCTTTAAAACTGGAGAAATATCAGCTCGAAGGTGAATTGACGCAGGCTGAGAACAAACTAAAAGAACAGGTAAAACAGTACCAGCAGACCATCGAGGAGTTAACTCGAGCTCGATCTATGGACGCCTCTGCTTTGCAGACTGAGCATGAACGTGCCATCAAACTAAACCAGGAGAAAGACATGGAGATTGCTCAGCTGAAAAGAGATGTGGAGCAGGTGGCAGCTGACCACAGAGACACCAATGAGATGCTATCGATCACAGTTGCAGGGCAGAAGCAGCTGACGGATTTGCTGCAAGAGAAAGATGTCTTTATGGACACTTTAAAACAAAATGCTGCAGATTTACAGACAGAGCTGGATAATAAGGTTTCAGTTTTCACCAAGGAAGTTGAAACACTCAAACAGTCGCTAGATGAAAAGGATAAGCAGCTGGGAGGTATGAAGGAGGAGAACAGCCATCTGAAAGAGGAGATTGACCGCCTCAGGGATCAGCAGAGCAGACCTCAACCTCTGGCTGAGCCCAGGACTCTGGACATCATCACAGAGCTGGAGACAGAGATCACCCAACTCAAATCCTCCCGTAATGCCCTGGAAGAGGAGGTCCAGACTCTGAGGAGAACCACTGAGGAACAGCAAGCTTCTCTACTTCTCTCTCAACAGTCTCTGCAGGCTCAGCAGAGCGAGATTGAACAGGCTCGTGCTCACCATCAGCAGACAACACTAAACTACGACAGACTCATCCAGGCCAGAGACGAAGAGATAACCCGCCTCCAGCAAACTGTAGAGCAGCTTAGTGAGAGTCAGAGCAGAGCCAACTCTCCGTCTGTGCAGGGAGAGGTCATCTTGCAGGAGGAAAAGACTCAGACCCTAAATCAGGAGAATGGCAATGAGAAACACGACCTGTCTAAGGTAGATATAGAAAGACTGGTGAGGGGCATCAAGGAGAAAGAGACTGAGATCACCCAGCTTAATGAGAAGAACCTCTCACTAACCAGGCAGCTGGATCAGCTGGTGGTTTCTCGTGACGAAGTGGGAAAGCTCTCACAGATGATCATGCAGAAGGATCTTGAAATTCAGGCACTTCATGCCAGAGTTTCCATGGGAGGCGGACACAGCCAGGATGTCATGTTCTTACAGCAGCAGCTACAGGCATACGCTGTGGAGAGAGAGCAAGTGATTGCCGTGCTTAACGAGAAGACCAGAGAAAACAGCCAGCTTCGGTCCGACTATCACCGCCTCATGGATATCATGGCCGGAAAGGAAGCAGCCCTGTTGAAGCTTCAGCAGGAAAATCAGCGCCTCTCTAACATGAGCGATCCCTCGGGAAGCCAGGAGATGTTCAAGGAGACCATCCAGAATCTGTCTCGAATTATTAGGGAGAAGGACATAGAGATCGATGCATTGACCCAGAAGTGCCAAACGCTGGTGACCGTCCTGCAGTCCTCAGGAGGAGAGCCCGGTGCTGGCTCTGGAGGGGTCAGCAGCAACCAGTTTGAGGAGCTACTGCAGGAGAGGGACACACTGAAGCAACAGGTGAAGAAGATGGAGGAGTGGAAGCAGCAGGTCATCACAACAGTCAAGAACATGCAGCACGAGTCGGCTCAGCTGCACGAGGAGCTGATCAAACTCCAGAGTCAGGTTTCTGCCGACAGTGACTGTAGCTCAAAGCTCTCAGTGGACTACGCTCGACTGGTCCAGAATTACGAGCAGAAGGAAAGGAGATTGGGAAGTCTGAGTCTGGAACTCGCACAGGTTCAACAAACCATTACCCAGCTCAGCAGCACAAAGGATGTCCTGTTAGGCAAACTGGACAGCGTCACGCAGACACCTGAAGTCATAGCCACTCAGTGTAGTGGCTCTTCTCTCAGTACTGATGCTCCAAGCCATCAGCCAGATTCCGCTGTAAAAGATGAGAAGATACAGCAAGAAGTTGTTCAACTAAAAGCACAGTTGACTGAGAAAGAAAACACGATCAGGACTCTTCAAGAAAACAACCACAGACTCTCCAACTCCGCGTCTGCCTCTGAAAGCGAGCAGCGAAGTCAGGCAGAGGAGGCTCGACAGGTCAGAGAGAGACTGGAGGCCTTGCAGAGGTCTGTGAGGGAGAAAGACTTGCTCATCAAAAGCAAAGGAGACCAACTAGTTCAAGTAAGTGAAGCACTACGTAACCGTGAGAATGACAACGAGGTTCTGAAGCAGGCTGTGACCAACCTCAAAGAGCGTGCGCTCATTCTTGAGATGGACGTGAAGAAGCTAAAGGAGGAGAACGAGCTGGTTGCTGCACGCTCTCGAGAGAAAGAGTCAGAGTTTAGAGCTCTGCAGGAAACTAACATGCAGGTTTCCCTCCTGCTGCGAGAGAAGGAGTTTGAACTGAGTGCGATGAGCGAGAAGGCTGCCACTGTGGAGAAACTGCTCAAAGACAAAGAGCAGGTCAGTAACTTTTTTTTTGTGGTTGAATTTATACTGACGCATTTTAGTAATGGAATTCATTGATCAGCGTCATTTTAGACAGGAAACTTTGTCATTTATTCTTTCAAAATTTGTTTATGATTTACTGTTTATTGCTCTCTTGTAGGGTAAATCTGGTGAGCTGAATCAGCTCCTGAACGAAGTGAAGTCCATGCAGGACAAAGCTGTGGCATTTCAGCAGGAGAGGGATCAGGTGATGATGGCACTCAAGCAGAAGCAAATGGAGACTACGGCATTACAGACTGAGGTAAGAGAACAATATTCACCCATCGCCCTTAATTTTACTTGTGGAGGTATTGTAACTTCATATGGAACCATCCAGGTTACCAAGTTTAATTATCGGGCATCATTATACATGCTCTGTTGTTTTCATTCATTAAATACTCAGACTATTGCAGTATTGAATCTCTTGTATATATTGTATATATACCCTATAACAGTATAGTCAAGTAAATACTTGTCTGTTTGATAATAAGACATGGCTGCTTCAAGTTAAATGGCACTCTGCTGAAGCTATCTTTTTTTTTTTTTTTTGGTTTGGTTTGGTTGTTTACAGCTCCAACATGTGAGAGACAAAGAGCACCGCCTAAACTTGGAGCTTGAACGGTTGCGTAATCACCTGTTGGAGATTGAAGATTCATACACGAGAGAAGCCCTCGCTGCAGAGGACAGAGAGACAGAGCTCCGCAGGAAGGTGGCTCTGCTGGATGACAGACTGACAACATCCTCAAGTGCTGTGGAGAGTGCCAGGTTAGCATAAAACTAATGTGTGTTTTAAAAGGTTTGATTAAAGACTGATAAAATCACCAGGAACTGTTCTATACTTACTGTAATTAGTTCAGGTATTTTCTTTATGTATATTGCACTTTGTTCTCATTGACAAGGAAGCGGAAATGCATAGAAATAACACATCTACAGTAGGCTTTCTTCACCCTTGACCTTTTTACATAAAAGGTTTAAACCTGGTAGGATCAAATATTTTTTTGTCAAACTAAAGTGTTGTTTGACCCACTAGCTGACAACTAATTATTTACTGATTATAAAACTGTTACTTTCATTTGGATCCAACATTGCTGTTTGACACTAAAATAATTTTGCATGAAAACGTTTTAAAATTATTTTAGTGTCATTCTTATTGTGTTTCTACTTACCCGTCCTCTCTCTTCCAGTCAACAGGCCAGCATGCAGGTAGAGTCTCTGCAGGAGCAGTTAATTGGGGTGGTGAAGCAGAGAGACGATGCGCTGGCCCAACTCAGAACCTCTCAGGAACAAGTCAACCAGTATGCAGTGTCACTCTCCAACCTGCAGATGGTGCTAGAGCAATTCCAACAAGGCGAGTTTGAAGGCTTCAAAGAGATCTTTGCTGTTTAGACAAGACTCGAGCAGGATAATTGTATCTGTTATCCTGGAATATTTAAAACTGTGTTTTCCTCATAGCACTTTACAGTTGGTGTACCCGGCAATGCCTTTTTGGATTACTTTTAGTAATACTCTTATCTGCATTTCTCCGACAGAAGAGAAAGCCATGTACTCAGCAGAACTTGAGAAGCACAAGAAGGAGAAAGAGGAGTGGAAAAGAAAAGCTCTGAAACTGGAGGACCAAGCTTCTGCTCTCCAGGTAAACCAGCAGCCAATCACCTATCAGAGAATCATACCAGTGATTAGCATCAGTAGCTACTTTTTTTTTTTTTTTTTTTTTTTTTTTAAAGTTGATAGATATCAAAATTTCATATTATCTTTTGAAGACAAACATTAATAAAAATCAGTAAGACAAACGTTATGTACCGCTCTAACTTTCTCTGTCAGATGAACCTGGATGAAGCCAACGCTGCTCTAGATTCAGCATCTCGTCTCACAGATCAGCTCGATCTGAAGGAGGAACAAATTGAGGAGCTGAAAAAACAAGGTGAGCTTCAGCCAAGCGTTTTCACCTACTGACTTCAACATGTCTTTATTTTCTTAAATTTTTTATTTTTTTAAACCTCAACTATAAATGTTGTGTTAATGGTGTCTTTATCAGACTGTATAAAGCTCAGCATTCCAGCTTTACTGAAAAATGAATCCTCGTGAGGTTGCAATAAAACGGCTGTCTTTAAGGCTGGCTGGCTCGGTTTAAAGATCACAGCACTTTCTAAAGATCGTATGGAAGGCATCTGCCAGCCTTTGAAGAAACACTTACCTCCCTTGCATAGGCCAAGTAAAGGACCAAATAAGTGAAACTGTAACTCTCTCAAGTGGGAAGCCATTATTTGTTTCACACTCGGCAGCAGATTTCATTCCTATCAGATATGAACATTACATCACGGCAAATTCTCAGACTGTTTTTTTTCTTACTGCTCTCTGGCTGTTCAGACTTTGTCCAGACCTGATACGAGGCTCTATATTTTCTTTACAAATCAGTCACCTATATGAAAATTTACATTGTGTCTAAAAATAGTTGATTAACTGTGAGAACACACTGAACAGTCTAGCTTTGGTATGTCTGTGGAGCATTGCTCTAGTTTGTGCCTGTCATTTGAACCACAGATTAACATATCTGAGATTCAGAAAAGTAAATAGCCTGCAATCTTTGTAAATCCAGATCTTTTTGCAACACTAACAGCTTGCTGAAAGTTTTTCTGACTCATTTAAGACTTTGCCAAACATTTTTTTGCACTGTATTTTCCACCTTAGCAGCCAGAAAACATACACATTTTTATTTTTTGTTATTGTTGTGTTATCCTAATTTCCTATGAAATAGTACAATTTATTGCTTGTCATTTGCCATTTGTCGTTACATCTGTTAATAAACGGAATAGAAAAATGTTGTATTTGTGCAATCGCTGTTGTATTTTTAATCAAGAAGGATTAGAGGAGTCTGTAACTGTATCACTGTGGTTTCACTGCAGATGTTGAAACACAAGAGGCACAAAGTGGCCCATGTACAGCAGAGGCATGAACATTACTGTTAAAGTTGTCACTCTGTTTGTTTCCATGTTGCAGTGGATGTGAGGCAGGAGATGCTGGAAGAGGCACAGAGGAAACTCATGAACCTTTTGAACAGCACAGAGGGAAAAATAGACAAGTAAGTTTCAAGTACATTTCTGTTAAATATTAGTTCCAGTTTATTTAGATTATGATTACATTTTTCCATTGTTTTTAAATGGATTATTCTTAAATCCTCAGGTAGATTTCCCAGTTTCAAGTTCTCTTTTTTTTTTAACTTTGAAATTGAGAGGATCAAGTTTATGATTGAAGCAGTTTGTTCCCATTTAGGGAAAAACAGGTGAATCAAACTAAACCTTTTCTGTTAAACTGAAGTGATTGAATTCTTTTTTTTCTAGGTTGAAAAAAATACTTTCCATCTTTAGCAACATAAATCCTTCCAAATTGTACTAAGTTCACGGAAACTGGATTATTTTAGAGATACGTGGTCTTAAAAGGATTGCAGCAATTATGGAAAAGAAATGTACCCTTCTAGCCAGTATAGTGTTTAGTGCTATAAATAAGCTTTGATGAAGATTGATGCGTTTTGAATTTAGGTATTGTTCATGCAGCTGCATAAAAATGGATCATAGCCACATCTTTGGTTTTTTTTGTTGTTGTTTTTTTTAAACCTTGAATTACATCATCAGTCAACGTTGCTGCCCATGTTGTTCTTTCTGCAGGGTCCTGATGCGTAACTTGTTCTTGGGATACTTCCACTCGCCCAAAACCAAGCGTGCCGATGTGCTGAGGCTCATGGGAAGTGTCTTGGGTCTAAACCGAGAAGATGTTGAAAAGGTGAGAGATTTCTGGACTGACAATAATCATTTTGTTTCATTGATTTTTTGCAAAAAGTCCAATTACCTAAAAGCATTGTTAGCAAAGAAGTGACAACAGTGCGACAGTGTCTGTCCGTTAGCAGCTGGTTTGCTTCTCTTAAAACTCTGTTGAATTAGTAGAAAACCAAAAAATGAAAATCTGTTTAATAAAAAATAAAACTCACTTTTTAACATCTTTATGCTTCCTGCAATAATCACTAAAAGGTTTGTAATGTTGAATGTTGGTTATTTGCCAAATGAATTAAGTGTTTAAAGATTTATACGTGCAAAATTCTTGACCCACCCCTCATCATTTCATATTTTCCTTCCAAGGAGTCAGTTTGTTGTAATTATTTTAAAATGCTCTTGGGCAATAATTCTCCAATAATCTGAAGGTCTTTCAAAGTTTTTCTTTGGACATCAGCTGCCTTTTTTTTTCTTTTTTTTTTTTTTCTTCAATCATTTTCAGTCCATTTTCAGAGGAATGTATTTGTGTGTGTTTGTTTGTTTAGCCACTTCACACGACCTATGAACCATTACAGCATTATAAGGTACCTAATTCAAGGGATGAACTAGTTTTGTCTACACATTATACGCAATTCAACAAAACACACTATCTTTAGACATTTTGATACTAGCAGCATGTTGCAAAAACATGTGGAAAACAAAAGAAGTGCCAGGACCAAAATATTATGTACAGCAGTTGAACAGTATTTGAATGCCATGTCTTTAAGAAATGGGAAAAGAAATCGAGCAAAGGCCTCAAGACATGAGAGATGCATTTGGCCCTTCAGTTGATCCATCTACTGTTCACTGAAGCCTCATCAGATTGGCCTCGTCTACTTTGTGTTCCCCAACACTCACACATGGACTCATCTTTTCACTATTATTATTATATTTACGCTTTATACTCCAGCATGGTGTGTTTCACTCTTATGTGCATTCACAGTCAGAATCATCAGCTAGCTGCTGTCTGTACTTCCATGAGTGTCCATGCCTAACATGCTACTGCATAAATACATGAGGTTGATTAAAAGATCGGCGACAGCTGTGCCACTCGGCTTTTCCTTAACACTGAACCTCTGAACCTTCCTCTCCACATCTCCTCCTGCAGCCGAGCCAAAACCACACCCGCCACCACAGTCTCAGTGGAAATGTGGATGTCAAGAATTGTTTTTTTTAAGGAAGGGAAAGGGGGAGAAAAGGATGAGGTTTGCCAAATTACACAAGAATTGGACTGAAAATCAGTAACAACAGGTCTTATGGAGTGATGAAATTTGAATTTTTTGGCTCAGTCATCAACAATAAGTACAGTGAAGGTCAGAAGACCAGAACAACAGTGAGTGTCTGCAGCCATCTGTGAAACACAGTGGAGGCTCTGTCATGGTTTGGGGCTGCGTTTCAGGCAGTGGTGTCTGGGATCTTGTCACATGAAATAATGATAACAGGAAAGTTAGATATGCAAAGTGCTGCAGGCTTGAGTTTGTGAGCATCTCCTGCCACGTGGGATGATGGGACTCCCAGACAGCACTTGCAGAGGGAGACGAATGTAGCAGTAGGGAAAAAAAAAAAAGGAGAATTTCTACACAAGCCATGGGGGGAAAAAAAGCCTTCTGCACTCCCTTTTCCATCAGTATTTTAAAAATACAGCTTTCTCCAGCGACACCTTTTTCTGTTGAAGGAACTCCAGCAAGTTGAGTTTAAAATGAGTCAAATATTAATTGCAGCAAAATTGCACCTGTGTAGTATTTTTAAATGTTCCACCGTTAACACTGCGTTGGCACACTTTTGGCAAAAATATTTACCTATGTTGGCTTCACAAGATGTTACATTTATGTCAGGCTGATCACTGTTAGTTTAGCGTCTGTTTAGTTCAGTGGCTGATTCCATTGTTTGCATTCTCCGTCACAGGTCACGCTGACACTCTGTCAACAGGCCTTTTTGAAATTTTTGACAGGATGAATTGCGGAATGATGTCCTTCAGATATCGTTCAGTGATCTACAAAGTTGTCTAACAGTCTCTTTTGACTCCAGCAGTCCCTGAAAATCCTGTCGGAGCTCAGCCCTGGAAAAAAAAAAAGCATTTTCTTGTCCAGATCTTGAAGTACTCTGGCGCGATTCCCACAGGGCTCCCGCCAGAGTACTCCAAGTATATTACCCAACACTCCTAAAAGAAAACAGATACAGAGTGAGGGGCAATGCGATTACAACTCCTCAGAAGAGCCATTTTATTGTGTTGGAAATCATTCTACTTTTTTCCTCGTCTCTTCTTCATTTCCTGTTAATGCTAATTAAATTTTCCACTCAACTCGTGTTTATGGGAGCCAAGTGTCCCACAAAACCAGGCAAGTTTTCAGAATCTGTCTCTGTAGAGGAGCTAACCCCCTTTCTTGTCCCTTTTTAAGCCTTATGCTGTCATCCATACAGTCTATATGGGTTCTGTCCAGTTAAATCCTGCCAGAGAACTGATGATTCTGATTAGGTAGGACTGTGCGATAGCAAGTAAAGCTTCTTCTACAAAGTTTGGACTTGGAGTAAGTGACAGGGGTTAACTTTCCAGAAAGTTTTGGCAAGCGCTGAAAGGGAAAGAAAACTTTGTGACAAAGAAAATCCCAAAAAGTAGCCTGAATCATCAGTGTCACCTTTTCTTTGCCAGCGCTGTTCATCCTTGTGCTTGTTTAAATAAGAATTAAGTCTATTTTGTGTATTTGATCATAGCAAATCGGTGTATTTGTTTTAAATATCCTAAATATTTATCTGCACTTCTCCTACCTACAGATGCTGGAGGAGGACAGGGGCCACGGTGTTACTGGATGGGTATCGAGCTGGTTGGGAAGCAGAGGAGCACAAAGTGTCCCAAACACTCCACAGAGACCCACCAGTGGCCAAGGGCTCAACTCTGTAAGAAATGATTCACAGTTCTCACTGTATATATTTTGCCCTGAAGAATGGAACCCAACCCAACAGTTCCTTAAACTGTCTTTCATCACCATGAAGCTCAGCACTTACACAGGATTCATTAAAGAGAAATACTGACAAGAATTCTGTACTTAATAGCCGCAATTACAATTAGGCTCAAACAAAATCAATAACGAAAAGTCATGATTCTGACAGAAGACCACACATGAATAGGGATGGGTATCGCGTAGGTTTTATCCGATACCGGTGCCAAACCGGTACTTTTGAAACGGTGCCGGTGCTCGAACAGGTGCTTAAAGAATGGAGAACATAAACTTTGTCCAAAAACCTCTTATGTTTTTATTTTTAGCAGTCTCTTTTTTTCTGCAAAATGATAACCAAGTTGGCCTTTTCTGTTGATACAACACACCTCCTGTGGTTGGAACCGGTGCTTAAACAATGGAAAACACAAACTTTGTCCTAAAACCTCTCATGTTTAGCTGTTTGGTCTTTTTTTTTTTTTTTGGCTAAAAGATCATATTAGCCTTCTCTGGAGCTATATGGCTAAGCTACTCACGCAGAGAAGAACGGCTGCTGCTGCCATCATCATCCGTCATCATTTCTGCTACACTAGGGGCCAGGACTCTACTCTTCGGGTTCTTGGGGGATGTTGCTAACTCCGGGTCCGATAACAGGCACCACACCAGCAGTAGATGTGCTCCGTGTGAGGTCTTGCAGCAAGCTATCAAATACAGTGCATTTCTCGGCTTTAAAAAAAACAAAACGCTATGCGTCGCCAGGTGTTTCACCAGATTCGAGGTGTTACCTCCTTTGCACAGTATCACCTTAAAGCACTTGTTGCAGGCTGCTGAGTTTGCATCTTTTGCTGTGAAGTAGCGAGACTTTTGACCGCTTCGCCTTGGGCATTTTTAATCTGTAGCTCTGCTCTAAAAGAACGTACGTACCTGGGCCCGCCTACTATCCTTGGAAAGATAAAATGATTGGCTAGAAGTATATGACATCTCAGGAAAAAAAAGCACAGAAATAAAGCACCAAAATGTGCGCTGCTTTTCGGTCTGGTTACTACCTTTTATGATGGCACCGGACACCGGTACCCATCCCTACACATGAACACACAAACCCACAGTCCTACTATTTTTTTTACATCACTTTTTAGCCTTTATTTTAAATAGAAAACAGTCGGCAGACTCGATCCAAGGTCTGAACTTCTAAAATGTCCTCAAAATGTAGAAAGTGCAGTGGTAGAGTACACAGTGAAACGAGACAGCGTTCCTCCACGACCATGGTGCTACATATGACATATAACAATCAACACAGGACTACATTAAGTTCAATGTGCAAAAATTGCAAAAAAACACAAAGACAGTGCAACACCAGACAGAACAGAATGATATAGACACAAGACAGTGCAAACACAACAGTGCAATGGAAATCTGCAAAAGACTGAGATGATAACAACAATTACATATAAAACCCTTTACAAAATAAAGCTGCTTTTTCAGCAAAATAAATGCTTTCTTAATATTAGTACTTGTGAAGAATCCACATTTAAAGAATTACAGAATACGTTTTTTGAAAATTTCAGCTTATTTTTTTTTTTACCAGGATGGTACTGTGATGCTAGCTCTTTACTTTGGTTTTCAGAAAGAATTTCTTCATTTGGCTCAGTAAAATGCCTCATTCACTCACTGTCATGTTCCTTGTTGTTGCAGTCCTTCTCTGAGATGTTTGTGAAATTCCTGGAGATAGAGTCGACTCCCTCTCTGCCTGCACCAAAGCTTCCGGTTCATGACATCAAGCCTCTGAGCGCCCCACCCGCGGGAAGAACCAGCAGCGGCACTTCCAGCATGGCCGCAGGTAAATGGCCTACTTAAAAGAAAAACACTTGCTTCTTATTTCCTTTCACACATCCAGCTTTATTTAAATTTAAGCCTCTTTCTTCTCAGGGGCTTCAGTTTCCCTGAAGCGAGCCGGTGATTCCAATCCGTTCCTGGCCCCTCGCTCTGCAGCGGTACCTCTGCTGGCTGGTTCCAGCTCTGGGGGCCCAGGAGGCCACCTGCTGATGAAGCCCATCTCTGACACCCTGCCCACCTTCACTCCTGTGCCGGTCTCAGCTGAGGCCAGTGGTGGAGCCGTGCTCAAAGACTTGTTAAAGCAGTGATCAGCCCTGTGAGGAGTGCAACACAGATGTCTTAATTTAGCCAACACAAGTTTTACACTACAAAGACTGAGATCTTGGAGCAGATCTGCTTCTTTTTGCTGCTTTCTTTACTTTCTGCAAAAATAAATGAGCAGAGCGTTCACAAAGGCTTAATGTCACCATTTCGGGGAGATGATTAAAACAGAAGTTATTAGTTTTTTTTTGTTTTGTTTTTTTTAAGATTCTGTTTCACTTGCAATTACTGTTCTATGCAACAGACTCTCCCTTTACACACCAGTGAAAGTGTTTCCCGCTCAGAATTATTGATAGGTGATCAATGATGAGACTCTACCTTCAAAAATGATGCAGGATCGGAGCATTTGAAAGTTTTGAGGCATTCGGAGGGAGAGTTTTCAAAGATCTGGTCATCTGAGTTACATTCTGATTTTTATTTATCGCACCACATCTGAACACAAGTGACCTTTTTCAGCTCCGTCTGCGCAGTACAAAACAAGTGGGCTAGATCTAATCATCACCTCTGTTAGCAAGAGGAAACACGTCCTTCTTGGAACTACTTTTTATTTGTTGAATACTTTTGTTTTTCTTTTCAGCAATGCAGTGAGCTGTTTCTTATCCAGGACTCGCCTGAAACACTCTGGCAGCGGCAGCCTGCATAGAGATTTATGTGGTTCAGTACATCTGTTAAAACCATAAAGACATTTCTGCAGAAATCTTGTCTTTTCCAGACGGCTAGACTGTGATATGCAATAAGCGTTGTAATTATGGCTATAACTGCTGACTGTGGTTGATCGGAAGCTTGAGACTGCTCTTATGTTTAAGTAAAGTACTATTATATAGTTATATATATGTGTAAAAATGGGTGGTGTTATTTTGTTTTCTATTTATAGGCACTGAGGATGTTGTGGAAGTAAAAAAGTGCCTGCGTTTTTTTCCCCCTAATTTCATAGTTCTATAATCAGGATTGTAAAAAATAATATAAAAAATATATATTTACAAAATTGCACATTTAGAAGGACCACAGTAGCAGAAGCTGCTCTACATTTTTGTATAGATATCAGTCAGCTGCTGCAGAAGGAATGTTACAGGGCTTCTCCAGGTGTAATGATTAAATGTACAAACTGTAAATCCTCCTTGAAAAGAATTTTTGTAGATGTAAAATCTGAAACACTTGGGCGTCTAAAAGGAGTCGGGTTGCCTCGGACTTTGATGGGCTTTACTTAAGTTTAGTACCCGTGAATTAATTGGGATTTTAACATCAAATAAAGGTACCACTGTTGACCCCATGCTTGTGTGCATCTTGTCATTTTTACCGTTTTGATAGAGAGAGAGAGAGAGAGAGAGAGAGAGAGAGAGATAGATAATATATATATTTAACGCCAGGTTTTAGGCATCTGAACCACATGTGGCTACTACAGCGCGGATAGCGTACGTTTCCTGCGACAGATGTGCAGTGTCATTCAACTCGGGTAAGGGGGTGGGGTGGGCTGTTTATATCTTTGGAAAACAGGCTCTGTGTGTAAGCTTTATGCTTTTCTGCCTCCTAACCGCCCAGGAGAAGCCGCTTGTCGGAGTGAGCGCGCCGCTGTGGGGCCGCCGTCTCCGTGCGCTCTGACTGGAGGGGGCTGGCTCTCCTGATTGAATCCAGCTGTTGGGAAAGTGCTCGGAGGGGGCCCATTAATTTGCATTGCTAAATAATCTGTAGCGCCGACAGAGCGGGGAAGAAGCAGAACAGTCCATTTTGAAAAAGCATTCTTCCAACACTTGGTCAATGTACTGGAGCTTCAGCTCGACCAGGCAGCGGTTAATGAAAACCTGGTGTCGGCTTTCGCGTAAAGGCGCATAGTTGGGGGTGGTGGTGAGAGCCCTGCTGAGTAGTGGCGAGGGGATTCAAATTTACGGGTCGTTTCAAATCTTTCCTTTGAGAGAACTCAGTTGGAGTCGTAAACCATGCATTTAGAGGGACGTGGCTTCAGGTTTTGCTCTCCTTCAAGGTCAGTAGTCTCCACTTTATTTTCTCCGCAGGCATCTTTTGCGTAACGGACTCTTTTTTTTTTCTCTTTAAGTTGCATGTTTGAATGAATATGAGAAGAATGCCTGTATCAAGTTCCTGTTTTCTTCTGCGAGCTCCTTCCGAGAAGAGCCTAAAAACGTAAAATTTCCTCTTTGCAGGATGCTGACAGCGCTGGTATTTATTCTGCTTTGTGTCCAGCCTGGGCGCGGACAGGTAAGACAACACCTTCATCCATTTAGTCTAAGGCTTTTATCACTTAACTAAAAAGTTGCTCTGAAACTTACCAAAACCAATAAAGACGCAAATGCGTCTTTGATGCAAGCTAATATATTTATGCATTAAAATATATATTCTTCTCATACTAGTTTGACATCTCAGCAAATGAATGCGTTAAAAAACATGCTCAAACCGCATTTTGATCACTTCTCCTCAGACCTGCACAGAAGGTTTCGCATATGAACGCAGGACAAGACAGTGTATAGGTGAGTGGCATCACTCCTGTGGCTTTTTTTGCATCGAAAAGTTACATTTATAGAACAAACAGACGTGTCTGGAATGCAAACACGGTGTGCGCAAGAAAATCAAATCCCAAAGGACCGGGATGGGTTGTAGCACAGATTCACACATGCTCCGGATGCAAGAATGTCCTTATCAGTGCACGGCTCTGTATTCCAGATGTAGATGAGTGCCGTACCATGCCAGATGCTTGCCGAGGAGACATGCGCTGTGTGAACCAGAACGGAGGTTACCTATGCATCCCGAGGAACTTGTACAACCAGCCTTACAGACCGGATCCCATAGTGCCTGAGCCGGTTTACCCGGACCCCTCAGCTGGAGACTCTTTCGTCCCATCTCCCCCAAGATCTGTGGAGCCCAGCTACCCAAGAGTGATCAGCACTGCGCAATGTATCCTGGGATACGCTCTTGCAGAGGATGGCACCTGTAACGGTTAGTAGGAGTCTGCAGTTTGTTCTCACTGGTCTAAGATATTTACTACCACAAGTAGAATATAGTAATGTGTAAACTTTTTGAGCTACCCCTGATTTCTTTATATTTTGAGAAGAAAATGAGAAATAATTGCAATAATTTATTAAAACAGAAATAAAGGTACAAATACAGTTTGTACAATTTGAATAAGCTTGAAAGTCAATATTTAAAATGAAAACCTTTATTCTTTACACAGTGTGAAGTCTCTTAGGCAAGATTTCTTGTTATTTCTATAAGCAGTCTTCAGGAATAGTTCTCCCGGCTTCTTGAAGGACATTCAAAGCTCTTCTTTGGATGTTGGCTGCCTTTTGTTCTGTTCTCTGTCCAGATGATCCCACACTGCTTCAGTAACTTTGAGGTCTGGACTCTAGGGAGGCCAATTTATGACTGATAGTACTGTGTGTTCTTCTGTCCAGATATGCTTTTCCTGCATTGGCAGTGTGTTTGGGATCATTGTCATGCTGAAAAATGAATTTATTGTCAACCAGAAGCTTTCCAGGTGGTATTTCATGTTGGATTTAAATCTGATGGTGCTTTTCAGTTTTCATAATTCCATCAGCTTTGATGAGATCTCCAACACCACTGGTTGAAACGAAGCTCCAAACCATGACAGAGCCTCCACCGTGTTTTACAGATGGCTCACAAATTACTGTTGTAGCTTTCTCCTCAACTCCCTCAAATTTCTCCCTCAAGTTGTTTTCAGTTTTAGGGGGAAAAACATTGGATTCATCACTCAACAAGACCTGTTCCCACTGATTTTCAGTCCAGTTCCTGTATAATTTGACATACCTCAGTCTTTTCTCCCTGCCTCCCTTCTTTAAGATGAACTTCTTGAAATCCATCCTTCTACTGAGAACATTTCTGATGAGGCTTCAGTGAACAGTAGATAGATCAGCTGAAGGTTTAGCTGCACCTCGCAAGTCCTGTGACAGATCTTTGCTGATTTCCCCACCCCCCATTTCTTAAGGACATGACATTCAAATACTGTCTCCACTTGTGCAGTTAGCTAATTTTTTTTAAGGACAGACTGCACACCACGCTGAGGTGTGACAAGGTTTCAACTAATAGCTGCTAGTAGTAAAAAGTGCAAAAAACTACTTTATGTCTTCAGACTGCATTATTTTGGGCATTTCTATTAATTCAACTAAAGAAGTTTGAACAAATGATGTGTTTTTGTGACAGACTGCTATTAACAAAGTGCCTGCTCAGTTATCTGTTATGTGTAGACAAAACACTGGTTTATCCCTTGAGTTAGGTGCCTTGTTATGTTTGAATAATTACACAGGTCCGTGTTAAGGTGACTAACAAACAAACACAAAACACATTCCTCTGAAAATGTTCAAGGACTGGACTGAAAATGAGTGAAAAAGCAGCCAATGACCTTCAGAAAGCCTGGAGAACAGTTGCTCAAGACCCCTTAAAAAAGGCAAGAAAGTCTGGTCCTTTGAAAGCAAAATATAAGGGAATGAGAGCCAGCTCAAGACTTGTGCAAAGTACTGTAACTCAACATTGTACTTTAATACAGCACTGGAATAAATGTACTGCATGTTTTTCAGTCTGATTTCATTCCCCAGTTGTTCCATATGGGGCTGGTCACCTGCTTGAAGCCAGGATTATACTTGCAGTTTTTCTTATTATACAACCTTTTTTGTCCATTTGGAGGAAGCCAGTGCAGTCACTACTCTATTTAGAAATGATCTGGTAATTGCTAATGGGTTAAATCCTGATAATCATAGGGTATGTGGTTGTCTGTACAAATCATCATGTACACCCTCTGATGACGAAATTTGCATCCATTAGAAATTGATGTCACTTGGACGCTTGCATACTTGCGCATGCAGAAAGTATTAACTCTGGGCTCAGGAGAACTCCCGTAGCTGCGGTTCAGTCATACGAGACTGACTCATAAAAAGTTCTGCTGAAAACTTCACAATTCTTCTGTTCAAGCCAATTTGAAAAATGAAGTAAACATTGCTCGAGCCAAGTCTTTTGTTCGTGTTCATCAGAAGTCCCCGAAAGTTCAAAGTTGCTTATTGTTTTCAGTCATTTGCCTACATCAGTCTGACAAAATGCTTGTTTGATTGTTCACGGTGGGTCAACATTTGCGCCCATTCATCACAGTGAGGGAATGTAACCACAAGCAGGGAAGTGGGTTTAGATCCCAGCCTTTCTATTAAAAACAAACAAACAAAAAAAGAAAAACACTGAAATTCCCCAACTCTATTTCGGGACTGAAGACATGTAATTATTCATAAATTCCCCATCAAATGTGTGGTCATCTTGTAACCTCTCTTGTAAATTACCTTACCCTTAAAGAGTATTCTAACCTCTTAACTGATATATGAATGTCAAATTTGATTTTCTGGAGTGTTTTTCTTACCACAATCGCAGCTTTTCCCTTTGCTGCCACTCTAATGCATCTTTAAAGTTACTTCAGGCAAGTTATGAAGTCAAATTTCAACCAGGATCCCTGCAGATTAGCTGATCAGCAATCACCTGGCAAATTTCATCATAGGGCGTGAAGTTACTGCACATCTGCAAGTTGCTTTGCAACCCATCTCTGCCAAAGCTCATTTTTAGTCTGTGTCACTGCTTGCAGGAGATATAAGGGTGGAAGGTGTCTATCCGCGGCTGCAGCTGTTTCTGGTCTTGAGGCTCTTAACTGGATTTCAGCAGTGGCTGAAAAATTTGAATGTTTTGCAGAATATAGTTTTGACATCTGCCACCTGCTGCTGTTTATCAGATATTAGAGTGAAACTATGAACGAGGTAACATGAGTGGAAAAAGATAGATAGGAATTCAGTGTGGTTAAAATCCAGAGGAATACATGAATCCATCGCATCACAGGGACAGATGTTTTTTAGTGTTTTGTGCTGCAGCCTGTCTGCTGTCACCCCACCGACCCAGAGGCCCGTTTAACTTTTCAAAGCGAATAAATGTCATCTTTTTTAATTGAGCCATTTGAATTTCACAACTTCAAGAGTTCCCAGCTGTTAGATAAACACTTCACAAACTTTCCTCGGTGGGTCTAACAGGGACAAGCTGTTAAAAAATGGGTTCCTTAAGGTCCATTTGGGGTGTTTTTCTGTCATTTTGGATAAATTAGCCATGACTGTGCTGGGAGGAGGATAATGTACATATGTGGTTCAGTTTCCCCCCTCCAAAGAGCGCTCTAGAAGTTTGCTCATGGACAAATATGGACTTTTTTTTCCTCTTTGTAGGGGAGAAGGTTCGTGATGGAATCAGCTCGCAACCTTGTTTGGGTAAACTATACCATGTGAGTGCCAAAAATGAGGTCATATGTTGCCAAATTTGTGCCCAGGCCAGGGCAAGAGAACAGGCATGCCTCTGTGGAGGCAACGACTCAGCACACCCCTGAAGGCTGGCACACTGTGTGTGCAGTGATGTAATTAGTTGCTGATTGATGCTGCTGTGGGGCAGAAAATACACAGACTGCGACTTCCCGTCTGAACCTGCAACAATTATGGTTTTGTTTCTGAGTTAATGGCATGTCAGTGTTTCAAATGGAACCAGTCTGGGGGAACAATAGAAATGATAAGCTTCATCCTGAAGGTGCTGAATAAGGTTGAGCTTTCACTCTATTTAACCACACTATCTCTAATAAATGGACCGTAATAAAAGTGCTTACAGTTTACTTTCTAGACGAAACACACAATAATTAGGATAGATTAGGATAGATCAAATTAACATTATAAAAATGACACCTGCTAAAAATCTGTTCAAAACTGTCATTGCTTAAGCACACTTTTTATTCTCTACCAAGTAAAAAAAAAAGAGACCTTTAAATTTCAGATGCTGTGCTTTTCATCCCACGAGAGACTATAATATTCATTTCAGCTCATAACTCAATTTTAGGGATTTGCAGGTTTTTACTGGAGTCCAGGGATTTACATGCTCCGTTGTGCCTTGAGAAAAGTATCCAGCCTTATGGACTTTTGAAACCATTGGGTAAACTCAAAAATGCACAACAGCTCATCTTTTAACAAAGCATTTTTCTGGTAGTGAAGCTACTCTTATCCTTATAATCATTTCATTGGAATCTTGATAAAGAAAAGCAAGCTGGTTATGTGTCACTTACTGTTAATTTGAATCAGTTTGTGCAGCCATATGTGGTCAAGATCTTTCTGCACAGGAGTTTGGGTTTTTTTTTTGCATCTACATCTGACCCTGTCATGTCTTCCCTGAAGCTGATCAGGACTGTCAGCAACCCCGAAACTCGTGGGCAGCTCATAAAACAGCCTATATAAGGAGGTGAACTGAAACGCTCCTGCAGCTTGTGTGTGTATATGTTGGAGATCTTCAGTAAGGTCTACACATGGGGTGCAGATGAGGGGCATTCAGGGAGATTTTCACTGGAAACTGTAAGCAGGTGCCGTGGCTGTGTAGCTTTTGGCCGGTGGCCCAATGCACCGGGTCTCCTCCACCCTTGTGAAGGGCCAGTGGTCCCAGCTGGCATAAAGGGCAACGGTCCCACAGACAGACGTTATCGCTTATCATAGCTGCCTGTTCAAACAAAAAAACAGGCTCCCACCCACTTCCCCCCACCGGTTTTCTAGAGATCGGTGACTTCATTGTCTGAGAACCATAAACAGAAGTTGGAATTTGCGATTTGTCGTATCCTCATAAGGGCATTATAATTTAGTGTATGAGTTGCTCCAGGGGCGTTGATGGAATTCAGACTGTAATCTGAGAAATCTGCAAACCTGTGTAGAAATGATCATAAGCGCTGAAATGTTAACTGTTTGGTTAAGAGTTTTTTGGGGGGGGGTTTTAAGCACAGGGCGATGAAACTCTGAGTGTTGGATAAGCTGATTTTCAAACAGAAGATTGCTGGTGCAATCTCCAAGCCAGCAGGAAACATTTCACTAGCTGATGTGCTTTTGAGCAAGACACATAAGCATCAAATCCCGCAGTGGAGTTAGTCAGTAAAAGGTGAGGCGAAAGCTAAACCTATGTTTGGAATCAAATCAACTGACGTCTGAGAAGTGCAAAAAGCATAACTCCCACATGGAAATCAATATTATCAGTGTGCTTTTATCTCATCTGTTTGCTTTGATGTCATTTTTAAAATACCCATGCCTCACTTTATGAAATACTTTAGATGATACGTGATACTCTTCTCCCAACTCTCAACAAACTTTGAAAGTGTCTCTCTGGGCGTTACTTTTGTGTAGATTTGAAAGGCTAGCTGCCAAAATGTAACAGAAAAACATGTTTTTTGGGTTAATGTGCTAAACTTTTCTTGTTTTATGTCGCTTCTGCCTCTTTGAGCGTCCTTTTTAATTTTGTTGAATTTTGGTAATTTTTTCTCCTCTTTTTTTTTTCTTTTCTTTTTTATTGCAGACATTGATGAATGCGAGACAAACTCTCACCACTGTAACCCCACCCAGGTCTGTATCAACACAGCAGGTGGCTACACATGCTCCTGCACTGAAGGTTACTGGCTCCTTGGTGGACAGTGTCAGGGTGAGTCACTTTTTCCCTGAAACTTCTTTAAACATTAGCATATATTAACAATGCACTTTACCCAATGGAATTCACATTGCATCACTGCAAATACTCTACAAAATGCACTCAGAGTCGGTTTATCATCGTTCAGCCATCGCTCAATTACTCTGTGCAAATTATCAAATGAAAGGAAACTATGAAAACAAGCACTGAGCATTTTAATTCAATATTTTCTGGTATTACCAAGTGATGCAAAAGCTTTGTTTTTCTTCTTCAAGCACTAATAAATGCAATTGTAGTCTTGGACATGCAAAACCAGCAATCTATTACATCCTGTAAAAAGCATAGATCAGAGATCATGTCAATTTTTATGATCACTGTTGGATAATGCAGAAAAGTCCCTGCATGTACTTGTCCTCATTTAGAAAAGAAGAACAGCGCCCTCTTCATGCTTTGTGGTGCAATGCAGCTCAGCAGAGTCTGTTCAAATCAAAACACTAATCGTACATTTACTTACAGTAAACTTACCTACAGCACAATATGTATTATGGTCAGTGACTACCTTCTACCTTTTTTCAAAATTTTCTTCTTTGTTTTTCTTTTTTGGTACCAGATATTGATGAATGCCGCTATGGTTACTGCCAGCAGCTGTGTGCCAACGTGCCCGGCTCATATTCTTGTTCCTGTAATCCTGGCTTCATCCTCAATCCAGACAGCCGGACCTGTCAAGGTAAACACACTCACAAGCACCGGGCCACGGCTTTACAACAGGAAGAGAAACACTTGTATACCGCATACCAGTGTTGTTAACTTCCAGCTTCTGTTGTTCCAGATGTGGATGAGTGTGCAGATGAACCTTGCAGTCATGGCTGCTTGAATACCTACGGGTCCTACATGTGCAACTGTGACGAAGGATTTGAGCTGGCATCTGATGGTACTACTTGCATCGGTGAGGAAGATTTTATTCTTTTGATATATCAATATTAATCTATCTTTGAAGCAGTGTGAATAATTGAGTCGGTAAAGAACCAGAAACTGAGATGCATTTTTGTAAAAAAAAGTGGTATGACAGAGGTGAACTGAACAGAATAAAAATGTTTGCATTGGCAGCAGGATCACAGAGAGCAGGTGTGCTGTATGAGACTGGTTCCAGTTTATCACAGGCTAGGTCGACACAGTTTAGAAAGAGCAAGCTGCATGACTGAGACCGTGCAAAACATGCAGACTTCACTCAGACATATTGAGGCGGGCTTGCTTGAGCTTGAACACTGAACACTGTTGGTGCTGATGTCCTTTTCTGTGTTAATTCTGTTTCTTGCTTCGTGCAGACTTGGATGAGTGCAGTTTCTCTGAGTTTCTGTGTCAGTACAGATGTGTCAACATCCCCGGTTCTTACTCCTGCATCTGTCCACCTGGATATTATATATATGAGGATGGCAGGAGCTGTGAGGGTAAGAGGAAGAGGAACTCTCACACAGAGACATCATTTCCTAACTGAATGCATTAGTTTATGTGATAAAGTTATTATTATTATCAGTTAAATACTTCTCTTGATTCAGGACACATGCATCTATTTCTTTAATATCAACATTGTTGAAGCTTCTTTTTTTGTTTCTCTCATGATGATGATGTTTTAACTGACTTTGATTGTTGTGTGTTTGATTCTTAAAGATATCAATGAATGTGACACTGGTAACAACACCTGTACAACAGCACAAGTGTGTTTCAATTTCCAGGGAAGCTATACATGCCTGAATACTTTACAGTGCAACCCTCCTTACGTCGAAGTTAGTGACAAGTGAGTTTTACTTCTTCATTTTCTCCTTTTAACACCAAATTATAAACTGTTTCACTGCTTATTTGTTTAATATATCCTCTAAAGCTTAAACTGACCGTGTCTCCTCCTTGGCAGTCAGTGTATGTGTTCAGCTGAGAACCCTGCCTGCAGGGATAAGCCCTTCACTATTTTGTACCGACACATGGACATGTCGTCGGGGCGCAGTGTGCCTGCAGATATCTTCCAGATGCAGGCCACCACGCGCTATCCCGGCGCCTTCTACATCTTCCAGATAAAGTCAGGCAACGATGGGCGAGAGTTTTACATGAGGGTAAGTTTTTCAGAGACCCATCAACAGAAGATATGGCAGATGGAAGACTTTAATGCACTGAATTAATGCAAAGTAACACAATAAATGAAAGTGGTCCCCCGCTCCTACAGAAACGCAAACTCTATTGATGGGGAAATTCAAGGAAACTGCAGAACTCGGCAGGAAAGGAAATGACAGTAGTGTTTGGTTGTTAAAGAATGCAGTCCAGAAACTCCACAGCTGTGAATGTTTAGTTACCAAAGATGTTTCCAAAATCAGTCTTGGACTTGTCCTAGATGATGATAATTCACCAGCTTAATAGTGAGCAAAACATATTAGAATCACTGCAAAGAAGATACCATGTGACGCAAAAAAATCTCCTTTTTATTGTATTGGATTTATCTTAAAGGTTAAGTAATGCAATGACATGACATTTATCTAAAAAGATGAATGAATACAAATTTATTCATAATGAAATACTGAAAACAACTGAAAAAATTATGTAAGTGCATTACAAAAACTTTCATCTAAAAGATACATTTAATGTAATCCATCTTATTGATTCAGTAATATGATATAATGTAACAAACTCACATAGGCGTTTGACCTGCAGCACCTTTCCTTGTAATGCAGTATGATTTCCATCTAGTATTGGCACTTATCTAAGTGAATAGTATCAGCACTTCCTCGTATCATTACACAGTGAGATGATCAGGATTTGTTCACCCACAACACGGAGTAGGCTTATTTTAAATAGAGTCTTCGATTACTGTGACATGTAACCGAAAACACAACAAATAATTACACAAAGTTTTTGATCTTCATTCTAATACAAACCATATTCCCTCCAAAAATTGGGACATTGTGTAAAATGTAAATTAAAACAGAATGCAATGATCTGAAAATCCAATACGCCCATATTTTAGTCATAATAGAACATTGAAAACATGACATTTTAAATTGAGACCTTTTGCTATTTCAGAAAAAAATGAGTTCATTTTGACTGTGGTGGCAGTAACATGTCTCAAAAAGTTGGGATGGGGGTAACAAAAGGCTGTAAAAGGAAGTGGTGCTAAAAAGAAACAGCTCGAGGAACAATTCACAACTAATGAGGTTAATTGGGAACAAGTCAGCTGATGTTCTTTTTATACCCAGAAGTAAAGATGGACAGAGGTTGACAAATCTGCAAAAAAGTACATCTGACTTACTGGCTGAAAACACTAGAGTATCATGAAACCAAAAATATGAGGACTTTTGAGCAGTCCAACATCCTCCATGAGACAAGAATGGGACAACATTCCTCTCAAAAGTCCAACAGCTGGTCTTCTCGGTTCCCAGATGTTTACAGACTGTTGATAAAAGAAGGGGGGCTGCTACACAGCGGTAAACATAGCGCTGTCCTTTTCTGAGATGTTTTGGTGTCATCAAATTTAAAATGAGCTCATAAGTGATACATTTTCTCAGTTTAAGCATTCGACATGGTTTCTATGTCGTTTTATGAGTAAAATGTGGGTTTATGAGGTTCTCGAATCATTGCATTCTGTTTTTATTTACAGTTTGCACAGGACTGGTTTGACGTTTTAAAATAAAGACTCGAGTTTGTGCTCAGAGACAGAAAGAAAAAGATGGTAGTTTTGATCATGGGCTAAAGTTAGGGTTAGATCCTTTTCTTTGTAGTTGTGATTATGATCAAATTCTGGATACTCGTCAAAGAAATGTCAGGTGTGTATATAACAGTGGCTATTTCCACTGAAGCCATTTTGAAATATCACAGGAGGAAAAAACACACATGTAAGGAATACGGTTTATTTTGGATAAATTATAAATATATATATGTGTGTGTACCAAATGTTTAATGAGTTGTAAGAACCTGACAATGCAGAGTGCACCCAGTAGATGGCACAATAATTGTGTGTAATGTATCTGAAAAGCTGATTTTGCTCTACAGATAGATCAGAAATAGATCGGAAACTGCTAAGTTGACTTTCTAAACAAATGTGCTCTTGTTTTATTTACTGGAAGTTGTATAACCAGGCACTGAGCCACGTGTTTCTTCTGCTGTGTGCAGTAGTGTTTCCTGTAATTCATTCCTCACATTCCCCTTTTGTCTCTGTCCTCTTTCTCTTAAAGCAAACCAGTAATGTGAGCGCCACGCTCGTCTTATCGCGGCCAATCAAGGGGCCGAAGAAGGTGGTGCTGGACTTGGAGATGGTCACGGTCAACAATGTCATCAACTTCAGAGGCAGCTCCATCATCCGTCTGACAATATTTGTATCAGAGCATCCGTTTTGAGGGTCCCAAATGAACTTCATTACCACAAAAAGTCAAGCATGAAGCAGCTGTTTTCACCTGCAGCTGATGTAATAGTTTGCTTGTTGTTGTTTTTCCCCCCCCTCATTATGTCACCTTCGGTAGAGACACAACAGGACTCCGCTGAGATCAGCTGACGGGAAGACTATCCCGTGCTGGAATCTCCACCCTTGTTTAATAGACACTGAGCTTTTATGACTGCGATATTGACTTTCAACACACAAACACACGCACACACAGACATGCAGGGATATTTATGGTGTACAATTTCCGACATCCTCCATTCAGAGGATGACCTGAAAACAGCAACATCACAGAGAATCAGTGTATATACACACGAGCTTGTCCATTTGTCTGTGAATCTTCATCCCTTCACATAAGCTGTGAGTTTTATGTTGTCATTTCCTCTCAAGTGGCATCTGATCTTAGCTGAGAAGAGGAGAGCCAGTTATCCGAAGCAGAAGTGTAAATGTGCATTTTACAGAGACAGTATTTGAAATGATGTAACAACAAGTCATTAACTGAATTATTGATCACAGTTTCTTTTTGACCAATAAACTTCTTCACCACACAAACAGCTGTCCCTGGCATGAGGCGGCTCCCAGACTAACGCATCACCTGGTTCTGTGGATACTCTGGGGAATTTGGATGGGGATTTTTTTGGCACTATAAAAAATTGTGAGATTATGCCAGTACATTTTAGGGGTCACTTTAGCAAAAACTCCTGAAACAACAGCTAATTTTTGGATTATAATGTGGGACTGTGATACATTTTGAATTACTGGATTACACATATATACAAAACTGTCAGTTTGGGATAAGTATGGGTTTATAGCAGCACTTATTTGGGTATCAGAATTTGTAAAAAGGGCATATGCATAAACCTTTGAATGCTATACCATGTGAGGGTTATTTGATATGGACATTACAGCAACACTTGTTTTGAATATGGGGAACCACATTTTTAACACCTCATCTAATTTTTTTCAGGATCTAAACAGTTAATAGATTTGAGGGGTGACTGAGAAAATTTGCGGGATTTGGGTACACATGACAGTTTTTAGGTACATAAAGAAAAAATGTATATATTTATATATCAGCAAATGTTTTGCAATCAGCGAATTCATTCTACATTAATTAATTGGGTAATATGTCAAGTATAGGCGACTTAGAAGGATAACAGTAGCCTGAGAAAGTTATGATGTGTCTTCTTTCAATTTCTTATTTGCGTCATTGTTATCTCAGAAAGGAGCTGTAAATCTTTCAGTAAGCGCCGATCCGGGGAGATGGCCAAGTTTCTGCTGAGATGATGCACACAATGCAAACATATCGACCGAGGATGAAAAGAAACAACTGACAGTAAGCACACAGCGATAAGTGATAAACAAAAAGGTGAAAATAGAAAGCGTTGTGATCACAGCTGTTCGGGGAAGGAAGGAAGCGCTACTGTCAGTTCGGGAATGACAGATGAGAGACGCGTGGGCGGGAGTAAGAGAGGGAGGGAGGGAGGCAGACCTGGAACGAAAGTCAGCCTTAAACCTGAGCTCGGTGGCATTTCTCTCCCGCCTGCTGGTGAGTGTGAACCTCAGGCCTGGGTGGTCGAAGCGGATCCTCGTTAAATGAAAACAAGGCGTCGGTAAGTTTATTTTATAAACTTTTTGTGTGTGTGCTATGTTTGGTAAGTTAAAGTGATGTTTGATGACATGCTATTTTTAGCGCTGGCCAAAGTCACACCTACGGAAATTCCTCCATTCACTAGCAGCCCAACTGGTTTATTAAATAACTAGTTATTCAGTTTTAAGCGGTGAGTTAATCAATAATCCCGGTTAATCCGAGCCCCCTGAAGAAAGTCATGGCAGTGAATGTAGTTGTTTGTTTCTGGGGACTATAGCATAGTTATAGAAGTGGTGTGGAATGACTGAAATGTATTATGTTTATGTTTATTATGTTTTTTTATGTGCTCCTAATTTGAGCAGTTAAAACAACATATTTTTTAATGTATCCGATTTATAAAGTGTGGTCACACCATAGCAACAGGTATTTATACCACATTTAGGTGGACTATCAAAAAATGACATGTTACCAAATTAAATTTTGGGGTGATATGAGGGGACCTTGAGATCTCAAAGATATCAAAGAGTGGAATTCAACAGGTAGAAAATCTTTTCGAACAGTCTAGCCTAACACACTCTGGCAACTGCAGAGCAGGTAAACAAGTTCAGAACAATTTTTGGGACTTTCCTAAAATTTATGAGACTTGTGCAAGCAGACTATTTGTTTTGAAGGTGGTGGTTGCGGCTCAGGAAGCAGAGCAGGTCATCCACTTATTGGAAGGTCACTGGTTTAATCCCGGGCACCTCGAGTCTGCATGCTTGCGTGAATGTCAGAGTAACTCAATGACTGAGGCTTACAGATCAAAGTGCTTTGAGTGTTCAGTTAGATTAGAAGTAGCAAACCCGGGTCATTTTGGCATGTTCCATGAATAATTTTTGGCTTTGGCTTTTCATTGTTAGCCACCTTGTTACTGTTTATCATGCAATCTGCAACTACCACTTTCTATTTCAACATTTAAATATTTCCAGATTCAGCCATGGAGTGCATCAAAAACTGCTGCAAGAACTTCATAAAGAAGAACGAGCAGGAGCGGGAGACCCAAGGTAAGCTGCCGTCCTGCACAGATGTGTATCAGACAGGTTTTAATAGACCTACTTGTGTCTCACTGAATAATGTCTTCTGTTTTAAAGTGATTGCACTGAAGATGCCCCCTAACACAGCAGCAGCCCCGGGACAAAATGTATCTGAAGATTACTTACTTTCCAAGATGCCCCCAGATGGCAGAGAGGTTCCCTTTGTTGTGCCAACCTATGTCCAACCCAGCTTCCCTAATTTACAGGCTGAGCCACAGAGTACGTACTTGTATGATGATTTAAAGAGTCAAACAGTGATGATCCAAATTAGTAGCATGTGAGAGGATAGTGATGACTTATAGGATGGGCTGGTAAATAATGATGATTCCATCATAATTGTTGGAAGGTCTCCAATGAGCACACAGCATGTAATGATACTTCCAGTAATGAGACTGAACTGTTGGTTTTGGTTGTGTTTCATATCAATATTTAAATATATGCCTTAAGAGTTACCCTAAAAGCAAAACATATAAACTAACAGACAAACTATAAATTAAAAACTGCTGTTTCTAACTTTTTTTTTTGGACTTGCTGTACCGGAATGTGAGTTAACAAAAATGACTTTAGCAGTTGGTGATTGTTTGCCAAATCTGACTCAGAGTTGGGCTGAATTGCTTCTAAATGAAGCTGACTTTATGCTCGACTCAGCCCATGTCCACACTCAGATTCCAGGGAATATCACACCAACACATACTGACTTAGAAGTTTACACCTCAAAAAAGATCCCATGGTTCATTTAAGTGGTCCTGAAATTAATTCACTCTTAAAGTCAACAAGAAGCCCCACAAGACAGATAAGTGAAAGTTACACAACATGCCTCAACCCAGGGTTAGTTTGACGCAAAGGCTACGGCGAACAAACAGAATCTAAGCTGCAGTAAACCTATCTCAGGGATTATTAAGATATTATCGGCTCTCTTCAATGCACTGAAGTAAAAGCATCAAGGCACTTTGTTTCTTGATGAATAGCTATTCATACTTGTTAGAGATACAGAGAACAATAATGTGCTTAAAGCATGATAACAACCAGCTGTGCTGTTTGCTCGCAGGTTCAGCCCGGTGCACATTTGCAGCAAGGAAGGCAGAGCTGGTCAGCACCACTCCCTTCATCTACTACCCCGAGTCCTTCTTCCATCAGGGTCACATGGCAGAGCACATCTCCCCCGGCTCGAGCCGCCGAGACACAATGAAGAAGAGAAGCTTTGGTCCACAAAGCCCAGGTACCAAATACCAGAAAAAATGGTATTTTGTTGTTTAATATGAAACACAAAAGACTGATGACCTGTCCAGGGTAGGACAGGCTCCAACTCCACCATGATCTTATTTTGGATAAGTGGAAGAAAATGGATGGATGAACGGAATATGAAACAATAATTTGGGAATGATTTAACTAAAATTGTAGTAAACATATTACATAATAACAAAATTGGACATAAACACATGTTTCATCTTAGTACTGAGTAGTTTATTCAGTAGTTTACTGAGCTATACCTGAACTCGTCAACAGATTGCTGCAGAGTGAAGCATGAAAACCAGAATTATCTCAGGATTGAAACAGCTTCAAAACATCTTTTTATCTTTTTTCCCAGGTTGGAATACGAAGTTGGGTGGCCAGGAGCGACTGAGCAGCTCCATGTTTGATTTGTCCAACCCCCAGGGTCACATGCAGGTGAGACTGTCCTCTATCTAATCTGTATTCACACAGAATTCTCACCTTGTCTCAACCTAGACTAAATATAGTTTTTATAGTTTCCACTGTCCTCAGCAGCATAGTGGAGCATTGCAAACAAGGCTCAAAAGCTGGTATTTTGATTTAAGCAGCAAAGAGTGTAATGTGTACTATGTAATGCAGCTACCTCTATATTTACCATACAGGCATTAGATTGGTATGACTCCTGTCCCATAACACTTGGTAGAAAAAAGAAGAGAGAATAAGTGTTCTAAGATTAGTTAAGCCAAGTAGTTTTTAATCAACTGATCTGGTTGTAATAAAGACGAAATTCTCTTTAACTTTATTACAGTCCCTTTTAGTTATGTAACTGTGTAATTTATTTAGGTAGGATTCAGACTTCATTTAAAGCATTCAGTTACCTTCAGTCTCAACTAATAATCTATAGCTAAGATAAGCCTGTAATTTCGTTTTAAAATGCATCTGACGGGCATTATGGCGATGAATTTGAAAGTCGTGATTCATTTTTGGCCTTATTCTTCCCCTTTAGTGGCTATGATAAAATCTACTTCTGTTTGCCACATGTGGCCAGCTTTTCTGATTGAACATACCTGCTGATTGCCTATGATAAAGTGGACATTAATCAGTAATGCCAATTTAAAAAATGACCAGGTTGAGTTGGATTTCTTTGTTCAATAAAGGATGTGGTGTGACGCACCTGTCGTCAGCTCCTTGTTACTTTACATAAATAGTTGACTGTCTCTTACAATCAATCTAGTCACTCCCTAAACCTCAATAAACATTACAAAATGTCATTCAGAGCCCTCGCAGTGAAAAACGTCAGAGCAGTTTCTTCCTGGAAACTAACACAGATACATTTCTGTGCATTTCTTTTGGCTTGATGTGCTCAGTACAGTATCCATTGCATGCACAACTGTAGTTAAATTAGCATAGCTGTTTAGCTTAGCTGTTTAGTTTGACACCATCATGAGCAAACAAAAGCTTTATAGGCAGGAAATGCAAACCACCTTACTGGCAATAGATCTTACAGTAAACACAACAGCTTCAAAGAAACACTGATCTTAACAAGCAAAGTGTGAATGCGACTAAGAAGCTGAGGATACTGCAGGGCAATCACAGGGGAGGCACACACCACATCATACTAAGTTTTTCTCCATCTTACTCTAAATGGCACCACGATTTATAAAATGAACAGCATGCTTTGTAAAAGAAAACTTAAAACTAGTCCATCAAGCTTTTACAAACAGTGCTATGAAAAAGTGTTTGTACCCTAAATCAAGGACTCAAGAAATCAGTTAAATAGCACCTGTCTGACAGGGTGAAGTAGGCACATTGATAACTCATCCAGGTAGTCACAGAACAACATTTAAAGCACTGCAAACCTCACTTGCCTCAGTTAAGGTCAGAGTTCATAATTTAATAATAAGAAAGAGACTGGGCCACAATGGCATCCATGGCAGATTTCCAAGGCGAAAACCACTACTGACCTAAGAGAACACAAAGGCTCATCTCATTTTTGCCAAAAAACATAATGATGCCTGAGACTTTTGGGAAAGTATTCTGTGGACTGATGAGACAAAAGATGAACTTTTTAGAAGGTTTGAGCCCCTTTACATGTGGTGTAAAACAAACACAGCATTTTATAAAAGGAACATCAAACAAGTCAAACATGGTGGCGGTAGTGTGATGCATTGCTGCTTCAGGACCTGACGACTTGCTAAAGTTCACGTGGGTTATGTAACAGCACAATGATCTGAAAGTAAGTGCAGCAAGTCCACCTACGAATGTTAAAAGAAAAACACACAAAAAAGCCAAAAAAAAAGGACTGACCTTGTCAAAATCTCAACTAAAATCAGATTGAGATGCTTTGCCCTGACCTTAAATGGGCCGTTCACACTCAAAAACTCCTCCACTTTGGCCTCATTAAAACAATTCAGGAAAGCAGAATGAGCCAAAATTCCTACACAATGATGCGAATGACTCATTTTGAATTATGACAAACACTTGGTTGTAGTTCTTGCTGCAAGGTTGGCACAACCAGTTATTAGTTTTAAAAGGAATTACATTTCCATACAGGGCCAGGTAGGTTTGGTTATTTTACCCTTAATAACTTAATAACTGAAACTGTATTCTTAAAATTTCTTTGATGATAAGTGTGACACAGAGGTGTGCAGTCTGTGAATAAACTGTGTTGTACAGGAAACTGCAGAAAGTCTGGTCTCAGATGTGTTGTCTGTTCTGTTTTCTTTGCAGCACTTTGAGTCCCTCAGCAGTGCATCCTCCAAGATGAGCTCCATGACAAGCAGCCTGGGTAAACATCATACTAACAAACCTTTTTGTTCCAGCAGTTTTCCAATGTTAAGAGAAAAAGAGACTTTGAACCTTAGTTCCTGATATATAATGTTTCTGGGTTTTTCATACAGTCAAGCAAATCATTTGTTGGACAAAGGCACAGTTTTTGAAATCAAACAATCAAGATGTGATTGAAGTCAAGACTTTCAAAGGGTTTAATCAAAATGTAGCATTTACTGTTTAGGAATTTTCAGTGGTTCAAAAGTAACTGGAACAACAATTAAAATCCCAAATATAAGCATTGTTTTTAATATGTCAATGAAAATACTTTCCAGTCAATAATTGCTTGAAATTTAGAACTCATGGACATCACCATTTACTGTGTTTCCTCCCTTGAGATGCTCTTCTCGCCATTTAGTGCAGCCATCTTGATTCATTGCATGTTTGTAAATCTTTCTGCCTTGAGTTTTGAGTTTAATAATTGAAAAGCATCATCTTTAAAAACTTCAAATCATATTATACATAAGCTCGTATTTAAATGCTAACGCCTCATCCTGCTGTCTGTTTCCAAATGTTGCAGAGTCTGTCACCTTGTCTGGGGATGAGCGCGAGTTGGGGAAGGTGTGTGTCCGGCTGAACTATCAGGAGGCTCTGGAGCAGGTGTGGATCACCCTGGTTCAGGTAAGGTTACATGCAGTATGGAGGAGGGGGATTCAGGGACAAAAAGCCCCATTGTGGTCACTGGTAACATTTCTCAATGGACCCTCTGTGCGTCCAGAATACAGCTCTCCTTTAGCTCCTCTCAATGCTCTATTAACTCCGGCTCAGACACCCAGAGGGAAAAGTTCCTCTAAGGGAACTGAACGGTCCTAACTGACGTTACAATAGTTCCAACACGGTGAACATCGTCTAAGGAAGTGTATGTTTATTCAGAAATCAAAACCCTACACTAAATAAACTTCTACTGCAGAGATGCACTCTTACTCCACAAGGTGTACTCTTCTGCCAACTTTGATTTAGGATTTGTTGTTGGTTTGGGTTTGTTTTCATCCTCAGATCACATTGGTGGCATTTGATCTTGCCACTGTTGTCTAAACTGAAGACTTTCTAAGAGCAAAAACCGAACTGTTTTTTTTTGGTCTTTTGTTCCAAGTAGAGCGCTGTGGATAAAACCTTTGTTGTTCTACTCATAGATTGAACCACATCTTCTTTTTTTTTTTTTTTTTATCAGTGTTCAGATCTCAACCTTCATCCGGATGGAGGGGAGCAGCAAATGATTGGTTTCAAAGCAATCATTACCACCCCCAAACCTATACAGTTCAAGAGCTCAGTTAGAGAGTACTGTCAGGTATTGATGCTGTTTATATTTATTAAGTATTTATAGGCCCTTAAAGCGCTATTGCAGAACTACCTAATCTCAACTTTAACCTTTCTTTGCTTTCAGGATGTGTCCTTCATGGAGACCTTTGTGTTTGCGCTGCATCTCCAGCTGTTGCGCTGCAGCGCCTTGGTGCTGCGACTGCAGACACACAACCCCAAAAAACGTACGGTGGCAGAGTGTGTCCTTTCCCTGCGACACCTCGGTTCTCAGGAGGCAGAGCACTGGCTTGAACTGAACCCTCCGTCTAAATCTTCGGTAAGAGTTCACTGCATTGTTCATGAGACGGGCCTGTAGCACTGAAGCTGGGTTTATGGAGTGTTTGCTGTTTCTCTGATACTTTCTGTCACTGATGTGTTAAATAGTAACACAGGACAATTTTTTAATGACAATGAAAGACGTATACAGAGACAGTCAGTTGTTATTCTGTATCTATCTCTGCCAGTTTTGTTGCTGTTTTAGGGCAATGTTGCATCAGTACTTTTCATGAATGCTGCAGCTGTTTTTACTTTTATGTTAGCTCTAAGTTTTAGATAAGATTGTAAGTTATTTGAAAGCAAAGAATAAGAAAAGTGTCAACTACCATCTATGTGATTTGTACTTCGCCACAACTTTCCAACTCCTTTGGCCAAGAGGAAAAACTCTGTGTGGGAATTCCCTGGATTTTTACTGCCTATTCTTCACCATTTCCTGTGTTGGCTGCTTTCCTTTGTCACTTCTTTTAAAAGTATAGAAAATAAGGAGAAAGTGCTAAAGGTGCCTCGTAAAACTGTCCCCATGATGCATGGTAGCCCACTGACACACACTATCCTCTTGGCCTGAACAGAAAAATATTAATGCTGTGGCTGAATTTGTTGCATAATCACAGGAAAAATAGAAATGGAATTCATTTGTCATGGAATAAGGAAACAGGCTTTAACAATGAGAGAGTAAAAACCAGAAAGCATGTCCTGGAAATGTGAGACATGGAAAGTAGGTCAGACCTTAAACCACTTTACCAGTGCAGAGTGGTTTTGTTGATAAATGGATTTATGTCTGGCCAGTGATGGTAAAATACAAACTGTCTGAATAGTTGGAAAATCAGAGGGTGACTCATCATTAGATTTCAGAGGGACAAATTGATTCACTCGGTTATTTTACCCATCTGCTGGACACAAAAGAGCAAAATTGTCCAAATCACTGTCATTTACAGGAGGCTGAAGACAGCTGAACCCAATGAAGAAAAAAAAAGTAGAATTATTAAGTGAGAAAACTGGTTTGCAGCAAGTTTAGGAGTTCTGAGAGGCCATGGTTAGGGCCATACGTTTTTGGACACTGAAGTGTGCTTTGTAGTTTTGCCTCTGTACACCACCGCAATGGATTTTATCTCAAACAATCAATATGTGATTGAATTGCAGATTTTTAGCTTCAATTCAAGGGGTTTGTGTAAAAGAATTGCATCAACTGTTTAGGAATTACAGCAATTTTTATATAGTCCCCTTCTGCCTACTGATCAAAAATGGACCATTAAGGAGTTTCTTGGTCAGGTAAGGTCTGTCCCTTTATTTCTCTGCAAACCAAAACCTGTTAGAGATAGCAAAAACTTTAAGAGTGGGCATCAAAATAACACCAAAGGGCCTGAAAGACCTCATATCTTCATTTAAGAAAAACACATCTTCACAACATCTAACAAAGCTAAGAGGTAGGTTTTATCATTGTCGGGTGTTTATAGCAAGCTGCAAACTACTGGATACACTCAAGAACAGGAAGATCAGAAAACACCTAATAGAGCCGGCAAAGATCTGGGGAAAAGTCTTAGGACAGAAGGAATTTCTTACCTAGATTAACTTTTCTTTAGCATTTTATGATCCAAAGCTCCCCTACTGCCCTGAATATCTGCCAAACATGGTGGAGGCAAGATTGCATGGTGATGTATGGATGTATGAAACAGGGCTACTAGAGTTTATTGATGACATGAATGCTTATAGAAGCAGGATGGTTAGAGTTAGGATGAACTGTGAAGTGTACATGGCTGTGCTCTTTGATACAGCCAAATTTTGCAAAACTCATTGCACAGCACTTCATATTACAAACGGATAATGACCCGACACATCCTGTAAAATCAACCCAAGAAATGGGATGTTCTTCAATGGCCTAGTCAGTCCACTGACATCAGCCCAACAGAGCAGCTTTTCTGTTACTGAAGACAAAACTGAAGGCAGAAAGATCCACAAATAATCAGCAATTAAAGATGGCTCCAGTAAAAGCCTGGTGGAGCATCGCAAAGAGGAAATGCAGCCATTGGTTAGATCTGTGGTTTCTAGATTTTAGGCACACATTGACTGCAAAGACTTCTCAACCAAGTATTTAAAACATCCCTTGTATTTCAGATTATTCAGCTTGTCCAGTTACTCTTGAGCCTGTGAAAAGTAAAATAAAATGGCTGTAATTACAGACTAGTTACTGAAATAGTTTTGTTGAACCCCTAAAGTCAAAGCCCCAAATCTGCACTTCATCTTGACTATTGTACAGAAACCAAATGACCAAAAATACTTCACCGTCCAAAAATATCTCATTGTCAAAACTGTATTAATGTCTAAAAGTTGTTAAGAGTGTTGGTGATAATGTAAACATGTTGACATGTTGCCACCTCATCATCTATAGACTATGAGTTTCAGCTTATTAAAAGACTAGCCTTCAGTCAACTTCTGTAGCACCAAACACAAAGTACAGCTGCTGATGTGATGTCACTTCAGGATATTTGTAGGAGATGATGAAGCAAAATTGTACTTCATGTAGAAGAAATCAGGTGATTAGGGTTCATACTCCATGGACCATGAAGTAAGTTTTGTTCCAGGCTGGCATTGAGACTGGACTTGCTCTCCAAAGATGCCTCTGAAGCATGATGAGATTCAGTGCGCTGGTGTGGCACTCTGTGTTGACAATATGGTGGAGATGGCAGTGAAGGGGAAAAAAAACACAACACTGAGTAATGAAAGAAAAGTAACCGTGTCAATCTCTTCTTTGTTTTTAGCTGTTCAACAGGAACCTGTATGATGTCACTGCATTAGTTTTACAGCTGTTCTTTCTAACCAAACGCCTTATGCGCTACAGTGTTTAACTTGTTTTATTTATTTTGGATTATTAAATAACTCTACATAGCCTCCTTTGACAAACAGCCTTTATATTGTTTTAATTCTTTGAAATATGTCCTGTAACAAGAAAAAGCAGTAAAAGCACCTTGTAGTCTAAAGATCAAAAGCATACTCTATACTGTAACTGTAGCCACTTTACCATTATTAAAGCTCAATCTGTTGGAGCTTTCATGTTATGAGTGTAACTAAAACATGCCCTGACAACCTGCACTGACTACTTTAAAGGCAGAACAGTGGTTAAAGGTCAAAATGCGCAAGACTGTAGCTACTTTGGGTCTAATTCGCTAGAAACCAGATAATGGATGTTTACTTAACTATAAGGTGCAGAAGTGTGATGTTCTTATATGAGTACAGTGGGTCGCAAGAGGCTTGTTATTTCTTTCTAAATATCAGTAAAGAAAATGTAAAAGCTCATTGACGCCATTCTCTTACAGGTGTGCCACTCTGAGCTGCATCTTACTACATGCTTTCAGCCGGTGAATGGACGCATCCAGGTCCAGGTCCTTGCTGCTCAAAACCTCCCAGCGTCCTCCTCACCGCTCACTCAAGGTATCTGTAAAATACACATCTGTGTTTTTCAATATTTAACCCCTAAAATAAGTAGCTTTGCAGCTTTAATGGTAACTTCTCTTCTCTTGCACCTATTCTCTGAAGCTTTTTTTGTCAAAGTTGAGATGACCCAGTTGGAGCAGGTGATGAAGAAGAAGACCCGAGTGCTCAAAGCCTCGGGAGGTCAGTGTCAGTGGGCTGAGACGTTTCACTTCCATCTGGCCACCTTAGACCACCCCTACTCACTGTCAGTGAAACTCTACAGTCGCAGCTCAGTCAGGAGGAAACAGTATCTCGGACAGGTGAGTTAGTTATGAGTCCCTTGGTGTATTTTATTAGCTTGTTCTTTCATTACTTCTAATAGAATGAATAAAATTTCATCTATTTTAGCCTAAAAGTCAAAATCAAAATGTTATTTGCAACAAACTGAGGAGTTGCCTCCTTCTCTGTGTCTGTGGCAGATTCAGCTGGGACTCAATAGCCCTATCCCAGAGGCTGTGGAGCAGTGGAAGGACACAATGGCTCATCCAGAGAAAGTGGTGGCAGCGTGGCACAGGCTGAGTTCTTCCTAAACCTCTTCTCCCAGCTACTTCTTTATGCACTACTGACATAGTGCTCTCGTGCAGCACATCTCGCTGTCCCCGCTTACTTTTCCAGTTGGCCAGTCACAGTCCTGTACGTTGACATAGTCAACTCTGATTGACCAGACTGTAAACTGCTGAACGTGCTCTGAACGCTCTGGGAAATTTCCACAGAGACAGCGCACGTGTTCAGTGATCAGTTATAAATAAGGGTTTCGAACAAAGTGTAGATGGTCGAAAGGTTATTTTTTGTGTGTGTGTTTACTGTAGACTAAATGAAGGATATTTCTTAAAAACAGTAGAGCATTTGCTAAATTAACAATTCAATTGCTTAGCATTTAGCTGTACTGTACATAAGCTGTTTTCTGCAAGTTGCATGACGTGGAAGTATCACTGCTTTATGAGTCTGCTTCATTTGGCAAAGAAAGTTTACAAGCTGGAGAAAGGTGATAGGAAAACCATATTTACTTTAGTGGTTTCAGACTGTAAAGAAGATTCATCTAATAGTTTAAGGTTGGTGGTATTCTGTATTTTTAAAACCATAAAAATTCTGCTATTCAGTCACTTATTAACTAAAGATCTTTTAAAATTCTTTTAAAAAAGCCAGAAATATTTAGTGTCATTTATATTTTTTAAAGCAAGCTGGCTAGCATGATAAGACCACAGCAGAATGAAATGTCATAGTCTTAGGCATAAAATGCAATATTAAATGATAATTTCAAATAATTATAAAAGCTACAGAAAAATAGTATTTTTCTTTTAGTCCTGTGCAAAACTTTTGAGCCACTCATCATGTCTTTATATTTTGCTTCCATGGACTTGTAATTTTAATAGGCTTTCAGACAGCCTTTCACAGCTTTTCTTTGGACACTGGCTGCTTTTTATTCTTGTACCTGACCAATTTCAGAGGAGCTTTTTATTTTGTTAGGCTCTAACAATGACATATGAATAAATCAGGCATAAGAAAAGGCACCTAACTTGAGGAATGAACAAGTGTTTTGTTGAAAAACCAATTTTAAGTTGTATCTCTCGGCACTTTGTTACTAGCAGTAACAAAGATTTGGCCATGGACCTCAATGTTATTGAAGCAGTGTGGGATCATCTTGACAGAGAACGGAACAAAACGCAGCCAACATCCAAAGAAGAGTTTTAAATGTCCTTTAAGAAAAACCTGGAGAACTAATTCTGAAGACTAGTTAAAGAAATGACAAGAAAGCTTGCCTAAGACAGTTCAGACTGCGCTGAAAAATGAAGGTTAGTTTGGAGTAAGCTGTATCAGAGTTTGGTTATATAAAATACTTACTAGTAGGATTGTCTTGTTGCTTATTTTTTAAAAATCTTTTTGGAGAAACAAAATATACGTCCTTTAAAATTCCCTAAATGTGAGCTAGAAGGCTTTCCCTTACCTTAATTTAACTTTACAAGGTGTCATGTTACTGGAGAAAACAGCAGCTTCTGTGTCAAACATTAGCTCTGTGCTTTTGATAAAAGCTGCTTTTTATATACTGAATGTAAATAAAAAGTGTTGAGTGTAAAAGTTGAGTGTAATAAAAAGTTTATATTGTTTGAAAATGTGAAGTGTGTTGATTGAAAAAACAGGTTTAAATACAAGTGGCACATATAAAAAAACAGACTGGATTACAGCATGTACTGCACATTACACTCGTTACTCACACTCTGCAGTATTTATGAGACAAGTCAACAACCATAAACCACAGTGCTACTATTGTCACTTTTTATTGAAGAAGCCTATGATTGAGAGATTGTCAAAGCAAACAGCAAGATAGTTATCCACAGTGTCCTCCCGGAAGGGAACATCCTGTTTTTTTCCCCCCGATTTCACTGTTATTGGAAAGTAATTTAATGCCACTGCTGTATATGGCCAATTTTATCCTTATCTCTAGAGTGACTACAGAAAGGAACAATTGTCGTTAGTGGAAAAAGGACAATTTCCTGTGGCACTGAAATTTTACTCCAAGTAAATGTGCCCAAAAAGAAAGAAAAATATACAAATATGTGAATTTCTTTGAATTCTTTACTTGCAAGAAATGCTAATTTGCATATGAACTAATCAGTAGGATTTTTGACATGTGAATTGGTGCCATTTATCATCCCAAAGGGAACTCCTTTCTCTGTTTCAGAAAGCATGAGCTTGACCAGCGATGTGTTCTGTGTAACCAGCTGTGGTCACGCAAACACACACCCAACGAACAAAGAGTCTGTGACCCGAGAAAACAGTGAGTGTTTGTGCTTAAGTGTGCGTGACCAGGGCAACTAGGTGCACCACGTGGGCTGACCTGCGTCAGAGCGTCTCACATCCTGGCGTGCCAAAACACATTGTCATTTTATGGAAAATAATGTTTGATTTATGGTTAATGGTACACAGAAGGAAATTCAGACGGACATTTCTTATCTGTTAACAGGCTTTACACTCGGCTTTTATCTTAGATAAGTATGTTTGAGTCTGACTTAAGTAAGGCGCTTGTGTCTGAAAAAGCAGGATTTGCTGTTATTGTGTCTTCTGTGTGCTTAACAGATTCCTTTGGCTGGTTGCCATCCCGAGTCCACAGCACATTCCCATTTTCTCATGAATGCATGCTTAACTGTGCAGGTTTTCTCACCTGGGAGACACAGCAGAAAGTTTATAGGCGTGTGGAAGCAAAGAGCAGAGGCCCTCTAAAATCCTGGTGCTTTTCATGAAGCTTTCCAGCAGCTGTAGCCAATCGGCGTCTGCTAGACTTCACCTCCACTAACTGGGAGTCATTAACTAAAGCTCTCCATTGTGTTTGTGCTCTTTAGATCATGTTAATTGAATTATGAGAATATTTCATTCCATGTACAGGCTGTCCAAGAAATTTGTGCTCTAATTCTGGTCTTTTGTTAGTCTTTAAATTATCACTGAATAGCAGGTTATGTATAAGAGAGTGATCCTCCCCAAAAAGCCTGAAAAGGCAGTAAAAGTTGTACCAGTTGGTCCAGAAGGGGACACGTAGGGGTCCAGGGGACATGCCCTACCTGGATATTTAGTGGAATCTGGAGGAACTTTGCTGTCTAAATTTTTAGGTTTATTTCCCAAAAATATACAATTAAAGAGTTAACTAGTCCACTGAATTTTTACAACACAATCTTGACATTCAGTCCTATTTGAAAATCAACTCTCTGAGCTCTCATTTTTCTCTTGCTGGTGCAGTTTTAACTTTGTTGGGCAGCTTTTTTTGTTTACTGCCATCAGTAAAAATGATTTATTTGCTAGACGTAAGCTCAGATACACACAATATAATAAATGAAATCCACCTTGGTGTCAGCTGTTTGATGCATTTCTTATTGAAAGCATTTTTCAGGTGCCTTCTTCCTCTGCTGGAGCAATCGATCACATCCATGCACTACCTGCACCGTGCTGCGAAGTCTGGCTTTTGAATAAAGCCGCTCATTGGATTTACACTTCTGTGTTAATATTGCCATGGGTGTCACGGACCCAGTGCTTTGTGTTTATTGGTGAACTGATAGTTCTGATTATTATTATGACTTATGGTTTTCTGCTTAGGTTACATCTTTAGTCCTTGGATTGTGGTTTCTGTTTTGTATCATCTCTGTGCTTCAGCTTCCTATGTTTCCGCGTCTTAGTGTCTAGTCTGCATCTTGGTGCTTTGTCTCAGTTTCCTGTTTTACTTTGGTAGTCCTTGTCCCATGCGTATGATTTCAGTTCTGCTTCCCCGTGTCTCATCATGAGTGCATTATCCCAGCTGTGTTTCCCTCCTGTCTCCCATTCCCTGATTACACCAGTATGTATTTAAGCCCTGTGTTTTTCCCGGCCCATTGTTGCGCCCTCTGCGTTAGTTGTGTGTTCCAAAGTTGTCGTGTTTTGTCAGGTTATGTCATGCCACGTCATGAACTCCCAGTTTAGATCATCCTTCCTAGTTTGAATTTTGGTTTTGTTTCTCGTGTTCATGTATTGTGTTTCTAAGTTTGTTTTCTGCCAGTGAATAAAAACTGCCACCTTTAAGTTAAATATTCCGTCTCTGAGTCCTGCACCTGAGTCCAACCACTGCCTGCCACTCAGCTCACCGTGACATTAGGTATGTTTTAACCACAAATGCTCTGAAAACCTACAAGGTAATCTATGCAGTAACCTCACGTGCACCTCCATGGGAATGCAACTCCACATTGCATTGATGCAGCCCACAGCTATTGTGATTGTGTTCAGTATTGTTGATTCACCACTTTGCATTCATGTTTTTTTTTATTATTTGAATTTACTTTTCTCAGTGAGACAATAATAATTATTGCCTGATTATAAAGATTCACAGATGTCAGCAAATTCCTGGAAGGAGATTTTGTTTGTACAAATAACACATTCTGGGGTAAACCTGACAGAAAGGCAGACATGAAATGTAAAACTGAGATCAGCGGTCAAATATGACATGATATTGGGATGCAAACTATAATGTGAGATTTAGAATCCCCATATACCCGTATCATTTCCTAAATGCTTCCAATACAAACAAAGGGAGTCGAATTTTAAGAACTGTTTTAAAGATAAAAGACATTTTTTGAAAGAAGTTTTACAAAGATACTGGTGGCTGATGAACTTTCCCTAAGCTTTCTTGTACATGCACCTATCACTGGTCACTGAGATTCGAATTAATTTGAAAATCTCGCCTTGTTCTCCAGTTATCGCATTCACAAAATTAGGTGTCCACACTGCGCGCCCAAACTGCAAGGTAAAAATATCCCGTCAGCTTTTTACGGCTGAGGGGTAAAAACCTATTTAACATTTTTATCACTTTGAACTTCATATCAATCTTTTGGCCTTGAAGGAGAGGTCAGAGGTCAATTGTGACATATTTTAGATTTAGATACTTTATATGATACTTGCTATATGCTGCCAATACACATCCCACACTTCTAAGGATCATATTCTAAGTTTTAAGACTTTTACTAATTTTCAAGCAATAAATTATTAAGTTGGCCTTGAAGACCTCAGTGAATGTAAACCAAATTTTAATGGATTGTTAACATGACTCCACACCCCTACAAAGTCTTTATCAGAATTCATCCAAAACTTTTTGAGCTACTATGTTTACAGACAGAATGAGCATAACAAAGACACAGGAGGGGAAGAAGTCCCAGCATTCTTTTTCTTTTGTTGCTGGCAACGCATATAAAACACATAGACTCCACGTTTATGGACACCACAGCAGTGTGTATCTCAAGATCCATTATGAAATTATTGTGGGATACCTAAGACAAGTAAAAGAAGTGTAAAGAAGTTCTGGACATGGACATAATACTGTACATTTTAAGTTGTTGAGCAGGTGTTGAATGTGCACATTGTACACAAAACAGTAAAAAAGCACCTTAAAAACATTTCTTCTTTAAATCCACACCATCTTTGACTGTCAGTGCCTCTACCTTTCATGCTAACTAACATGCAGCCCTCGTACTCTTGGGTTGTATCTGTGACACAGATCAAAGTACACTGATCAATTGTTATTTTTTTTTTTTTTTAAAGAATAAAATATTTTAAATAGAATATTATAAATATATTAGGAAATGTGTTGTTTTAATGAAGTGCAACAGTGCAGTATCTATACTATGTGGACTTTCATGTGTGTTTTAAAACTGTATTGATGTCTGTAACTTTTACCACAAAAATCACAGTCAAATGGTTTTTCTCCAGTGTGGACTCTCATGTGTATCTTTAGATTTCCCTCCCGGTTGAACGTGTTACCACAAACGTAACAGCTAAATGGTTTCTCTCCCGTGTGGACCCTCATGTGTATCTTTAGATTTCCCTCTCGGTTAAATATGTTACCACAAACGCCGCAAACAAACCGTTTCTCTCCTGAGTGAACTGACATGTGCCTCCTCAGATTACATCGATATCTGAACAGTTTACCACAGTGATCACAGACATACGGTTTCTCCTCTGTGTGAATTCTCATGTGTCTCTTAAGATCAGTCTTGTGGTAAAACCTCTGTCCACAGTCTTCACAACTAAAGGGCTTCTCCCCTGTGTGCACTCTTATGTGTATTTTAAGGTTTGCCTTATGGTTAAATCTTTGTCCACATTCATCACAGCCAAATGGTTTCTCCCCCGTGTGGACTCTCATGTGTCTGGTAAGATTTGTCTTTCGGCTAAACCTTTGTCCACAATCATCACACCTGAATGGTTTTTCATCTGCGTGAACTTTTGTGTGCATCTTCAGATTTCCTTGATATCTAAATCTTTTACCACACTCAGTACAACCAAATGGTCTCTCTCCTGTGTGGACTCTCATGTGTATTCTAAGGTCTTTCTTTTGGTTAAATCGTTTACCACAATCGTCACATCCAAATCGTTTCACCTGAGAATCGACACTTTGCTCCACTCTACAAATTTTCTCATTAACCAAACAGTTGGAAGACCTTTTTTCTGAATGACATGCCACGTGTTTCTGAAGAGACTGCTTGCAGACAAACTGTTCTCCACTCTCAGAGCAGCTTAAAGACTTTTTTGCACCGTTACATCCCACATCATTATTTACACCTGACTCAGTTATTGTGCTGTCATTCAGCCGGCTGTCGCTTGCGTCAGTTTCAGGTCCACAATCTGACAAAGGTTCCTGCCAATCATCGTCCTCACTGACTTCAGTCTTTTCAGACTCTGAGGCCTCTCCTTCAGTACTGGATTGTAAAGGAGTATCTGGATGGGGGTGTCTGACTGGATCTGGTGAAGAATAATTTCCTATTTTTATCTGTTCAGCTGAGCTGCAAGCTGGAGGCTCTGTCTCTCTGCTGTTTTCAGCTTGGCTTTGATGAAGCGTTGAGAACTGAGGTTTCTCATCATCATCTTCACTCTTCACATGAACAGCAGTGAATGGGAACCCAGAGATATTGTCCTCCAGCCCACTGAGCTGTTCTCCCTCTTGACTTTTCCAGAGTTCCTCCCGTTCCTCCTTTATGTGAAGAAGCTCTGAGTCATGATGGTCCAGACTGAGACTGCATTCATGGGGAACCTCTTCTTTTATCACCAAAAGCTGCTGGACATCTGCAGGAAACACTGAAACACACACACACTCATAATGAACAATGACAGCTAGCTCAATTTGCATATTAAACTAGTGTTTTTTTTCATTAGTCCCATATCTCGAAAGTTAGAAACATCCTGTTTTAGAGTGACGCTGAAAAACTAGTTCATGTATTTATTGCGTCTGTAATTTATTATTATCAAGATGTCCTAAAAACTGCATGAAAAGTCTTCATTTGATCCACAATGCTGCAGTCAGAGTACTGACAGGGACTAGAAAGAGAGAGCTTATTTCTCCTATATTGGCTTCTCTTTATTGGCTCCCTGTTAAATTCAGAATCAAATTTAAAATCCTGCTTCTCACATACAAGGTCTTGAATAATCAGGCCCCATCTTACCTTAATGACCTCATAGCACCGTATCATCCCAACAGAGCTCTTTGCTCTCAGACGGCAGGCTTACTTGTAGATCCCAGGTTTTTTAAAAGTAGAATGAGAAGCAGAGCCTTCAGCTTTCAGGCCCCTCTTCTGTCAAACCAGCTCCCAGTTTGGATACAAGAGACAGAAGTGATCTCTACCTTTAGGATTCAGCTTAAATCCTCACTGTTGGGAATCCTGCAACAGGCAGGGCTGATTCTCATGAAGCACTTCTTATCTCACATTTTTTCACTCACCATGTGCCCTTTACAACACTCTGCATTTAATTATTAGTCAAAATTTTTCTATTTTCAGGGAGGAATTATTTTAACAAAACAAGATTTGGCTGCACAAGTTTGATTTGTTAGATAAGGCTATACAGACTGATTGTAACAGTGGTGATCATGCTTATAGTCTCATTAAATTAATAATAAACTACAAGAGATCAACACTTGCTGGTTGTCTGACCGCAGCGCTTTCTTAGCTGCCTCCATCAGCTTTCTCCTCCTTTTGAAAGCAGCATTTCTCATGAAGCTGGTTAAATATTAGGGGGGAAGCTAGTGCAGATTGTCTGACATGATGCACACGTGACAAGCTGCGCACTGTGTGGATTCACATACGGAGACTTTCATTCACAGAAAATCCGCTGGCTTCAGAGTTCGGTATTAATTTTTTGATCAAAACACTCACCCGCAGCCATTAGACAGCTTCAACTCTACCTCTGGATACGCCGCCAGTACCGGAAATATCTCACGTCCTTCCCCTGTGCAATAATTCAACAACTTCCGATCTCTGTTTTGTCAAAATAAAAGTCCTAGATACACTGCTGGATCATGAGCGGCAAAACTGTATTCATTGAGATCAAAATTAAATTCAATGCAGTTTTGTTTAGAGAAACATTCAGGTTAATTTATCTGTATTTTAACAATCAATAGAACAGTGGGTATTAGTCTAAATTTATATTGTGGTTTCTTACATCACAAAATGTTCCAGAATTGAATCCACAGCGATGTTTATGCAAAACTTTAGACAGTCTGAAATGTCTTGGTCTAAAAATGTAACACATTCGTGCAGTTTCAGAATGTATGAGTTGGACAGACTAGAAGTGTCTGTCTGCACAAATCATAGGATTTTATCAGTGGATTTTAATGCAATAGTAATGCTAGACGCCAAGAATTAATTCTAGACGATGCTACACATCTGTCTGGTAAAAAATTTGTGGTCTTAAAAATTTGAAGCAGCTACTTTTGGCTGTTCCCTTATTGCCAAAGTGGTAGCTCCATATGTTTGATTTGGGAGATCTTTTACACCAGATGCCTTATCTGACTGGTAAAGAAAAACATGAACATATTTCACCAGCCTTGGCATCGTTACACTAGCTACCTGTGTAGTTTAGAGTTCCCTATAAAATTCCTTTGTTCACTTGTAAATGTTTGCATCGGCTCATACACAAGTACCAGTATCTATCAGACTGGGGTATAAACACGTACCTCTGAAACTCTGGCATAATCTCCCCTTCCAGGTCAGACTTCCTGCTTCAATAACAGCTTACAAACCTCAACTAAGGACTCACCATTTCTCTTTAGCCTTTCCTCCTAATGTTATGTAAATCAGTCTTTCTAATTGTTTTACCGATTGTTGTGCTGCACTTTGGTTGATGTCTGTTGTGATATAATGAGTGATATAAATAAACTTGGCTCGACTTTAAATTTTTAATTCATTAACAAATCAAAAACAAAAACATTGTCACTATTGTACATAACAAAAATGATAACACCTCACAAATAACCAACACAAAAACCACTGTTTAATTTAACATCACCATCAATCTCACTGTTCATACCTAATGGTGCTGTTATAATCCAGGTTTAAACATTATTTACAGCACGGTAAAAGAACACAATTAAAAAAGCAAAAGTAGTTATCTTTGTGCAAATTAGTGACGGTTAATTCAAGTAAAATATCTCATAAATTTACTAAATAAAAGTCAAAGTGGAATATACTCTATATACATATTTTTAATTTACCAAAAACAAGACCATAATGTCAATAACCCAGCAGCTCAGTTTTCTCACAATTCACAGATTATTGCCTGTAAAGTGACAAACGTAACCTTGATCTTCAGAATCGGAATGAGAATACTTTAATAATCCCTAAGGAAATTATGCTATCTTGAGACGCTTTACATTGTAAGGTAAAGCCCAAAGACCATTACGTGTATGTTTGACCATTTCTATAGGGGGACTAATGAGTAACGATAAGCTCACAGGTCCTTTGGCTGAATGAGCTAAATATACTATTGGAAATGAGTAGAAATCAATCAATAAAATAAAAAAATATGCTACCACAAATACACAATATGCTTATCATAAAGAAGTTTTGCAGTCATACTGAATTTTACATGATTTTTACACCAGATGTCCTGCATGACACAACCCTCTTTGGGATTTGCGTCTCCTCCCAGGCTTGACTCAGACTTTTCAGGTGTTAGGCAAATCTGTTAACAGTTTTAAAAATACCAGAGGCCATCCTTACATTGGTCAGTGGTTTAAGGTACTTGCAATGCAACGTCATCTGAATTTTCCATCATGTTAGAAAATACATGTGAAGGCCGATAACTGGTGCTAAGATTTCTGGCGCTTATTCATTTGGAAATCTGGGTTTCAGTGATCTTGTGTGATAAAGCAAATAAGTAAGTTAAGAAATGAGCAAATGAAAACTATTCTAAGTAGTGAACATTCAGCTGAGACTCTGAAATTATTAACACCAGTATTTATATTAATGATGCCTTTATTAGTGTTAATGTTTGTCATGTCTGACTGACAGACTGCTATCACTTACCAGAATGATGAAGACAATATATAGTATGAAAAGGATATCTTATAGTGGTAACTGTGTGTTTGATATGTGGCACAAGTCTGACTGAACTCTCAAGGACAGTTTATTGCTACGTAAAGACGAGAATTGGAGAAACTTCTATGGACCAGCAGAGTAAAATTAATGAATAAGAAAAGAACAGTTATGTCAAGGAAAAACAATCAAACAAACACATTTTTGAATTTTGGCAACAAAATGACAAACATTTTCCACCCTTGAAAAATAGAAACTGTGGCTAGCTTTGTCAAAAATAAAAACAGTACTGATAAGAACACTGTTGCACATCATTGTGTTTGCAGAGATTATTTTGGTGGGCATCACTATTAGTAGTTAGGGGAAGAAATCCCATTGAGACTCTCAATACTTATTTATTCTTTGTGGAGTTTGGTGTGTATCTTTAGATTACACTGATGTCTAAATCTTTTGCCACAAAATCCACAGTGATAAGGTTTCTCCCCTGTGTGAACTCTGATGTGCGTCTCAAGATGTATCTTTTGATTAAATCTTTTACCACAGAAATCGCAACCAAATGGTTTCTCTCCTGTGTGGACTCTCATGTGTATCTTTAGATTTCCCTCTTGGTTAAATATGTTACCACAAACACCACAAACAAACTGTTTCTCTCCTTTGTGGAGTGCCATGTGTGTCTTCAGATTACACTGGTAACTAAACGTTTTACCACAATCGCCACAGACATACGGTTTCTCTTCTGTGTGAACTCTCATGTGTCTCCTAAGTTCGATCTTTTGGTTAAATTTTTGCCCACAATCGTCACAACTAAAAGGTTTCTCTCCTGTGTGCACTCTTATGTGCATGTTAAGATTTCTTTGATAGTTAAATCTTTGTCCACAAATGTCACAGCTAAATGGTTTCTCTCCAGTGTGGACTCTTATGTGTCTGTTAAGATTTGTCTTGAGGCTAAATCTTTTACCGCATTTATCACAAGCATAGGGTTTCTCTCCAGCATGGAGCCTCATGTGTACATTCAGACTTCCTTGATATCTAAATCTTTTGCCACAATCTGCACAACAGAATGGTCTTTCTCCAGTGTGGACTCTCATGTGTACTCTAAGATCTTTCTTTTGGTTAAATCGTTTACCACAATCATCACATCCAAATCGCTTCATCTGAGAATCGACACTTTGCTCCACTCTAGAACTTCTCTCATTCACCAAACAGTTGGAAGACCTTTTTTCTGAATGACATGTCACGTGTTTCTGAAGAGACTGCTCGCAGACAAACTGTTCACCACACAATGAGCAGCTTAAAGGGTGTTTTGCATTATTTACACCTGACTCAGGTGTTCTGCCATTGTTCAACCCTCTGTCGCTGTCATCAGTTTCTGGTCCACAATCTGACAAAGGTTCCTGCCAGCCATCCTCACTGACTTCAGTCTCAGAAGATTCTGGTGCCTCGCCATCAGTATTTGTTTGTAAATTATTATTTGGATGTCTGTCCCAAACTGTAGGTCTACAGTCTTCTTTATTAATTTCTATTTTCCTCTGTTCAGAGGAGTTGCTCGCTTGAGTCTCTGTTTCTCTCTTGTCTTTATTTTGGTTTTGATGAACCTTTAAGGACTGAGGCTTCTCTTCTTCATCTTCACTCTTCACATGAACAACAGTAAATGGAAACCTCTTGATATCCTCCTCCAGCCCATTACAGTGAACTCGCTCTTGATTTTTCCACAGCTCTGAGTCAGGATGGTTCACACTGGGGGTCCATTCACATTCATGGGAAACCTCTTCTTTTATCACCAGTAGCTGCTGGACATCTACAGGGTAGACTGAAACACACACACTCATAATTAAGAACAAAAACTCTATAATCAGATAACTTATCACTGGTATTAATACTCCATGTCAGTGAGATCAGAGATGACTGTGGATACACAGCGCTATTAAATATAATCTAACTTAATCTAAACTAACAAGCTAATAAAAAATTACATTCCCATCCAATCCCATTCAGCCAGCAGTGCTGCCCCTCAGCCTCATAGCAGATGAATCTATGCTATAAATTTGAAAATCATGAGTCATTTTCAGAAAAGTTGACTTCTCACCTTAACCTTAAGGTTAAGGTCCTCTGAGACTTTCAGTTTATGTGCCTACGTTAGGAATTTCAAAACAATACATCACCTCGTTTCGCGATTTATCACATGCACAAACCTGGGTGTCCACATCGTCCATCAACCAGGTGGGGTGGCAACAATACCCTATCAGGCTTTTACGGCTGAAGGGTAAACAAATGCCTTGTTTATATTCTCCCAGTTCAACAATTCTGAGTGTCCGACTGAGTATTCAGTTTTCATCTCTGCCGAAAATACACAACTCAACAATAGCCACACAGCTCCTCCTCTGATATGTACAGCTACTGGTATCATACACCTTTACAATGCTCCAAATTCATTCTCACCCCAGCATTTCCTATTACTGAATATTACACCCACTACTACTACTAACCTTAGCTAAAATCTACTAATTCAAACCTTAAACACTCATATCGTCAATAAGTTAGTGCAGTGCGAGCTTAGATTATTTATTTGGTTAACAGTGGTTCAGTGCTTGTACAGCAATAAAGCTAATGAGCATGAGCGAGGGGGACACTGAGCTGATGGACCCGTGCAGGTCAGACTTTATGAAGACGTCTCTTTGAGACAAAAAAACGAGGGCACACATCAGCTCGTGCAGCTAGTTTTAAAGTATCAGTCTAAAATTCTGCAAATCAAATGTTAATGTTTTGAAGATACTTTTTGCTCGTAGTCAGCTGTTCTGGTGTGTGGTGAGTTCAGTGATCTGCTTCTGCACCCACAGATAATATCTCTTTTGTTTGTCTCCTTCTTTGCCTCTGCAATCAGACATGTATGCACTTTTATAACTGTGGCTACAGCTCTCTGAGTGTACATGCATAGCTGTAATTATGCAGGCTGTATGTGGAGCAAGCACCTTTTCTTTTTTTTATCTTTCTTTAAAAAATGGAATAGTAAATTTACTTGAGCCAAATGCCCCTCAGTCAAAGTTGGTTGCTCGTCCTGTTCCTATGCTCTCGTGCCCATGACCCTGTCCCAACATCAAATTCAAAACCTCATTTCTTTTCTTAAAACGGTACATTTTCCCAATTTATAAAATGGCCTGTATTTATATAGCGCTTTACTAGTCCCTAAGGACCCCAAAGCGCTTTACATATCCAGACATCCACCCATTCACACACACATTCACACACTGGTGATGTGAAGCCACCCTGGGGCGCACTGACAGAGGCGAGGCTGCCGGACACTGGCGCCACCGGGCCCTCTGACCACCACCAGTAGGCAACGGGTGAAGTGTCTTGCCCAAGGACACAACGACCAAGACTGTCCAAGCTGGGGCTCGAACCGGCAACCCTCCGATTACAAGGCGAACTCCCAACTCTTGAGCCACGATCGCCACATTTATAGATGTGGTATGCTTTCTGTGTTCTATTGTGAATTAAATATGGGTTTATGAGATTTGCAAACCACTGCATTCAGTCTTTATTTACATTTTACACAGGGTCCCAACCTTGTTTGGAAATGGGGTTGTATCTATCAGACGAGTGTCTGCCTTCACTACTCCCACACGACCATGCTTAATGTCCGTGTGTCGCTTAGCTGCCTCCCTCAGCTCCTTCTCTCCTTCTATTGGAAGGTAGCAGTTCATGTAGCTGACTACATGTTAGGGGGACGCTTGCTCAGACTGATGCAAACGTGACAAGCTGCGCACTGTTTGGAGCCATATGCGGAGATTTTCATTCACAAAAAACCCGCTGACCTCACAGATCACTGCTAATTAGTTCAACAAGTTCAAAACACTCACCCGCAGCCATTATATACCTCTGGATGCTCCTGCCTGATGATGCGCCACCCGCACCGGAAACACCACTTGTTCTTCTCCTGCGCAATAATGCACCTACTTCCGGTTTATTTTTCATAATAAAAGCCCTAGATACGTTCTTTACTATCCTTAAACTGTATCAGTGAATCTGTATGGCAAAGACCATCGCCTTCTGTACAATGAACAGGAAAACAGTGTGTGTAAAGCAAAGAGGGACTGAAGTAAAAATGCAATCTAAGGGAAAATGCCATCACTTTTTGTACCATAAGCTTTCCTGTAGTTAACTTGTAATTCTCTCGACCAGTTACATTTAAGTAGGTTTTTACTGCATACATAAAAAACAGTCTGTGTGAAGCAAAAGAGATGAATTGGGTCAAAATGCAAGCTTGAAATAGGTGACTACTAAATTATCTGTATTTTAAACAATCTGGATGTGTTATCCATTATCTGAAGATACAGGCTAGAGCAAAAGGGTTAAAGCTTTGCCTCTGCAGTTTCATGTTCGTACTTAAGCAGAAGTAATAGAGTACCAGACTGATTGCTTACCAAAGCGACACTCTCACGAAGAAGCAGTTTGTTAAAGCAATTTACAGATATTGCTGCGATAAAAAAAAAATGATCACAACTATTCTTGTGAAATAACTATAAATTGAACATCATCCAGCATGAAGTACAAACAGAGCTGTTTATTTATGTTTTGTTAAAAAAATAATGAAAAAAATGAAAAACAAATTTCTTCAATTATGAAAACTGTAGCCCTGCGACAGACTGGCGACCTGTCCAGGGTGTACCCCGCCTCTCGCCCTATGACAGCTGGGATAGGCTCCAGCGCCCCCCGCGACCCTGAAAAGGATAAGCGGAAGCGAATCGATGGATGGATGGATGAAAACTGTAATAAATATTAAGTTATATTAAATGACTTCACACCTAAAATGTTTTAAACTGAGAAATTATAATGAGCAGATTTCCTCAACATGTATTAAAGACATGTTGTCATTTTAATCAAAGATTTACCAAAACACATGTGCAAATGCACACCCACAGAACCAACACTAACACTAAAGAAAGATACCTTTGCTGACGCAAACAAAAAGAACATACACCATATATATTCATATAACTCTACCATATGAATAATTAATGAATATTATTTCATCATTCATACCTTATTATATGAATAATATAAACAGGTGTTAGGTATGAGAAATAAATGAGTAATAGTAATGTGCCATAACTTTTTCCTAATATCCCAGCTGTCGGGTAAGTGTAGTGAGGTAAAGAGCGCATTATTTCACTCCAAAATGTGGTGAGTAATATCTGTAAGTATCAACATAAATCCAAAAAAACTCCAGTATAGGCTAACTGGGAGTAAACTGGATTTTTAGTAATCACCCTGCACCCTGGGGAAAATACCAGATTTTCTATATTTCAATATAAATTGTTTATCTCACAGTGAAATATAAATATTTTAAAGGATTTGGAGCACTGACTATTTTTTACACTCATCACATCATTTGCCTCTGCCTTAATCTTAAAGGACATGATAACCAATCTGACAAGAGCAGGTCTCCCAGGTGATGCACATGCAGCTTGCTGGTGTGCAATTTCAATGTTGACTCTCAAAACATAATATACAAATATTAACTTTAAAAATACATATTTCAAATTCAGCAACAAAAAAATACTCTTACAGAGGACACGTTAAAATGGCAACACTGTGGTTTAAAACTAACACATTATTTACTGTTCAGTGTAACATCGCCACTGATCACATTACTGACACTTCACCTACTACCACATCTCTCCTTTTATTATCAAAATCTAACTTTACGTCATGTAAAATGAAAAATTAATACAACCCAATTCAAGCAAAATGTCTCATAAATGTACAAAATAGTGACATGCTGTATATACATATGAGTTATTTATATGCTACAAACAACAAAATACCTAGAAATTATGACTGAAAGATACTCAAAATCATTCCATTAAGATAAAAGGCTGTTACAAAACGTATTGATACCCTCTAGACCCTCAGTCCTAGACAGATCAGAGAGAATGTTATCATCTGAAGTTGCTTTAATAATCTGGTGTCACACACACATAAAAGCATAGGGTTAAAAATGTTGAAGGAGTTTCTCAAAATATGCTACAGACCCAAATGGCTTCATATATATTAATCTATTATTCATATAATTTATGAATGTCTCCATAGTGTAGTGGTTTTCAGATTTGATCCTGGGAAGAGACACACAGAGCACCTGAAAAGTATTCACAGTGGTTTCCTTGCTCCTTGTTATGTTACAACCTCATTTTTCAACCCCAAACTCTACAAACACTGCCAGATAATGGCAAAGTGAAAAACGCTTGCTCAAAATTCTTGCAAATTAAAAATAAAATCCATAAGATGTACATAAGTATTCTCAGCCTTTCTTCAATACTTTGTTGAAGCACAATTACAAACAATTACACACAATTACAGCCTCAAGTTTTTTTGGATTGCTGTCCAGTTGGAAGATCAGTCTTCACTCCAGTTCAAGGTATCTCTAAACATTGCTGCATTCATATTTCCCTTGACCATGACTAGTCTCAGTTCCTGCTGCTGAAAACACCACCACATCATGATGTTGCTCCCACTGCCAGCTTTAATGTAGGGATGGTATGGGCCAGTTGATGAGTGGTGGCGGGTTTAATCCAGAGATGACCTTCAGGCTAGAGTTTAATCTTTGTTCCATCAAACTAGAGAATTTTGTTTTCATGGTCTGAGAGTCCTTCAAGTGGTTTTTTAAAAACTCCAAGTGGACAGTCATTTGCTTTTTATTGAGGAGTGGCTTCTGACTGGTCACTACTATAAAGGCCTGATTGGTGGAGTACAGTGGTCTCTCGTTTATCCTGGGAGTTACGTTCTAAAAATAACCCGCGATAGGTGAAATCCACAAAGTAGCCAGTTGTTTTTTGTTTTTTTACAATTATTATAGATATTTTAAGGCTGTAAACCCCCTCACTACACACTTTATACACTTTTCTCAGACAGGCATGAACATTTACACAATTTTCTCTCTTGTTTAAACAAAGTTCAAACCTTCGTAGAAAAATAAGTCCAGTATTGTAGAATGAAACCAAAGATCAAACCTTGTTTTCAGGTCCAGAACATGGGAATAGAGCAGCTGCAAGAGAATTCAGCATTAATTAATCAATGGTACGGAAGTAGAGGAAGCAAGAAGAATGAGTTGAGTAAAGTTTGACTTATCTGACTTGCTTAATGTGCCTTATGGTCTGAAAAATACGGTAACTTCTACCGTCCTTTAGCATGTCCAGAAGTCCAACTTTTTGTGCAATGGTTAGCATCTTCCTCTACCTTTTGGGTGCTATCGCAAGTGCCTTTGACAGTGCAAAACATTTCATCGACATTGTTGTGTTTGTTGAGGTGAAAACTTACAAACATACAGTACAGCACTTCAGAGTGACACTGCTAGCGATCGAAGATTTATGTAAATTTGATAAGCTGAATGCATTCTGTATTGTACAGCAGACACGGCATGGAGGAGATTGACTGACAATGGTCTACGGCTGATCAGGATGCAGAACACAATGCACTGAAAAAAGAAAGCATGCAAAATTGCACACAAAAAAAAAATCCGCGAAACAGCGAGGCCGCAAAAGGTCAACCGCATTATAGCGAAGGACCACTGTACTGCAGAAATGGTTGTCCTTCTGGAAGTTTCTTCTCTCTCTACAGAACAATGCCAGAGCTCTGTCAGAGTGACCATTGGGGTCTTGGTCACCTCCTTGACTAAAGCCTTTTACCCTTATTTCTCAGCTGCCTGAGCTTAGTTTTGATTGTCACGGCACAGGGTGTGAATATTTTTGAACATTTTAAATTTTGCTTTTTGATTTTAAATAAATTTGTGAGAATTTCAAGCAAGCTTTTTTACTTTGTGATCTTGGGGTTAAGATTGTTTGTAGAATTTTGAGGTGAAAAATAAATGTAATACATTTTGAAATAAAACTGTAACATGAAAAAAATGTGGAACAACTGAAGCAATGTGAATATTTTTCTGGATTGTGTAAGCAAGGGTATGTGTAAAAACTGTGGCAACCCCTTGCGAATAAGGGAACAGCTGAAATTCAATTTGTATCTATTACTTAACTATTCTGTGTGACCTTTCATGTGTATCTTTAGATTACACTGGTGTCTAAATCTTTTGCCACAAAACTCGCAGTCAAAAGGTTTCTCGCCTGTGTGAACTCTGATGTGCGTCTCAAGATGTATCTTTTGGTTAAACCTTTTACCACAAGTGTCACAGCCAAATGGTTTCTCTCCTGTGTGGACTCTCATGTGTATCTTTAGATTCCCCTCTCTGTTAAAGCTGTTGCCACAAACACCACAAACAAAATGTTTCTCTCCTTTGTGAAGTGCCATGTGTCTCTTCAGATTACATTGATAACTAAATTTTTTACCACAATCGCCACAGACATACGGTTTCTCTTCTGTGTGAACTCTCATGTGTCTCCTAAGATCTCTGTTTTGGTTAAATTTTTGTCCACAATCGTCACAACTAAAAGGTTTCTCTCCTGTGTGCACTCTTATGTGCATGTTAAGATTTCTTTTATAGTTAAATCTTTGTCCACAAATGTGACAGCTAAACGGTTTCTCTTCAGTGTGGGATCTTAAGTGTCTGTTAAGATTTGTCTTGAGGTTAAACCTTTTACCGCATTTATTACAAGAAAATGGTTTCTCTCCACCATGGAGTCTCATGTGTACATACAAACTTCCTTGATATCTAAATCTTTTGCCACACTCACTGCAATCAAACGGTTTTTCTCCTGTGTGGACTCGCGTGTGTATTCTAAGATCTCTCATTTGATTAAATCTTTTACCACAATCGTCACAGCTAACTGATTTCTCTCCTGTGTCGACTGTCACATGAGAATCACAGTTTTGATCCACTCTACAATGCTTCTCATTAACCAAACAGTTGGAAGACCTTTTTTCTGAGTGACATGTCACATGCTTCCGAAGAGACTGCTTGCAGACAAACTGTTTACCACACTCAGAGCAACTTAAAGACTGTTTTGCAATCTTAAATCCCACATCCTTATTTACACTTGACACAGGTGCTCTGCTCTTGTTTAACCCGCTGTCGCTGTCATCAGTTTCTGGTCCAAAATCTGACAAAGGTTCCTGCCAATCATCATCCTCACTGACTTCCGTCTCAGAAGACTCTGAAGTCTCTCCATCAGTATTAGATTGTAAATGACAGTTTGCATGTGGTTCTGGTTCTGATGGTCCACAGTCTTCTTCACTGATTTCTGTTTTTATCTGTTCAGCTGAGCTGCTAGCTGGAGGCTCTGTCTCTCTGCTGTTTTCAGTTTGGCTTTGATGAAGCATTGAGAACTGAGGTTTCTCATCATCATCTTCACTCTTTACGTGAACAGCAGTGAATGCAAACCCAGAGTTATTCTCCTCCAGCCCACTGAGCCGTTCTCCCTCTTGACTTTTCCAGAGTTCCTCCTGTTCCTCCTTTATGTGAAGAAGCTCTGAGTCATGATGGTCCAGATTAGGGCTGCATTCATAGGGAATCTCTTCTTTTATCACCAACAGCTGCTGGACATCTGCGGGAAACACTGAAACACACACACTCATAATGAACAATGACAACTTTGTAAGGAGTTTAATTTGATCAAATTAAACAAAATTGCTTGTAGAAACCAATAAAACAAAAAACTATTAAAATACTAAAATGAAATCCACCAATAACGTAACAATGTTTCCTTACTAACTATGATTTCAAGGCAACTTGACCACTTAAGGTTTTCCACCAGTGAATTATAAGATTAGCACAGGCCTGTTGTGACACAGGTTAGTTTTACCCTACTGATGGTGTTTTGATGCAATAGTAATCCTGCTCACTTACATGGTGGATTAAGGTGGATTCAGTGTCGCACTGAAGAAGGAAATTACGTGTTACAGTTAATTCTGTGAGTTGCCAGAAGCTTTCTCAATAATATGATTACCCTAATATTCAAACTAAAATAGCAGTAGTATTATTGCTAAAAATGAACTTGCTGTTTGGTATGTTGCGACATACAGGCGTATTAGCCTAAGAATGAACACAATGTAGTTGTTGCCTTTCATTTGATGCCATGTAGCTCTCTCTGGCCTGCACTCTCACACACAGTAGTAAATATATGGGCTGTACTGGCTGCCTTTTATATATTTCCTTAGTTCATAAGTAATAAACAATTTAATTTCAAAGAATTGTATTTTCATCTCAACTAAAGAAAAGTGCACAAAGACGGCTGGACTCGATCTCTAAAAATAAAAAATTCACCCCGAGCCAATATGAAATAAAATGTTATGATGTAACTGGCGTTTAATTTACATTACATTATATGACATTATATGCACTCTTCTTCTTCTTGCCAAATGATCAAAAAAATAACCTGAACTAAGAGCAAACAATACACAGATTTCTGTTGAAGAGACATATTGCATTTTGGATCTTCCCCCAAAATCCCTGTTCTGAGCTAAAGAAGTTAATAAACATTTTAGTGGACACAGTTACATTTTCATGAACACTGACTATAGCTTGGTTACACTACAGTCAGATTAGGGGAAGCAGAGGTTGGAGACTGCGTCGCCACCAAAATTACTGTGGCGTGTGCAGTGAACTTGTGATCTTGTTGTCTTTGAAATGGTTGCTTCAGGTCACCACTCACAATCAGGTGCTATGTTCACAGAGATTTTGGTGCAAAATGCCGATGAAATGTGAGTCTGTAACCATTCATAACTCATTTAAATAGCTCGATTGCAAAAGAATTCTCAATGCAAATTCTTTGCTCCGTGCTTTGTTTAATCCATGACTCTGCATAGCACAGCTGTCACCATCTAAGTATTTCATCCACATTTACAACTAAACATCAACCTGCAACAGAAACAGTTATGAGCATGTGTGTGAATAAAAAAGATTAAAATATTAAGCCAAAGTCGCCCCCCAGACTGATAACACAATAGCAGCAGTAACCTGTCATAGTTTAACGTGGAGCCAGAGACAGTCTACAAAGACATGGTGCAGTGCAAAGAGAGGAGCCTTTAGCGAGACGCTGAGCTCAGGTGGACTTGATGCTGTAATTTGCCACCTTAATTTAAACCACCTGTTCAACAAACTACAACAGCTGCTGTTTGTTTTACATTACAAGAAATATACAGTAACGCAGCAGAAGTAAAAAAATAAAAAAAAGAAAGTTTTATTTATTTGTTTGTTTGTTTATTTTTTTAAAAAAAAGAGGATTTATTTAACTTTCTATCGCAGTGACACCTGAAGCAAGCAGGGGTGAGTTTAAAGTGGGGGCATCACATTCTGCTAACATATTTATTTTAAGGCTTTCATAACATTATTTTGCAGATTTAAATTAATATAAAATATCCATCCATCCATCCATCCATCCATCCATCCATCCATCCTCTTCCGCTTATCTGGGGCTGGCAGCAGCCCACGCAGAGAAGCCCAGACCTCCCTCTTCCCAGCCACCTCCTCCAGCTCATCCGGGGGAACACCGGATGGATGTTTCTTTGTCAGATGCCCGAACCACCTCAACTGGCTCCTTTCGATGTGAAGGAGTAGCGGCACTACTCTGATCCCCTCCCGGATGGCCGAACTTCTCACCCTATCTCTAAGGGAGAGGGCAGCCACCCTTCAGAGGAAGCCCATTTCTGCCGCTTGTATCCGCAATCTCGTGCTTTTGGTTGCTACCCACAGCTCGTACCCATAGGTGAGGGTAGGGACGTAGATCGACCAGTAAATTGAGAGCTTCGCTTTTTACACTCAGCTCTCTCTTCACCACAACAGACTGGTACAGCGTCCGCATCACTGCAGCCGCAGCACCAATCCGTCTGTTGGTCTCCCGCTCCCTTCTCCCGTCACTCGTGAACAAGACCCCGAGACACTGAAACTCTTCCACTTGGGGCAAGAACTCATCCCTGAGCCAGAGTGGGCACTCCACCCTTTTCCGGCTGAGGACAATGGCCTCAGATTTGGAGGTGCTGATTCTCATTCCCACCGCTTCACAATTGGCTAAGAACCGTTCCAAAGCGAGCTGGAGGCCGCCACCCGATGAAGCCAACAGAACCACATCGTCCGCGAAAAGCAGAGATGATATTCTGAGACCACCCAAGTGAAAACCTGCCGCTTGGCTGCACCTAGAAATTCTGTCCATAAAAATTACGAACAGAATCTGTGACAAAGGGCAGCCCTGGCGGTGCCCATCACCCACCAGGAACGAGTCCGACTTATTGCCGGCTATGCGAACCAAACTCTTGCAACGGTTGTAGTCCACAAAACACATGTAGACTGGTTGGGCAAACTCCCATGCACCCTCAAGTATCCTTGAGAGGATAAAGAGCTGATCCAGTGTTCCACGACCAGGACAAAAACCGCATTGCTCCTCCTGTATCTGAGGTTCGACTAATGGACAGACTCTCCTTTCCAGCACCCTGGCATAGACCTTCCCAGGGAGGCTGAGGAGTGTGATTCCCCTATAATTGGAACACGCCCTCCGGTCCCGTTTCTGATGGTAACCACCACCCTGGTCTGCCAATCCAGGGGTACTCCCCCTGATCTCCACGCAACATTGCAGAGGCGTGTCAACCAAGACAGCCCTACAAAATATAATATAATAATATAAAATATCAATGAATTATATTAATTAAAGCATATTTTTATTTCAAAATATAACATTTCTGCTGCAGTAAAACTGTGAGCTACTGACCTGGGGCTGTGATGCTGGACTCTAACTTATTATTAATATTCATTATTAACATGTACACCATCAGAACGTTGCACAGGGAAAACCTCAGCTCTGAGAAAGTTAATATGCTCACTTTTCTTCACTGCAGCCACTACATGCCCCTTTAAAGGTTTACAGACACATACAGGCTCATTTATTAGCACATCTAAACAGAAAAACATATGTTATAAATTTTGCCCCCTAATAATATAAGGAAGCCTTCCAACAAGACAGAGTAAACACTACTTTAATTTATTATTTAATTTAGGCTGTATGTATGTGGTATGTTTTTGGTTTTTTTAATTACTGATATACTGACATAACTATAACTGATATTATTAGTTATTTATTTTTGCAATTAAGAAAATGTTTTCTTGTTTTGATTTTAATATGTCACATTTATTTGATCGAATAATCTGCTTGATCACTCAATCAATAACTGCAGCCCTGATAAAAAAGACAGTTTGACGGACTCGGTTTACTATTTAATGACGTCAGTCTGTTTGTGAAAATATGAAAATTAGCTGTGATAAATAAGCATAAATTGCAAATCTGTTGCAGTCTGTGTACACAGAAATTCACAATAATGATCTGTAAGAGTAAAGCCAGAAAGTCATAGATCTGACACAGAAATTCATAAAATTCCTCCACACACAGAGTCGTACTCTTCACTGCAGAGTGACTCAGACTGATTGCAACATGTTGCTAATGTTTCTGTGGTTACAAATTAGATGGCAATTCATTGGCAGACCTTCATTAATCTCTCTGGGAGGAATTGCAAATAGTCTGAGACAATAAACCAAACACTTTCTAATCGAAACTGGTCGACCACCATGAATGTAATTAAAAATAATAATAATAATGATAATAATAATAATAATAACAATAATAATAATAATAATAACAATAATAATAATAATAATAATAATAATAATAATAATAATAATAATGCAATCACCATTGCCCATTCTTACTCCAGTGTGGCAGAGCCATTAATGATTCATGGTGAATTCCAAGAATTATACTAGAGGGAAATTTCAAGTTTTGTATATAAAACCCTGCAACACTTTCTGCACTGGAGTTTTTGGTGTTAGAGGCAAATCTGAAAACACTCATCAGCATTATGATAAATATGAAAGGCATTCCAAATGCTATGCACACTTATCTTAAACTTTGGATTCATCCTTGTTGTTTTTCTCAATTTGTTTTAGATAGAAACGTGATCTTTTTCACAATAAAAGAATTATACTTCAACCAAAGTTGTGCTTCTCCGAGCTGCATCTCTGCCGAAGTCGCCTCCCTTCGCAGCAAATTTCGTGTAGCTGATTATATATTAGCATAGCACAACCGGTCAATGCTGCCCGACGTAATTATTAGTAAGCGTATGGTGTGATTTTTATTAACAACACATGCACCAACTAGGTAATTAGTAGTCAGCTAATCCAACATCTTTAAAAGACTCACCTGGAGCCATCACACAGTGTCAACAACACATCTGGATGCTAGAGCCTGCATCTATACCGGAAACATGACGGTTCGTCGATAAAAGAACATATTTCCTGCCCCTACCTTTCATAATAAAAGCCCTGGACACGCACTATGGATGTGATAAGAATGTGCAAAATCTGTACGCGAGGATCATGATTTCTGGTATCAGTCTTCTTCTACTGACCGATTTGAGCAAGAAAGACAGTAGATTACGTAATTTACGTTATTTTTTATTAGTTTTTTCATTTTATTACAAAAATCTTGTAATTTAATTATTTTTTTTTATAAATATTTATAATATAAATAATAAATATATATTTTTTTTAATTTAAACAATTTCCCCTAGGGATCAATAAAGTATTCTGATTATGATTCTAATAAATATTGTGAAGATACAAGGTAGTGAAGGTTGGTGATTTAACACCTGGGGATAACTTGCATGCAGTGCATAAGAGAGGTACAGAAGATAGTTAAAGCGGGACGGGGTGGGTGGAGATGGCTGCACTGACAAAAAGAAGGGAGCTGGAGTTTATGGACAAGGTTAGACATGAGAACATCAGAGGGACAGCTCAGGTTGAGCATTTTGATAACAAATTTAGCGAGTCAAGGCTGAGATGGTTAGTGGATAGTGAATACACGGGACAAAGATGTTGAATATGTTGCTGCCAGGCAGGAGGAAAAGCACAGAGGAGATTCATGGATGGGGTGAAGGAGGAGATGTAGAGAGTCAACGTGACAGAGATGAATGACAGGGATAGTAAAAGATGGAGGAAGATGATGGTGAATCCTAAAGTGAGCAGCTGGAAGGGTTACAAAAAGCTTTATCCAAGCCAGAAGAGATCTAGGGCAGTTTTTTATTAGTCCTTTGAGTTTATGTGGTGGCATGGTGGTAGCATGGTAGTTAGCACTGTTGCCTCGCAGGAAGAAGTTTCTGAGCTTAATTCCACCACACCAGGGTCTTTCTGTGTTGAGTTTGCATCTTCTCTCCAGGTACTCTGGCTTCCTCCCTCAGTCCAGAGGCATGGGGTTAGGCATGGTCATTCTAAATTGCCAATTGGTGTGAATGGATGGCGAATATTTAACTTTTAATTCCTTTAAAATACTGTAAGTGTTATAAATGTTTGCATTTTACAGGTTTCATACTGCTTGAGTTCAATTGTAAAATATAACAAAACATTTTCAAAGAATGATCAGAAGTTCAACTAAATGTTTAATATTGCATATCAATGCATTTAATACAAAATGCATTATTACAACAAATACAATTCAAAACCAATGTTCTGTTCATAAAGTCCCCACTTGTTTAGAACAAGCTTGAGTAGTCACAATGGAAAAAAAAAAAAACAGGTCTATATTTAGCTTAAATCTTTCCTAAAACATCTTCACCAGTTTAATGTGAAAAGGGCACTTTGTTCACTTGTTAATACAATATTAAATAAATCATTTTTAAAAAGTGACTGGTATTTCATGTCTATTATATTGTGTGTATATATAGCATTTTGATTCATTAGAGAACTACAACAGCCATAATACATCGAAGTCTAAATAAATAAACACAAACTATATTTTTATTTGAATGTATGTATTCCAAAGCTCCACAAAAGCTATCAGTTTTCTTAGAACCAGGAATCAGGAAAGGAAAATGAAGCAGACAGTGCCACAGATGGTTGTAAAAGCAGGGGTCTGAGTAAAAATGCTTGTTTCTTGGAGTCTCATTAACTGGGTAGATGTGCTCTGTGCAGTAATAAATATCTGAAAGAGACTTGAATGAAACTCTACTCCTACTGGGCGCAGCTGCGGCAGAGGAGAGGGGCTGTGGTGGACCACCAGCTGGTGTTTTTTTTAAATCATAATAAGATAAAATTCTCTGGTCTGTCAGGAGGATGTTCCCTACAGTCACATGTCTTAAATCTGAATTTTTCACATACTATAACTGATGGAAAACGAAATCTGTGGATGCCATTTGCACTACAGTCATTAGAAAACATCGTCTCTCAGTTTCTAAGTGAGTCAGAGTACCCTCATGTGGTAATGAGTAGAAATTGCAGAATATGTGATTATTCACACTGTGTTTAGCAAGCTCAGTGTGTGGGTGTGAATGTGGGTGTAGACCGGGTGACACATTTACCGTCTGCATTGAAAGCCTGAGCTTACGTGTACAGGCAAAGCTCAGTTGTCAAGATCACAGTGAGGAGCATGGATACAGACAAGCAAGTCAATATTCTTCGAGAAGGATTTCTGGTGAAAAGGGTAAGACAGATTTCATTGAGTTGCTCTCTGTCACATAAGACATGATTAATAACTTTAACTCCAACTTTGGATCATCTCTTCACAGGGTCATGTTGTACACAACTGGAAGGCACGCTGGTTTGTGTTGACCCCAGACAAGTTGTTGTATTACAAATATGAAGGAGGTAAAAAGGACTCATGCCAGCGAGGGAAAATCCTGCTGAAGGACTGTGTGATAACATGTCCTTTCCTGGAGTATGAAAATCGGCCGGTAGGTTACTGTAGACTGGGTTCTACAAATAAAATAAGAGTGAGTTGCAAAAAATTCAAAAGATTACAAAACAGGTAAAATAAACATAGATTTTAAGGCAACATTTCATTTAAAGATTTAGAAAATATGCTTTCTGACATAATATGTATGTGGATTGATCATATAAAGTTGGAAACTTTAATGTAATAATAAAATTACCATAAGAACTATTAAAAACATGGAAGTTATTTAGTAAATTTAAGTCTGCTTTAAGTGCAGATAGAGCAGAGTGATTTTCTACTCTGGTATGCACAAAGAGTTTAATGTTCATTTATATAATATTGTACTTTTTATATCATAGTTCCCAGTACTGTTTCTTTAATTTTCTAGTCAGTCCTTTGTTCATTTCTTTATAGCTAGAAGCCACTGTGAAGGTGTGTTTCTCCAGGTGAGGCTTATGCCACACTCAGAGAGAGAATTTATTGCCCCAGGTTTCTTTTTTGCCTGGACCTGATCTCCATCCTCTGCCGAGAACAGTTTGTTTTCGTTTCTTTTTCTTTTCTTTTTTGGCACCAATTAAAGCAAACATCTGTCTTTTTGTTGTTGTAACAGTTGGTGATGAAGCTCCAGACAAAACATGGGGTGGATCACTATTTGGAGGCTTGTTCCAGGGAGGAGAGAGATGAGTGGGCAGCTGATATCACTGCTGCAGTCAATAAACTGCAAACGACCAATGGCAAGTCCAAGACAGACCAGCCAGACCCCGCTGAATCCCAGTTGAACAACATCAACCTGAGGTAAAAACGAGTTTTCACTGTCTCCTAATTGAGTTTATTTAGTATAGTTTGTTCCAAATGTCTGAATCTTGTTTTGTCTTCTTTCTAAAAGCAAGGTGTTGGACTCAATGTATGACGTGCACAGTGGCATCAAGCTGAGCAACCATGTGGAGCAGGGCAGCACTTACAGTAACTGCTTCTCAGGTGAGCATTTGAAACAAGCTGCACCTTTGACCTTCTGCAATGTTTTTCAGCCTCACACTAATTGCAAAGCTGTTTTGATCTTATATTATGGATGTGCTATCATGTGTGATCCTCCCACAGGTTCAGCGGTGGTGGACTGGCTGGTGTTCATGCAGCTGGTTCTTACCCGTGTGGAGGCTGTGACGCTGGCCTCGGCCCTGTTGGAGGAGGGTTTCCTGCGAACTGTTGGTCAGAAGAGTGTGGAGGCACTTCGCACTGCCGGCCTCAGCGAGCAATTCATGGATGACTCCACTGCTCTATACAGCTTTGTATGTAGCACTGGATAATGCAGGCTCTAAACACTGAGTGTGGCTTATTAATGTTATTTAATGAATCAAATTGATCTGAGAGAGTAAACGAAAACTTGGCATTTTCTTGGTTTAGAACATGTTTTGTGATTTATTACAGCCTGACAGCTTAAAGAAGAGAGGCAGTGTGAAAGCAGAGACATCGCTGTCTGCAATGGAGCTAAGTGGGAAGGTGATAAAAAGAGGATATCTGCTTAAACAGGTAAAAATACTGTATTGAAGATGTGTTAAGATGCTATAAATAATAATATTTATGAATTTTATACAAGAAAACTAAATTATGAATAGTAGTTTTAATAGTTAATAAATAATTTGATGTGACTTTATTGGTCACTTAATAGCCATTAATAACAACTTTGAGTTGTCAGGTTGTGAAAACACCGCTGGGTGACTGGACCATTTAAATAATTCCTAAGAAAGAGGGCACAGAATATGCTGAACAAACTAAATATATCAACCATTCACTAATGTTATTAACACTGTCGTAGCAGCTCAAAAATGAGCATTGCACCATATGCATGTACTTTGACTTAAAGGTGGTCATTTGTTTGCACTGTGTTTGAACGAATTAGTCAAACTTTATTCATCTTTAAATGCAGGGGCACAGAAGAAAGAACTGGAAAGTCAGACTGTTTGTTTTGCGATCAGAACCTGCTTTCCTTCACTATTATGATCCGACCAAGGTGAGTGCAAAGTCAATGCTAATGAGAAAAATACCTGATAGAAAATTAAAATCAGCTAAACAATGAAAGATATAAAATTCTAATATGTTTGATAAGAGAAACTGAACTGCCCAAACTGTTTTGTTTTCATGTGTTGGAAACTATGTAACTACTCATAATTAGCAATAATTCTTCTGCATGAGTGACTCAGTCTGATCTACTTCCTGTCTTATGTCATTTGGCAGGATGACATCAGCCCTGTTGGTGGTTTCTCACTGCGAGGGTGCCTTGTGTCATCTTTAGAGGATAACGGCGTTCCCTCAGGTGAGTTACCCTCTAATATCTAGTTTAGTTTTGTCAAACGATTACAAAATAGGACCAACAACTATCAGAAATGCAGTTTAAATAAGACTATGTTTAAGTTTTTGTCATTTTTTGAGATGAAGACTAAAAACGTGAGTGTGCTAACATGCTCCTACTAGCCACTATCTGTATATCAATGCTAAGTTTCTGTGTAATCCAATTACAGACCTGTTCTCCTAATAAAATTTATCTTATCTTTTATATTATTTAAGATCAAAAAGCTCAGTGAAATAAAAAAGCATTTTAAGCTTTTGTCTGTTTTATTTGCCAGTCTCTCCATTCAAAGCAGGTTTGATATATCTATGCAGATGCACTTCACCAACTTTATTTTCTCTTCCCATTCAGGTGTTAAAGGCAACGTTCAAGGCAACTTGTTTAAAATTATAACTCAGACAGACACACATTACTTCATCCAGGCGCCAACTCACCAGGAGAAAATGGACTGGATAGATGCAATAAGAACACAGTGCTGATTCATGTTAAAAACACGTTTCAGCAGGTGAAGAAGATTTAATTTAAATATTCAGAGAATGTGTAGCAGTATCAGAGCTACTGGTTCCATAACATTTCTGTACATTAGTGCCTAAAATATATTTTTTGTTTTGATTGTTTTCTTTGTGAGTATATGAATGAATATGAATGTTTTGAAAGTTGTAGCAGTGCTTAAACCGATACACGTATCGGTTTAAGTTAAACCTTTTTTTACGTGTTAATAAAATGCAAATAATTAAAAATCATTATATGAACATTGTGTCTCTTGCTGAATTTTATACAACATAGTAGTGAAAAGTACATTTACAAAAAATTTTACTGTACATTTCCAGGGCTTTTTTTCTCAGTTCCATTTTCTGCCACATAAATAAAAACAGAATGCAATATTTTGCACTGCAAATCTAATAAACCGCCTTTTATTTACAATAAATCAAACCATATCAGATGTTGAAACTGAGGCATTCTACAATTTCATGACAAATATTAGCTTATTTTGTGTTAAATGGCAGCATTGTGTCTCAAAAAAGTTTGGACAGCAGCAACAAAAGGCTGGAAAAGTTAGTGGTACTAAAAAGAAGCGGCAACTAATCAACAAAACTCAAGTAAAGAAGAAGCCGTATGTGAACATGATCCAGAAATCCCATCGTCTTTTCCTTGCCAAAGCTCATTTAAAATGACTGAGGAAAAACTGGAAAACAACAGCTGGTCTCCTCAGTTACCAGACATTTATGAAGTGTTGTTAAATGAAGAAGGGATGCTACACAGATGTAAACATGACCCTGTCCAAAGTTTTTTGAGACTTGTTGCTGCGATCAAATTGAAAATAGCTAACATTTTTGTTGAGATGTTACATTTTGATTTGATTTGACTCGATTTGTTTTCTCCGTTCTATTGTGAATAAAATGGGTTTATGAGATTTGTTCATTTTTACATTTTGTTTTTTATTTACATCTTACATAGTACCACTATTTTTTTTTTAAACTGGGGTTGTATTTTGTCCTTTTATATTTGACTGGTTTTCAAGTGAAGATTCTTTCTTAAAACATCTTAAATACAAGTTAAAATTAAAAAATACTATGAAAAGAGGGGTTTGGAACATTTTTGACATTTAATCAGTTACAAAAGTGAAAGTCATGATCAACTTTGAGGTTGATAGAGGTCTTTGAGAGACATTTTGCTGTCATGAACATCTCAGATTATTTAATTTGAATAACAGCCAAGGCTTTAAGAGGAAAACAAACTGCTTGAACAGTGTCAAGTTTGCCTCGGCTTTACTTTTGTGACTAAAGTAAATAAGGCCTAACCCCCATGCTTTGTGATTCACTGGATTAAACTACCTGTGTAATAAATAATTACGCTGACTCCACCTGGAATGGCTTCAAAAGACTTGATGCAACACTGAAAAACAACCTATTCATGCATCACATGATAACATATCAGTCAAAAACAAACACATTTTTGCCTGAACAAGAAGTTTGGACTTTGATGCCTTAAAGAAATTCTTTAGACATTATTAAACAGCGTTTAATGAAATAAACTAAACTACATATAAAGAGCACATGTATCCTATTGCATACTGTTGGAGGGAGTTATATACATACAAGAAACTAAAAGCATGTGCAAGTGCATGGTGCTTACGGAGCCTGTTTAATCATTTTCTATCAGGACCATAAAACCTGTATGAATCACAGTTACTGCCGGTGTAGTGGAGGTTTATTGTATCAAAGGTGTGTATTTTATCAAAAAGGTGACTAATCAGTCCTTTTCATTGGCAGCCCTGTCCTTTATTCTTACAGTTTGTCCAGGTGCACAACTTAATAGTCACATACTGCTCGGAAACAGTTATAGGGGACATCATTATAACTGGTTTTAGTTATAGCTTCATGCTTTGGCCCACATGAGCTTGCAATTGGCGTTAAATTACATTCTATGTTGTGCCAATTTTTCTTAAAAAGTCATAAATCTAATCTGGCAATCCCTAAATAGTGAGCCTATTTTTCAATGGTGCTTTTTCTTAAGTAAAGGGTATGACATCAAGGGGAAGTTTAATACAAGTACAGACTAGAAAAGCCTCAAGAGGTACCTGTCACAGCCATGACTTTAATTCAGGCTTGCTGCATGAGACACTCCCAGGAATCATAGACAGACACTCCCACTCAGCAAGCTGACTCAAGCCTTTATTTGAATGACTCAAGCTGAGGTGGCGGCGTTTAAATGCTTGTTTTCACAGCAATCATGATGCAGTTTCCACAGGAATACTATATATGAAGCTGGATAGATGATGCTGTGTTTTGGAAAAAATCCAGACATCAAAAACATAACAACAAATTTGATTTATTGCAATGAATTAAAGTCATTATGAAACATTCACATAAAAAGTGCTAGTTGTAAATGAAGCACACAAACTGTCGGGTGTTTTCAAAGCCAAAGTTGGTAAAAACTGAAAGTCTGACAGACTCACATCCATCCACCATTGTGTTTAATCAGGACACAAGCACACTGTCACACTGGCATGCAGTAATGGAGGGTTTTTTTGTTTTACATTATTATTCCTGTTACAGTACTTCGTTTGCACAGAATGACAATCTTTGTTAGGTATTCAGTTTCAGAAACATTCACCTTGATGCGGGCGCTCGTAAACATAAGTGCTTTCAAAGGTTAACCCCAGAGAAATCAAAGACAAAATGCCTGAAATCTCTTTTTCTTAGATCACAAAAACTTCATTTTTGATGTAACACATCATGTTTGTACAAATGTTCGTTCAGGAAAAATAGTAGAGCTCAGATCGCATTTTTTATAACTTAATTAACTTTAGTTAAAATCACTTTCCCCTCATTTGATTTGAGAGATCAATGACTGGTACATTCAGTCAAGATCTTCAAGTCTCCAGACAGGTAATCTTAGTGAAGGCACTTTGTCTTAACATGTGATTACGAGGCAGGTGTAACTTTGTCTGAAAATGGAAACACAACATTCCCCTCATGGGGAAATTTATGCACTTAGAAAGTAGTAGTCTAGTCTAATCTTACTTATTGTATAGTATACTGTCCCAGGGCATCCTCATGTTAGGTATCTGTGTATGAGGCGCTGGTGTTAGGCCACCTTGGTAAGCTGTAGATCGCCAAAAACTCGTAAGGCTGTGAGGGAGGCAAGCTGGGAGAGGCGGTGAGTGAAGCCGCACAGAGGCTGTCCATCCACCAAAATACGAAACTGCTGGTGTTCACAAACGATCTCCATCTAAGAAAATATAGATTCAGTCAAAGTTAGTTTTTGCATGTAGGTTTATGTGAAAAAACAAATTGCTAGAGCCTGAATCACAAACTAATGCTGCATCAGAGAAGCTAATAAGAGTAATAACATTCACAGAAAAGTTAAACACACTAGAGCTATCAGCCTTTATCTGCAAGGCAGAGAATTATTTTTGTTAGTAGGGCCTATTTTGCTTTGTACATCTTGTATGCACAAGCATGCAGCCACATGATGGTTACTTCTTTTTATACTAACTGACAGCTGGTAGCAGTAATGTGCCAAGAAACAGTAAGCAAAGGCAGGACTGAGGAAGACCCCTGGATGTATAAACCGCTGATGGATTGGAAAGCTGGATCAGTTGTAGACATTTTTTCCCAGCTGCCATTCATTATATTACAGGGGGGAAAATCCCATTAGACACTGTAAAACTATGTGGAAAACTGTTGTTACAGTACCTTCAACTGCAAACATGCTTGGTTTTTAAGCTTTTACAGATATATAGCTTTTTACAAATATATAACACCTCTCCATGACCAGATTAGAGGACATCCACTATCCAGTTATTCTTAAAATATCCATCCTATTTAGCCTATATCCAATATTGCAATGGAAAAATGCCCTGTGGTCCACGGAGTATTTTTTTATAAGTCACCAACATGAGCAAACCTGGAAGCTAGAAAACTTTTTTTTATTATTATTATTCAAGTGAACAGTTGCCATTTTTGGCTTTAGCGTCCAGTTCCCATTCATTTTTACAACCATGCATCATGACTTAAAGTCTTGCACAAACATCTTTTGTAAATGTTTTATGATGCAGAAAATTCAGAGCAGAAGCATAACTGGCATTTCTTTCTATCAGTCATATCCCCTCTTGCACTCTCTCATGCTGGGGAAACAGTGGCAAACAGTAACTTGTTACTGAGGCAGCAAAACAAACAGAAGTTGCTTATAATGCAGCTTTAAATGCTGACTATGCAAAATGAAGGTAAAAGTAACTGCCAGATCATACACACTACTACCAGCCAAGATTCAATGTTGTTATGGTAACAACTTAAAAAAAAAAAAAAGAAGATAAAACTGTGTAAACATGTGAACCATGTTTCACTCTCACCTTTGGGTGCAGCAGTATGAAATACATGGATGCCGTTTTACAGACTAAACTTGGACAACATTTAACATTGTAGAAGTTGAAGCTTATTGAACTCTTGAAGTCTTAATCCAGAGATTATAAAAGTACCTAGTAAGTAAAGTTACTTTATATAGCGGTTTTTAAGACAAGAAGCTGTCATGGAGTCCTTTATACGTATGGGTATCAAAAACATGGTCAAATAAACTTGCCTGAATCAAGTGAAACAATACAAAACAAAGAAACATTACTCTGCCTGTCTGAATGGATGTATTTTCAGCTTTTTTTAAAAAAAAAGGTGCCACAAAGTGGTGGGGACAGAGAAAGATAGGCTTTTCCACAGTTTTGGTGCTAAGGTTTGGAATGCACAATCTCCCTTAGTTTTCAGCTGACGGGAAGACCTCAACTGTGGGTCTCCAGTTTGGAGAATATGGATGGAGTAGATTGATGTGAGTGGGGGTCTCACTTTGTAAAGTCATAATAGTAAGAATCAAACTTTAAACTGATATCTAAACCTAATCGGAAGTCATTGTAGACACTTTAGGAATAGGGAAATATTCGAGAATTTATGAGTGTGAGCGGCAGCATTTTGGACAGATTGGAGGTGATTAATAGATGCTTTAGACACACAAGAAAATAGAGCATTACAATAATCTAAGTGGGAGGAGGTGAGATCATGAACAAGATTTTCCAGTTTACATTTTTAGCCAACGGTCCTGAGTTTAGCAATTTTTCAAAATTGAACCCAAGATTTTGTGGATTAGCTTTGCAGTGGATAGGAATGAACCCAGACATTCAATAATTTGGGGAAAATGCTCTCCAAAGCAAGAATTAGACACTCTGTCTCTTTCCTGTGCTAACTCGCTAACGATTACTTGCCATCAAACTATTCATAGCATTAGGACGGTCAGTTCAAATGGATTGCTTATCCAAGCTTTAAAGGACAGGTACAGTTGAATGTCATCTTCATACAGATGATGAAAAAAATGGGGTTAAAACAATTAATAAAAATTGAAAATAACAAGGGACTTAAACAAGATCCTTGTGGAACGCCATATGAAAATGCAGCCACATCAGAACAAAAATTTCCCGCTGTGACCCAAAGTAATGTGAACCACTCCAAGGCAGGGCTGGAATTCCCCATGTGGCTTAGCTGATGAATTAGTATCAGCTGTTTCAAAGGCAATTGAACTAAAGTCCAGCAAAACAACAACTGAGCAATCACTTCATCTGTAGCCATCAAAAGACTTTAAGGAGAGCTGTTTCCATGGAGTTTAACTTTCTAAAATCAGATTGAAAGTTATCAATAATATTGTTTTTGTCCACCACCTTCCTTAATTTTGTCCCAACAATCTTTTCTTTAACCTTTACCTTGAAGGATTCTCCAGGTGCAAAGGGAAAGAAGGAGAGGGTATTTTCAGAAGAGCCCCATTTTCCGTCCAAACGGGCATTTCTTTGGACAGCCTTATCTCTAAAGTTGACTTTTAACTGCAGACCCACATCACCCTCGGTTTCCTCTTCCTGTGGCTTAGTGGAAAGAGTCACCTCAATGCTGCAGAAAGCCAAATCAGACATAAACAAAGACAATGTTCAAAGATAGGAGTGACAGATTTTCTGTCATATTTTCTTCTAAATGAAGTAGTTCAGTCATCAGCAGAACAGTGACATCTTCTGGTCTCTGTTACAATTAGTTGTATTAGTCAACGAGGTAAGAAGGAGACAACTGAATAACAAATTACATCTGGAGTGGGCGATTCATTTTCCCAAGGGGCCACATAAGAAACTGGGATTGTTGTGGAGACTGGCACCACTAGCTTATAAAGAGAAAAAATAGTATTAGCTTGTCACAATTTCATGTGACCCATTGGGAAAATTAAGTCCCCACTCCTGAATTACATAGTGTATTGATTAGTGTTAGACCATTTCAGAACATAGTGACTATCTACACAACAGGCAAAAGGCATGCTAGTTAGTTCCTGCAGGAGACTGTATATTTTCCAAATTATAGATTTCTGTCAAATCAGTTTTTTCATGTGGAAAAAACAACAAAACTTTGCGTCAGTGACAATTTAAATTTCAGCATTTAAGCATTTTAAATATATTTCCATACCCTCTGAGAACCAGCACAATAAAGTAAGTGTGTTTGGCATCAGTTTTGTTTTTGTTTTTTTAATGATGACGATGATGATGAGGTATTTATTATCAGGATGAAGTGTATTAGCACTTTGTTTGGATAAATTCCCAAGGGAAGCTAAGAAAATCTATAGCCTTAAATGGACAACAAAGCTGTAACTTAACAGCATTTGGCCTCAAACTCTTTAAAGATACTTCAACCAAAAATAACTTTTTTGAAAAATCTTATTAAAAAAAGTCCGTCACAGTTTATTTTGTGCTTAATCTTACTATAAAAGCTGTCATATTTATTTATTTTAATTCTTATTGCACTCAGGCTATTAAATTACTAAGGAAAAATAGCTAGCCGATGTTATCAACCAAAAGAAATTCCAGTGACTCTTTAGATTTCATGGGATTTGCTCCTCTCCCACGCACATTTCACAGACTAACCCTAATTAGGAAATGCATTGGCACTGCCAAGACATTTTCCCAAAACAGGAACTAGCTGACTGGCATAAGCACTTGCAGACATCAGCTGCTTTAAATGAACATCTTTCTCTCTAAAATTTCATTGGCAATCCTGAAATGTGCGCAACAGTAGCTTAATAGTAATGTAATCACTTCCCCCCTAGACGGTTAAAATGAAAACAGGTGTGCACTAACCTCTTGGCTTTTTTGTCAACAATTCCCATCACAACCAGTTTCATTGAAGGCCGCAGCCCACCTTTTATCTCTCCGATATACTCCCCCTGTGAAACAATAGAGATGAGCCAGATGAGGCCTATAGCGATACAAAAGACAGCTCTTTTTTCTCCTTTTTTTTTTTTTTTTTTTTTTTTTGAGTTTATTATTCTGAGGATACAAGTGTATAAAAGCTGTCTCCTAATCCCTGCTCCGTGCTGATGTCTTAATATGCGGTCAGTTGCAGTCTGTTGCGCCGGCCGGAACAATAGCTTTATTGATCCCGGATTTAAACAGTCAGTGACTCAGCTGCACAAATTATATTTGTATATCTACCGCGTGCTCTAATTGAAATAATATTGTTGCATGCAGATATGTCACAATGCACGAGCTGCTTAAAAGAACGGAAAAAAACGAAAAGCAAAACGGAAGCTACGTACATTTTCTTTATTGTCCTTTTCTTCCATTCCACTCAGGGCGTGATGCAGTGTGGAGGTTTGGAGCGGCGATACACACTGAGGACGGATTGACTCTGCCTCCAGCTGGCAAACCCCGCCTGCACTACGTTGTCATAGAGACTGGCTCCCAGTGATGATAGTGGGAGAGGCAGACAGAGAGTAAGGGATGGGGCGGCCGAATGCACACTCATACATTCACTCTTTTTAATAGTGAAGGAATCTGGTTAAAGGTCAGTCAGCTTTTCTTATATGTGTTGACTGTTATCTCACAAATTGTCTTCCTCTTTGATGTCTGAGGTCCCTTTGATTTGCAGTGGTCTGTACCAGAGAGTGTGAAGGCACTGAAACAGGTTTTGTAAAGGGTGTGATGACATCTCTGTCATCATCTCTGCTGTGTCTTTTTGATAAGTAAATCTATATTTGGATACAATAATCAAGCACTTCATTTAGAATAATAATCATACCATCCTGATTGTGAAATTTGAACGTTAGAAGGCTAATTATTAGAAATAGAGAAAACAAAAAATCCTGGATTTTGGGTGGGAGGACATGGAGGGGGTTGGTGTGACAAAGGAGGATGCTATGGATATGAGTGAGATGAAGGCAGATGCTCTGCTGTGGTGACCCCTAAAGGGATTAACTGAAAAAAGAAATCATCACAAAGTTTTTTCCACTCACTGAGGCTTTTGCTTGACTGCAGTGTTTTATGGCCCAAATCACAGCATCATATCATATGTTAAAAGCTTTTTGATATTTCACACAAGTGCTAAGATTTGAAGTGGATTATTTCTTTTAAAAAAAAGAAAGAAAAAAAGCGTAAATACTGAGAACATGATTGGTTTAGAAATATTATTCCAAGTCAAATACCTCCCCTATGACCCCCCCCTTTTTTTTTTTTTTAAAGTAGTCTGTATTTTCGACTGCACTTTAAGGCATCAATTAAAAAACAATCCGTAACGCCCTCTTCGAACCAACCTTTGCTCAACCGGAGTAGGAGAGTCAGCTGATTTGATCACATGACTGTCGTTATGCAGCCTGTATGCAGCTAGCATAACAGGCCGAGAGAAAGTCGTAGGTAGGTAGGAGTAACTTGCACCCAGTTTGAACGAAAAACGGCTCAAAGAAATGAGTAAGTAACTTTTCTGAATTTATTTCTTAATAATTAATGTGAGTGCAACGATACGGTCCTGCCAACTGTTACGGAAGTTATCCGACATTTTTAAGCGACATCCAGTCACATTGATTTCTAACGAAAGCTAATGCTAACTAGTGGGATAACTGTCAAAGAAGAAAACACTTTTGTAAAGCGAAGTTATAGTTTTCACTTTGGACGGGAAGCATTTCACTCTCTACAGCGAATAAGATGTACAGCTTATTCAAATACAGTTTGTAGCTTTTCATACATTTGGTATAAATTCTGCTTTTGGGTTGAGTCAGTGAAGAACTTATAAATTCACTTTCGTAATAATGTGATAAGTAGACTACTATTGAAATTAAATGTGTAAGCGCCCCATAAATGTTTAAGACTTATTTCGAGATCCACAACAAACTTTCTTTTTATCTTTTGCTTGTGTCCTGCCATCCATGATCTGCTATGTAAAAGGGTCGGTACAGTTATCACTTCTCCTTTGATACCGTTTAAAATGTATGTAAAATGTATAAGTTCCGGGCTTAGGGGAGGTCTTCCAAGGTCTGTTTTTTTCTATTCAGGTGTGCTTTTTCTGCATTAGAGTGTGTTATCAGTGTGTTTGGGATCATTGTGATGCTGAAAAATGAAGCTGCTTCTTATCAGGTGGTATGGTGGCTCAAAATCTAATGATATTTTTCTGCATTAATAATGGCTTTGCATTAACTGAATTAACCACTGGCTTTTTAGCAGTAGCTGCAGCTGCAGCGCATTTTACAGATGGCTGTAGCCACTCACTTTTGTAACTCCCCCCAGGCCTTCTCTGTAGTATTACACATTTTAAAACAGAAATATCACATTTGGTTTCATCACTCCACCAGACCTGATGCCACTCACTTTCAGACCAGTCCGTGTGTAATTTGGCATACCTCAGCCTTTTCTCTCTGTTTCACTTCCTTAAGAATGGCTTCTTGACAGCCACTTTTGTGAAGTGGCTTTATAACCAAACAAACACTGAAACATTCTTGTGAAAATATTCAGGTACAAAGACTGGACTGAAAATGAGTGAAAAGGCAGCCAAAGAAAAAAACACTAGAAAACCTTCAAAAAACGTGGAGAACTATTCCTCAAGACCACGTTAAAAATGACAAGAAATTCTGCCTCCTTGGGAGCAAAATCTGAAGAAATACATAAGAGTGTTGTCCCAATGCTTTTGCACAGTCCTCTATGATAAACAGTTTATTATCTGATTATACCCAAAAGCTGTTTTAAAAGTGAACAGTCGATGTGGGTTTTGGGGCTTATGTAACAAATAGTCTGTTACTATTAATATTTATGAAAAACTTAAATAAATATCATCGTGTGTTTCAGGTAAAGAAAGCTCAAGGGTGCTCCTTGGCTACCTGGTAGTGAGGTTGGGTCTTCAGGTGTGACTACTGAGCAGAAAGCGTCACTGGGAAAGTGACCATGCATCCCTTTGGCTGTGAAGCCGAGACATCGCTTCAGGATCTGTTTGAGTACTTCAAGAGGTGCCTGCAGCATGGAGAATGGGAGCTGGCGAGGGCCTGTGTGCCACAGCTGGTTAACTCTGAGGGAGGACTTTCCGAAAATTTACGGGACATAATCAAGGCTATTGTCAGCCATCCTTACAGCTTAAAGTGAGTCAGAAGTGAATTATAATAAGAAATAAAGGCTATGAAGACATTTTGTATTTGAGCTTCTTTAAATGTTTGAGTGCCAATGTTTTTTGTAGATGGGAGTCAGTAGGGAGTCCACATAGACTGGCTTGGTTTTGGCTGCAGGTCTTGGAGAAATGGACAGAAGAACAGGTAACTGTCACAGAAGATATATAATAAAAGTGAATTTTTTTTAAAAAATTTCTGTTGTGTTATTATTTTATTATTGACATATTTTTAAAAACTAATATTGAAGATTAAAAAATACCTTTTTGCTCTTGCAAAAAAAGAGATAATATTTTTTTGTGTAAGTAATGTAAAAAGGCATTTAAAACATCACAGCTGAACAGTATGAGAGCAGAAAAAACACCTATATAAACCTTTTTCTTTAACTTTAGGTTTCTCCTAATGTCAGAAGAGAGCTGGAGTTTTTGTTACTTCTGGAGGAACTGGGGTCAGAGGGCATACCCGAGACTGTTCTCAAGGTTAATTTGCTTTTTATTGCCAACTAGAGTTGAGCTTAGATTTGACAATAAAAACTTTTTGCTATTCTGTAATTATATGACCACAATCTTTCTGTAGGAGTTGCAACATGCTTTCTTGGATAAACAGTCTGAGCTAAAGGTGGTGGAGAGTTCAAGAACAACTGCTGCTACTGTTGAGACTTGTTTGTTAACCCTGTTGGAGAAAAAAAAGCCAAGACTCGCTCAATCTTTAGCACATTTCTTACAGGTAAAGTCAAATATATCGTTACCATGTATGACTAAAAGTACTTGAAAAATGTGTCAGTGTAATTATCATATTTTTTAAAAATCATTTCGGTTTTCCTAATTTTATCCATTGACCAGGAATGCACAGAGGACCATACTCTGCAGAATGCATTCATCCAGCACTTGATAAGGAAACTGAGAAGGCCAGAGAATGTGGAGGAGTGGGTGGAGGAGATATACGCTGTGTTGGCTGTGATGCCATGGAGCTCCCGTAGAAGCGATGGGCAGTTGGAGGCACTTTGTGAAGCACTGTGGGCAGCCAGAGTGGGCCCCCTGAAAGAGGAGAGGATCCTCAGCTCCTTGCTTCGCCCTCAATGTGACGCACTTGTCTCGACATACTGCTCTACTGCTCTCAGGCTGCAGAGAGATCATCTGCTGAGGAGCTCACCTCACACACAAGGTAGTCCATTTAAGGAAATTTACATTATTCTGCCAACCATTCCATGTCCTATAAACCTTATTCTAGCTTAAAAGGTTGATTCTGTTTATCTGGACGTAGCATTTTAAGTGGAAGAAACGTTTCATCACGCATCCAAGTGACTTCTTCAGTCTCAGCTGACTCCAGGTTTCCCCAATCTTATAAACAGTACATTTGCACAATAGCTGAAACTATCCTTGGGGTGGACCATTTTTTTTGGCACAGCATGTTTTGGGGGTTTAAAAGCCATGGAGACGCAGTGTTTAGAAAAAATGCATCTCAACTGTTTCGATACTCCTGATACATACAGGATCACTAAGGGTTGATATAGAGCATGCATCAAGACTTATTCTAGCTTGATCCTTAGGATCAGTATGATGGCCAATGCAATCCAAAAAAAACTACTGGTTTTAGCTAGAATATGTGATTAAACTTTAATCAGTTTCCTTGATGGTTAGTTTTACAAAAAGCTTTGAAGCACAAGCACATGTTCCTAGAAGTCAATTCCCCCATGAGCTGTTTTTGTGGTACTTTGACATTTTGTTTTATAGTTTTGATACTGATGATATATTTATAGTTTAAAAACCAGACATCATCTGCTTTATTGTGCTCAAAGAGAAATGCTAGCATCACCTCTTTCCTCTTTCAGTCACACTTCTGCATCTGTGGGTGTAAAGCTGTGGAAGATTTAACCGGCTCTGAAGAAGATTTCCTCTTTTCTTTTTGCTTTGTTTTTGTTGGTTTCTGTTTTGACTATTGTGATTTAGGTTTTATTATTACTTAAAATAGTGTTGGTGTTTTGTTTTTAATCGTTTTTGTCTTTTGCATTGGCTGTATTTCAACCCACTAAATCTAATCAAAAACATTTTACTAAAGTCTATAAAAGTCAGGATTGTGTGGATTTCTTTTATTTTTATTTTTTATGTTTTGCTTAAAAAAATTCATTTTTGTTCTGTTATGAATTCATTTGCTGTTTTTATATTCCCCTGTTAGTTGAGCTGCCTGAAGCAGAGCAACTTACCATCAGTTTATGTTGCCACAAAGACCGTCCATCCATTTGGAAGACCATCTACTTTGAGTGCCTTAGTAGTGGAAAGCACTTCCTGGAGCAAGTCTTGGTATGTAAATAACTGGAAACTGGTAATACTAGTTTAGTAACCAGATATAAATTCCTCCAAGATGTAATAAAAAGTGCACAGAGGGTTGCTTCGGTAGTATTTTTTTTATTATAATCCGTACTGTATCTTGATGGTCTAGTAAACCAACAGCATGTGATAAAATGGAGTAATGTAATAAAGCTGGGTTCTTCCTGTAGGTTACTGCACTTGACCTCATTAAACACGAGGAATTCAGTCAGCTGAAAAACCTGCTGCAGCTGGAGTTCCAGCCCTTGTCCCGTCTGCTGCTGCTGCTGGGATGGACTCAGTGTCACAGTCTGAGCTCAGCTCAAAAGCTGCTCAGCATCCTTCACAAAGAGCAGGTCACAACCAGAATCATTTAGCTCTCCAGACATCTACATGCACCTCAACCTCTAAAGACATTTTCCATCTTTTTGATATTTGGTGGAAGTACTTTACTGATACTCTGTTTTCACCTTTTCAGGCAGCAGCCAATGACTCAGTTCTACAAGAGTTTTCTAATCTTTTGTCAACTCAGCTTGGAATACTTGAATGGTGTAAAAATAACAATCCGTAAGCACTGGCTTTCTCTAGATTTAAGTCTTGCTGTCATTTAATTCCTAACTAGTTACTCTTTAGCTTTTAATATATTTGTGTTTTGTGTCTCTAGAGGGATTTCCATGGAGGCATTGTTGGCACAGCTTCACACTCTGGACAACCACTCAGCCCTCTATATCTTGCATTCTCTGACTCCTTTGGCTCAGTTTGAAGAACGCAGGATATTAGATCTATTACAGCAACTGCCAAATTTACCAGAAGCAGGTTTGCGTTATGCATTTTTTTTGTTCAGATGAGTAAAAAATAATGAATTTGATGCTGCATAGTATTTACATTTAAAGGTGTCTGTGGTTCTTTTATTTGTGTGTATGTGTGTTACTTGCAGAGGGTGCTGGGGCAGTTGGCACTCTCAGCCCTGTTGTACAAAGAAACATAGTTTTGTTCCAGGGGTTCTGTGCCATGAAGTATGCCATCTATGCACTCTGTGTGAATGCACATAAATACTCAAACTGCACCAAGTGTGATCCCATGCAGCAGTACCAGCCCTCTGATGCAGAAAAGGACCAAAATAAAACCTCAGCTTCCTCAGAAGGTAACAAGGCTGTTTTTATACAGTGAAGCTTTACTTTGATAATAGATGATAGAAAAGTCTTCTCTCTTTTTTTCTCATTACAGTCTTTTGGCAAAAACATACACATTCTTGTGCATCAGTCACATTACAGTTTACAAACCAAGTTTTAATGGCAAATTTCTTCTAGAAGTACAGAAATATAGACAGGAAGCACGGGGAAAGACCAGGAAATTACATTAAAGGTCAAGCTGGGAGTCAGAACAAGGACTTCCACTCCTACGTATTAAAGCCATCAAGGTTTACCGTTTACTGATGTTTTCACTTTTTTTGGTTGTGTTGTTTTTCAGATTGCCATTTGGTGTTCCAACACTACCTGTCTGAGTGTCAGCTCTATCTGGAGGCAGTGCCGGCCATGTTCCGCTTGGAGCTCCTGGAAAATATCTTCTCTCTTCTCTTTCTGTCCACCAGTGACTTTGCTCAGCAGAGTCAAAAAGATGCAAACTCAAATCAGAATGTAGGGAATGACACTTGCTTTCCAAATACAGGAAACAAAAATACAGATTCAGAAAACAAAGGACAGATGGATAACACTGAGGAGAGAAAAAAGGGGAAGCAGAAGCTATGCTCAAGTCCAATAGCAGCCCACTCTAGTCACCTGGACCTCGGACACTTTATCCAGGGCTGCAAGGGGTTTCTGGTTGATGTGACTGGCATGGAGGGATTTTTAAAGCTGTTGAAGGAAGGACTGGAGGGAATGTGTGTAGTGGGTCAGCAGGATGGACAAGAGGAAGGAAGAGCATTGCCTCGAGAAGCAGAGGCAGCCGCAACTTTGGGCTGCTCGGTGACTGCTGAGTCATTTGGGTCACGCTTGCAGAGGTTGACCAAACGCACTGCAGAGGCTCAGTGGAGGCTGCAGATTATTACCAGCAACCAGGGCACTGGAAATGGTGAGCTAGCAATTTATTTTCTTTATTCTTCTGTATGTTTAAGTAACATATTTGACTGGGAACTGACATATGTACTGGGTACAGTACATATGACTATGTTAATACTTAGGTAATTCTTCAGCATAAATCTTGGAGCTTTGATGTTACATTGGTTTAACCACAGGTTCAGAAAGTCCTCTTACGACATCAACAGTAGGCTGTACTGTCACTCCTCTGGGACCCCACAAGAGTTCAAGCCTGAGGAGGCGAAGGAAACCAGGAAGGCATAGCATAGAGAGACACTCCTCCACAGAAAAACACAATGGAGAAGTCAGCACAAGCACATCAGGTAAGGAAAAACATCTAGCTCTTCTTTAAAGTCCTGTTTTACATCACTGTTTAAAGACTTAAAGCTGTAGGAGAAATGTATTTTTGTTTGTCTGCCTCTGTCTTCAAAGTAATTTTTCTGTTGTTGTTGTTGATTTATTATTATTTATTAATACTTTGTCAGATGGTGGAGGAGGAATGACAACAGGCTCTGTGGAATTGGAGTTTTGTCCATGTGGAGGTCCCCACAGTTGGCTGGTTCCTGCCATGTTGTCCCCTCCAGAGTCTCTGCTAATGTCCTGCGTCCGACGAGGAAACTTCATGGAAGCTCATCAGGTCTCTAATAAAATTTGGATGCAACAGTCTGCTTATTTGTTTGAACAAAGCTAAAAAAAATCATTTTCCTCTTTATTGTTAGAGCAGTTATCTCTCTTCAAATTATTGGCATTGTATTATTATTAACTCCAACCTCACTCATACTAATTATATGATTACAAGCATCATTTATAACACATTAGAAGTTCACTTTTGTGTTGGTCATTAGCCATATTTACACTTTACCAGAACTACAGTTAATTACTTTTTCGATTAACCTGATTTTTGATTACTGGCGACGTTTGTAAGTATTGTCAGAGAGTTTTCCATCCAGTTAACAACATTTGCTTCTTGACAGGTGTCTGTGGTGTTTGATCTGGAGGCGTCTGCCTGTTGTGGCGAGCTGGTGTTCATGGAGCGCTACAAAGAAGTCCTGGTGGAGTTGGCACAGGTGGAGCAAAAGATGGAGAGTCAATCCATGTCTTCATCCTCATCTTCATCAGAGGGCTTGGGGACAGCAGCTGGGTCAGGCACAGGGAGGAGTCGGCTGGGCAGTAGTGGCCGATCGACACTGCAGGCCATTGGAAGTGCTGCTGCTGCAGGTTTGACTTTCTGTTCTAAGGTTTTCTCCCTATTTTGCTTTTCAGTTCCAGTGTGCATTTTAACTTGGTATACCTGCTTACAGTTCTAGTTTGGCCTCTTTTTATATTGGTTTTTAGAAGAGATTAATATAGCAAAGCACAGCAAAGACTTACAGGCAGCTGTGCAACATGACAACTGACTCATGCATATGTTTTTCTTCAGGAGTGGCTTTCTACTCCATCTCAGACATAGCAGACCGTCTCCTCAGCACCCCTGCTCACAAACTGCCCTCACTGGAGGAAGGCTACTGGCTAAGTCACTGCTCTTCAGATGCCTCTGGCCTTCTTTACACATTGCTGGAGGAGCTCAGTCCAGCAGCCATGGCTGCTTTTGACCTGGCGTGTTGCCACTGTCAGCTCTGGAAGACGTCTCGACAGCTGCTGGACACAGCTGAACGCAGACTCAACAGCAGCCTGGAGGGTCGAGGTATGAAGCCCAAATTTCTATCTGGAAGAATTAGTTTTGACATGGTGATGGGAACGAGAGCAAATGGTGTTTTGTGTTTATCCCTGTCTGCTTCCCCAGGAGTAATAGTTGACCTTAAAGTGCCTCATTCTGAGGGGATCTGTGGATTTCCCATGGTATTACAACAGATCAACAAGATCCTAAATCATTCAACCGCCAATAAAAGTTCTATAAAAACAGGTGAATGCACATTTTTAAACACTTGAGTTAACTGAATGAATTGAGTGTGCAGAATAGTGTCTTTGTTACTGATTCACTCTTCTTCGTAGAAGCTGTTGGGGAAGACCAGGTGTTTGCCAGCCCATTTGGTTGCTGCATCCAGGAAGTACTGCTCTGTTGCTATCCAACACTGAGTGAAGAATTTATTTCTGCTCGGCTTAGTCTGGTGCAGCGTTTGGAAAACACTTTGCACAATCTGAGTGCTGCTACAGATCACACAGGTTGGCACAGTTAACATATGCTACATTTGATCAAATAGTTTAACTTAAATATTTAACTTAAACCCCCCTCTGGTTTTAAAAAGCTAAACAAGTATTCTCTTGTTTTTGTTTTCTCATGTTAACTTATAACAGAGGGCAGTGTGGGCAGCGCTCTACTGGCACTTCTGGTGGAGCAGGCCAGTCTGAAGCAGTCAGAACTGGATGTTCATCCGGTGCGCTCCAGCATGAAGCAGCTACTTCGTTCTCTTGACAGCCTCTGTCCCTTCGAGCCAGATAGAGACCTTAGCAGACCAGATTATGTCCGCAGTTTCTTTGACTACATCAACACACTAGCATCTGTGTTAGTGCGTAGCCTCAGTTCAGAAGGTAAAATGAAGACTTTTACATCTCAATCATAACTACTTGATACCCACTTCCACCACCTGTTATCTCTGATTCTTAGAGTGACGTTAACAGCTTTTAAGTCCTGTCTAAATTGTGAATGTAGAGTGTTTCTCTTCTACTACCTGGTCTTGCTCTGATTTGGCATCTCTTGCTGTTTCTAATAGACCAGAACACTGAAGTGAAGCTTGGGAACCCACTGCTAGTGTTGCTTCAAGCCCCATTTCAACTTCTCTCTCACCTGCTGTTTGACCGACAAGTATCTCCTGACAAGTATGCACAGTGGTTATTCCCCATCAGCATATACACATATATATAAGTGTGTAGTTTGTATAGTGTCTTTATCCTTTGCTTGAGAATACACAAACGTAAACAGAGCAGCTAAACTATTTACCTCACAATAAAGATTTCAGTTAAGCATCTTCAAATTTTCAAAAAAACAAATCTCATATGATTATCCTGTAAGAAAATTTTGTCTTAAAACTACAGAAATTGTTTGGGTTTAGCAGCAACAGGCTGACTTTTTATACCCTGTTATGTTTTCAGAGTACTGTCCTTGCTGGAACAGGAAGGGCTGCGACTGAGCATCCAAAAAGTGATTGTTCAGCGATGCTGTGAGGCTCTTCCTCTGTGGATCTCCTGTCCAGATGATGGAAAAGAGTCAGATGAGGCCAAGAAAGAAGATGGTGTGTTTGGTGTTGCTGCGTTGTCTAACCTACTCCAATGCCATGCTCAGGATCACATGACAATTCTGGGACTTGCCGAGTCTCAGTCTGATGTGAGCTCTGAGTCTGACGCCTCAGTGGAGGATCATTCTTCTACACCCACTAACCTCTCCACATCTCCACCCTCGTCGTCATCATCCTCTTCTTCTTCCTCCTTGAATTCTTTTCTTCTCACACCATCGGCTCTGTCTTTCCTTAAGTCACGCTCCCCTTTACTGGCCACACTGACATGTTTAAGCGCCTGTAAAGGAGAAACTGCCCGGACACAATCTTCTGGATGGTCTGGATATTTTCGCAGCGGACGTAAAGAAGTTGTCTTAGATGGTGAGCAGATTTCTCGTGAAGCTGATAACCTCCTGAGGGAGTTCCCTATTCTCCAGGCTTACCTTCACACCATGGCTGAACCAGTGCTGGGCATGTCATTAAGCGAGAATGAGGAAAGCTCCGTTGGATTTGGGGCAGTTGTCTGCGGGAAACCGCTCATCAGTCTCCTGCTGTCTGGGCCGCAAGAAGTTGCCGCTCAGGGTGTTGCTGCTGACGCCTTCCAGAAGGCTCTTGCCTCCAGAGACCTGAGCCGAGCCCTCAGTCTGCTGGAGCTGTATGGGCAGAGTTGCAGCCAGGAGGGGGCGCTAAGAGACCGCTTGCTTGCATGTGCTGCTTTAGAAGGTGGGAATTAATTTTCTGTATTTTTTATGCTTGTAGAGAAAGTTTGTATCTGTGGCTCACACAAAACTAAAATTGCATCAACAGAATACGAAGACGATAAAAATTTTTATAAAGTACTTGAGGTCAAATTTAGTAATCACAATCATGTAGCATAAAAAGCTTAAAATTTTAAAAAATACTAATTTAATCTACCATTTGTTTCAACTTTAACTAAAATGCTTGTTGTTTTTGCTCAGATGGAGATGAAGGTATAGGTCATCTGTTCCGAGTACAGGACCCTAATCTGCGAGCCCGTGTTGCCCTCCAGGCTCTGGAGCGGTGGCCACTGTTGGCCTGCCTGGAGCTGCTCGAGTTTTGCCTTAATGACCCGAGCACAGAGACCTCACTGAAAACAGATCTAGAGCTCAAGAAGAAAGAACTGGACCTTTACCACCAGGTAGTGCAGAATTTAGTTACTTTTTTTTTGTTATTGGGAAAAAAAAATCTATATTCTAACAAAGTAGTTGCAGAAACACAGTTTAGACGTGTGCTTGTAGACTTTCTTATAGAAGGCTTGTGCAACTTTGAAAATCAGTTGGTGGTAGTTTAGTCACTCAAATTCTTACTGGAGTGATATTATGACTTGAGTTCAGCATGGTGTGCATGTATTATGTAATACACCACTCAGGCACTTTATTTGACTTTCCATTGTATCCTGCCAACTGTTTGTGGTCCTCGTCCTTGTCACAGATGCTGAATTTACAGCCTTCGTTGCCCTGGGGCACTTGGCAGGAGCTGAGAAATGAATCCAAGACAAACTCTGAGTGGGTGTTATCTATGATACTCGAGGCAAAGGTAGGTGCAGCTCAGTTAGAACAATTTATTGACAGAACATTAGACAGGAAATTACTATTACCAAAACTTAACACAGACCTTACTCTCCATAGTATGCACTTGTTTATGTATATTCTTATAATTATAATTGTTTTTTATGTTTTTGCAGGAATTTCATCTTTGTGCACAGTGGACAGAGCTGTATCCTGTATCAGATCAGCTGAGACTGCAGCTGCAAACTGAGCATTTGCTTCATCTACTGGAAAAGGAACAGACAAATGAGGCTTTTCAGGTCCAGATTGTTCACCTTCTTGGAAATTTAGATTGAAGTCCATTTTGAGATGTATAAACATTTGTTAGAGTGTGGTCATGTGTCATCAAATCTATCCTTGAACTGGCAGAACTCAGCTCTGTTCAAACACACACAGTTTTCTTTCCCGAAAACTCTTTATGTAATACTAACTTAAAATCAGCATCATATACTTGTGTCTGTGGTGTACTCCTCTCTTGCATGGGGAAAAAAACAAATTAGCTTTGCAATTTTTTTTCTACATAACATAAAGTAGAGAAAGCATATGATTATTTTTAAGGTCTTCTAAGATCTTAGAAGATTTTTTTTTTAACATTTCAGAACTCATTTACCCTCTCAAACCTTTTTCCTCTATTACTATGTGTTCTCTATTACTATGTGTTCTTCTCTCCCACTTAATATCCTTTGTCCCTCCCATGGTTTGTTTAGTTACTCGACGGGCTCTCAGATTTTGCAGCTGGTCTAGATGTTTGCGAGCGTGCCCTCGATCGTCGCCCTGGACTGGATGCATGCCACTTCCTGGCAGACTACCTCACCCTACATTTCCAGAGGCAGGTGTCTCCTGCACGTCGCCAATACATCCACGCGCTTCATCTGGGCTCTAAGGTTTGTAATTGGGAAGTTTGCACTAGTATGTTAGCATGAAGATGATAAATAAATGATGAACAGCATTAGTAATTAGTAGACTTGAAGTGCATAATGACCATTGAACAATCATAACTTGGGTAAAATCTTCTAAAAAACATCTTTTGGATGTGTTGTTTGATTTCAAAAATGTCTTTTAAGTAATATTGTATCCACATAGTGTGTTTGAATTCATAATCAGAAAACAATAATAATAATGATTGAAATACTGCACATTGTCTTTGTGTCAGTTGCAATTTCCCCTTAGCTGTTTGTAAATTTCCCTTCTTACAATAGAGACTTTCACAAGTCTGCGTAATTCTGTGAACCTTGGTTTACTGAAAATGGTTTTGCAACTTTTCAATTCTAAACTTGTAATATATTCACAGGAAACCATAAGCTCTTTCAATTAATGAGAAAAATATCTTAATATGTAGAGAATATTCCTCTAACACAAAGTAATCCAGTTAAAAAGATGGTCCTGTTTTTCCAAATCTGAGTTTATTCTGTAAATGACCAGATGATGTCTGCATGTGATTGGTGTTGTGTTTAATTCTGTTTAAAAAATTAAATAATTAATTTTTTTGCGTAGCACTGAAAATGTTTTAAGCCTGTTTATTAATAATCATAATAATGTTACTATTGCTGGGTTTGAATGACTCTGGCCCAAAGTTTTAGTTTTACACTGTTTAAGTTGTTCTGCATTGTTCTCCAATTGAGTTGCTTCCTATCTTTGGGTTCAGTAAGTGTATATCCTCCTCCAGGTGTTGCTGACTCTGCCTCCAGCTGCCAGGCAGGACTACTTCCCCTTGCTGTCAGATCCCCTGCTCATGCTCGAGCAGCTGTTGATGAATCTGAAGGTAGACTGGGCTGATGTGGCGGTGCGGACCCTGCGGAGCTTGTTGGTTGGCCAGGAGGCTGGCTTCAGCACTGAGGACATTGATACGCTTCTGGAAGACTACGCCCGCAAGGCTCTCGACTTCTCCTGCGCCCCCAGAGAGAGGACTCGGTCTGGTCAGTGCTAATCTTACAGCATACGGTTGCCAAGTAGACAAACATATCAGAGATGGGCAGCCACTTGAGTTAAATGTTTGTAATGCGAAGGTTTAATAAACTGCTGAAAACTAAACTGAATTGTTGTGAGACTCAGTGGAGTTCTAGTTTGTATTCTTGTCTTGGTTATGTACTCCTGTAATAAATATTTAACTTATTAGATGGGTAAAGAACCATCCACCTTACCAACTGGTTGTGTCTAAATATATGACACTTTATTTTCCAGATTCTGTAATCAGTCTTCAGGAAGCGCTAATACAGTGTCCTGCACAAGACAGCTCGCTCTCTTCCAGTCGAGTTGAATCGCCAGCACCCTCCAGAAGTGAGATATTTGGATATGTTTAATGATGATATTACTGTAGTGTAGTTTTTTTTGTTTTTTAATCATTGTGATTGTTTCTTTTAATTATAGGCAGTACCCCTACACACACAGCCTCGGGAAGCAGCACAGACAGAGAGAAGGACCGTGGTTCAGCAGGGAAAAAACGTCACTCACCTGCACAGTTCCAGCCTCCAGATCAACCCCCAGCCCGCAAAGACTGGGTTCCAGACACCCAGCAGCATGTGTGCATGGTTTGCAAGCGTGAGAGGTTCACCATGGTGAGTGATGCAGTTACCAATGAAAGAGAATTACCTGCTCAAGTTCAGTTCTATTATTTTATTTCTTTGTCATCCTGCCTTTTCCATTTCACACTCAATTTCTTTGATGTGAAGAATAATTGGCCTCTGTATGACATTTTTATGGAGAAAACATGACTGTTAATGTTGGATCTCCTCAACAGATTAAAAAAATACAGTTTTCATGTATGCTCAGCTGGGATTTTTCCTTTGCTTTTCTGGTTTTAGTTCAACAGACGTCATCATTGTCGGAGATGTGGCCGTCTTGTTTGTAATGCGTGTTCGGAAAAGAAGATGCCTGTTGACGGGTGTCCAGGAGAGGAAGTCAGAGTCTGTGATCAGTGTTACACCTACTTTCACCCAGAGTAAGACGCTTATCAGAGCTAGTAGTTCCAAATGCATATGAATTACAGAAACCGAGAAATTAAAAAAAATCAGCACTTCAGGGAAAAGAAAGGGTTTGGATATAATTTAAAAATTAATTTGTCTCTATTTGCAGTACTGATGATGAGCTGGAACCTGCTGAAGGTAAATTAAATAATTTTATGTTGTGTTTTGGTGCTTTCACCTGAGTTTTTGCAATATTAGAGTTTTACATTATGTTGAATTTGCTAAAACAGTGCAGAGCCACTTACATGCAGCCATTCTTAAATACCTAATTAATGAAGGCTTTAATGATGACGTATTCTCTTCTTTTTTTAGCAGTGGATGGTAGCCCTGTGGTCACAGAGCAGTCCCTCGATGGGATGCTGCATCTGCCTGAAGTGGTCCATCGACAGTTCCTCCTCAGCACCAACCCTGCACAGAACCAGAATCTGCGGAGCGAGTTCTACTATGAACAGGTTAGGATTTGTATATTCACCATCCATCCCAGTGTACAGTTTAACTTTACATGTTGGTCATTAGCAGCGTATTGAGGGTAACTTTGTTTTTTTAGAGCAAAAGCTTTATTTTGCTCTAAATTTAGCTGTCAATTTTGTGTGATTTCTGTCTTTGTCTGCTTTAATAGCTTTCAGTTAGTGGAATTCACCCAGTCAGTACTTTAAAAGTAATAATGCTCTTTCCCTAAAACACATAGGCTCCCAGTGCATACCTCTGCGTGGCCATTTTATCTCTGCACAGTGACCAAACCGCCTGTGGTCATCAGCTCATCAGCCACTGCCGCTCCTTGTCTCGTAAACTGACCAATCCAGAGGTGGATGCCTGCCTGCTCACTGACATCATGCGGCGGCTGTTGTTCAGTGCCAAGTTAATGTTTGTTAAAGTAGGCCGCAGCCATGACCTCGCCTTATGTGACAGGTAAGATGAAACCCTGGGTAAGTTAGATTAACCAACAGTTGAAAATTGCATGTTATTATGCAGACTGTACAGTCATTAGGGTGATGAGAAAGAGAGTGAGTTATTGTGCAAAATGTAGTTGAGGATATATATATATATATATAATATATATATATATATATATTAAGCCTTTACTTTACTTTGGTTAGCTTTCAGATTAATAAGAAACCAAAAGTAGATGCAGCAAAGTCAGAAACCAAAGAACTCATGACTAGTGGTTAGGGCATGTGTGGGCAGAATGACCACAGCTCAACCAGAGACATGCAGAGAAAATGATAAAACCTATGAAGCTGATACAGCTAACAAACCAACCAGCTAATGCAGAGCAGCACAGTAACACACAGATGCATAACAGCATAGTAAGTGAATTATACATGTACAGCATATGTATACATGTGTCCATGTGCTCTGTGCATTTTTCTTTTTTTTTTCTTTTTCTTAACTTTTAATCACCCATTTCAAAACAGTGAGATATGTTGCCATAGCGCTATTGTTGGCATCATAAAAGACACCTGGCCAATGACTTGTTTGCTCTGAAAATATTGAGTAGTACAGGCACATTTGTTTGGATTTAAGATGATTCACTGTCATTAAATGAGAACAGATGAGGTCACAGGAAGTATGCTGAAGTAGTTTATGGTTACCAGCACTCAGTGGATAGCCCTTTATTTCACAAGAGTAATACAAGATATTATGAAAGCAGGTGTCTGACTGTGCTTCTTATTCTCTTTTTCAACAGTTACATCAGTAAAGTGGATGTGCTTAAAATTCTGGTGACAGCCAATTACAAATATGTTCCCTCTCTGGATGACATTTTGGAGACCTCTGCTGTCACACGGCTCCGCAATCAGCTGCTAGAAGCAGAACACTACCAGCTAGCTGTGGAGGTGAGAGGCTTGTTCGTGTTAAATTAAAGTTCAACTTCAAAGAAATGACAAGTTGCAGAGAATTAAATCACAAAGCCTTTGTCATCTTTATTATTTGGTTGTCAGGTGTCAACCAAGAGTGGCCTTGACCCTGGTGGTGTGTGGCAGGCATGGGGAATGGCATCTCTGAAGGCAGGAAATCTTTCAGGGGCACGGGAGAAGTTTGCTCGCTGCCTGAAGCCCCCAGTGGACCGCAACCAGCTCAACTCGGGTCCCTTATTATTGCAGGAGATTGTCCAGCACCTGGAAACCATGGTGCGGCCCTCTCTGGCTATGGTAGGTAGATACTTTCATGGTGGCACTAGCCTCCAGCCCACAACATATTAAAAACGGGCAGATGTGTAACATGCTTCCTGTCTGCAAATAGAGTAGGTCATCGCACAACACTTCCTTCTCAAAGTTTGATATATAACCATATTAACATTTTTAACATAAGTGCATTGCTTTGCATGCAGCTAAAAGGTCAAACTGTACACGAATGCAAATGCTGAAGTACAAGAAAGAATTTGTGCTGGCATTAAAAGACCTTTACATTTGTTAAACATGTCCTTTTGTAAAGCTGTCATGGTTAAGAAAGTATGCAGTAGCAGCTACATTCTTGCAGTCAGTAGCGCACACAAAGATAAACACTATTATGTGTGCCTGCCTTTTAAATGAATTTGAAACTAGTCATTTGGGAAGATCACTACCACACGCACAAATTTATTAGGATACACCAAATGCCTGTCTGACGTAGCAATAGAAAATTGAAAACATTAAAAAATGTAAAAACATAGCCATAAACGTTTTTTGATCATTTCCAGTTTTTTCACTTTTTAAAATAATGCAATAAACTATAATTTTACCAACCTGTATTTTTAAGAGCATACACCAGTGTCAGGCAGAGTTTATCCTCAGACAGAAAGACTAGACTAGCTGTGCTACCTAACACCTTAGGCATGTAGCACATTTCTTGCACGCTAGACGAATCTGCTAAGTCCTGGCATGTGAAGCACTACACGTGTCGGATTCTACTGCATCTAGAAAGTAAAGACAGACCTATGTTAATGTTGAGTAATCCTAAGAAACTGTTTTCCCAGTTCAGGAACACCTTTCCTTTCCTTTCCTGAAAAAACACAAAAAACCTTTGTTAAATCAGAACAAACTACAAATACACAGAAGTTTGGGTTTTTTGTACCTGCTTTTATACACAATAAATGCATAACCCTTTGTGTTGTTGTTTGTATTCTTCTATATATCAGTCTAATGGTGAAGACATATTGGCATCCCTGCGGGAGCTGGAGGACGCTCTGTGTGAGGTCAGTCCTGTGGAGCGACCGGAGGGGCTGATGCAGAACAGTGTTCTCCACCAGGAGTGTCTCTACTACCTGAATGCATACGGCACTCACCTGGGACTGATCAGCTTCTATATGCGTCATGATTGTGTAACGGAGGCTCTGACATACCTTCTTAAAAGGGTGAGGCTTAAATTATTAACAGTGTCCATATCCTTGGCGTGTTTGGATCAATATTTAGCTATTTTTACTTTACTGGAGAAGTCAAAGGAGTGAACAGCACAAGGTACAAGCCAAAAACAGAAATCTCAGTCCTCTTTTGTGATGCAGCTTGTGTGTGGTCAGGAGATTATCTAACTCACCTTCGGTTATTCTTTGATATCCATCTGTTGCCAAGATCTCATATCATGCGGGATGTCAGGTTACCCATAATGTGTGGGCAATGAGGTCTATGTGACACTGATTTATTAGCGATGGCTCGTTTTCATTTTGGCCTACAGTCAACAAAGTACATTGAGTAATAGTACTTTGTATCATAAAGATAGAATGTTTCTTGAGTAAGCAGCATCGCATTTAGTACATGACTTCACTTGCCTGAAATTATTGCTGGATGTTTCATTGCCTCAGTTTTATCCAAGTTTGTCATTTTTTTTCCTCTTCCTCTTTGTTTTTTTTTTTGTTTTTTTTTTTTGCTGTGTTGTGGATCAGGAGTGTCCAGAGGAAGTATTTCTAGAGGGTGTGTTGCAGCCCAGTCTGGAACGGGGCCATCTGAGCAAGCTCCAGGGAATACTGGAAAAGCAGGACCCCAGCCTGGAGACATGCAGCCGGTACCTCATTGCTTCCTGCCAGTTTCTTCAGCGACGGGGATACTATCACTCTCTCTACCAGTTTCAGCAGTTCATGACGGTTCGAGGACTTTTTTCTTCATGCTCACTTTAGGATCTCTTATAAACTACTAAAATAATAATTAGACTGAAATGATAGGTGGATGGTCAGAGACTTGACTAACTTATAATTCCAAACGGGGGGGAAAAACCTTTATATTCCCACATGAATGTTTCAAAATGTCATCCTAGCAGGTTAGTGATTAGGATGAGTACTATATAATTGTAAAGTTTTTTTTCCCAATGGGCCTGCAGTTCCAGTAACAGTTTACATGCCCATTTCTCTTCTCAAAGAATTGCAGCCTTTTTGATGCAATAATTTGCATTAAAAGGTGAAAAATTAGAAGTCTGGAAGTTATAAATCACAGCAAAAATTTCTGGACCACTTTACCTACTTCCAAGGTGCATGGAGAGGATGAAAAACTCACAACGCAGGAACTCCAGCAACACTTAAAATGAAAGAGGAACACCTTTATTGACTGACCAAAGCATTTCAGCTTGTGGCCTTCATCAGGGTCATAAACAACTGTAAAGGCCACAAGCTGAAACACCTTGTTCAGTCAATAAAGTTGTTCCTCTTTCATTTTAAGTGTTGGTGGAGTTTAAAATGAAAGAGGAACACCTTTATTGACTGACCAACACGTTTCGGCTTGTGACCTTCATCAGGGTAATGACCTTGATGAAGGGTCATGACCCTGATGAAGGCCACAAGCGTTTTATTCTTTAGGATTATTCTTTAGGTCCTCATGATTCTTGGTGGGGAAGCTTTAAAATTGTGTTTGTCTGGACAGGATCACGTGCGTGCAGCCATGACCTGTATTCGATTCTTCACACATCGAGCCAGTTCATACCTACAGCTGGGAGAAAAACAGGTATCTGTTATTTTTTTCTTCTACAGTTATGCAATAAGAATATATTTTTAAAAAATTATTTCCTCTTCTTACACGGGAAAGCTGAACTTGAACTTTATTTTGCACAGCGTTGGTTGGTCAGAGCCAAAGAGCACCTAAGGACATACCTGCAGGAGCAGCAAGGTCGAGGTTCTGGGAGGAGACGGTCACAGTCCAATTCTTTCAGGAAGATGATGTCATCCAGTGATGTGTCCAGGTTATTTAAGAGCTTTATAGCAATTAATGAAATAGACATCTACTTTTGACTACCAATGATTAAGGAAAACTGAAAACTTTATTTAAAATGTCTCATTATTACTATGTTTACTTCAAGCTTTTGATCTTCGCCTCTGTTTTTTTTTTTTTTCTTTTAGGCACATGAATACGATTGAGCTCCAGCTGGAGGTAACCCGTTTTCTCCATCGCTGTGAGAATGCAGCAGCCTCCAAGGCCTCGCAGACCAATCCCTCTGCACCCAGTTCACTGCCTACGCTTTTTGGAGGAAGCCCTATGAAAGTAGAAGTTGCCTGCAAGGTTAGGCTGCAGTTGTTTTTTGGAAATGTATAAAGTGATAATCTTCTGATAGCAATAATCTAAAAAACATTATTTAGCATATTTGAGTTACTCATTAAGCATTATATATTTAATAAAAGATTTTTGTACAACAACAGTTGCCGCAGGGCGTCTTAATGTGTGTGTATAGCTATGTATGTAGCTAAAAATAATGCAAAATATTTTGTTAGAACTGGTTTTTGTATGTTATGTATTTGTATAATTTGTTACATAAAATCAGTACAATGTTTTATGATGTGTTTTTGCAGGTGATGCTTGGAGGAAAAAACATAGAAGAAGGGTTTGGCATTGCTTACAGAGTCATACAGGTATGTTCATGTCTGAGATCAGTAACTGCTTTTGGCCAAAATTCAAGACTGCAAACACAGCAGTTTTTTGTGTGCAGATGTCTTTGATATATTTTGCCAAAATAAGTTTTGGAAGTAATCACCAGTCAAGCTAAGATAGCACAATAATTAATTTAATTATCTCGGTGTAGGCAGCCAAAAATGGTGGAAGTAAGATTTCCAATGTAACTTAAATAACAAAATACAGTACAGCAGCAGCAAAAACTGAGCAAAATGAAGAATTAGATTACTGATGTTGTCTTTTTCTCAGTTAAAAGTTGAAAATATATATGTTGTCTCCCTCTCCTTCAGGACTTCCAGTTGGAGGCTCAGGCTGTCTATGTGCGAGCTGGACAGTGGCTCATCCGACGCAAGCAGTACGCGTCCGTGCGGCAGCTGCTCAAATGTGTGGGCGAATCAGGCACTGCCACTAAAAACGACTGTGACGCCCTCATCCTCAACTACATCTCCTGTGCAGAGAAAGGACCAGCTGATGTTAGTGACAGTGACAGAATTGCTATGGAGATGCATGTGATAGAGATATTCATTATACTAACTATACTTTAGGCACAATGTTGTCCACTCATCCTAAAGACTATTCTCTCTGATGTGGTTTAGGCCAAGGAGCTGGAAAGTCTCATTCTGGAGATAAAAAACACAGAAAGCAAGGTAGAGTAATAATTGCCTTGTCTACCCTTCTTTGCCTTCCACTGTAATTACTTTTCTTGCCAGAGGCTGCTTTAAAAAAAAAACTACCCTCACTGTATTCCTCTGTATTTCCTTACAATCGATGTAGCTTTATTTTTTCCTCTGTAGCCTGTTGTTATTTGGCTTTTTCTCTCCTTTATTAGCATCTTTGGACCTCAGTTAGTATAATTTTTTTGGGAAGCTCCCTTCTAATCTCATTGCTGGTCTTTTTCACAGATCAAAGCCTTCCTGATGTGCAGTAAGCTAAGGCCGGCGTACCTGCTAGCAGTGAAGCTGGAGACAAGCCGTGCGGGCCCGTTGGTCCAGGATGTCCTCCAGGCCGCTGAAGGAGCACAGGACTCAGTAATGCAGAATATCTGCCGCCAGTGGCTGGCTGAACACAACAAGTCATCTCAACCGCGTCAGGGGCGCACCAGGTAAAGGCACAGTGGGCATAACAAGGGATTCCACAGAGAGCACACAGATGAGCCCCCATTAAGGACAAATGAGGGCATTCAACTTTTTGGGAAGGTGAAATATTAACTTATGTAACTGATATACAGAGCTTATCACATTTGCAATTTTACTAAAGAGTCCTCTTATTAGATTTTTGGCTCCAGATTTGCCCTGCTAAGACTTAAGCATACACTTTTAGATGATGCATTGCATTTTGTGTAAATGTATCAATACTTCACACTAAAACAACATATTTAGTTGGACATTATTTATATTATCAATGAATTCATATTGTACTAGACCCTTACTATCACTCTAATGTGTGTTGCTATTGAGTTGGCATGGGACAGTGGAGTCACAATGTAGAGGAAATGCGAGTTAAACCTGGAACAGATCTGAAAAACGTGTAAAAAATGGGTCCTTTTAAAACCCTGATATCAGCTTCACTCTTTGGTTGAGTGACCTTTATGCCACTGCAAAACAAACGGATCACCACTGTGCTTTATTTCCACTCTGGAAATATTTTTGCTGGCTTTTTTTGTTCATCTGCACAGTATTTGTGAGGGAAAAAAGTTACTGCATTTGAGCGGCGACCAGTATTACACAACAGAACCGCTAACTGTGGTTAATAGGTACAGTTACACCCTTGAAATATAAGCATATTCATAGTAAATCTGTATATGTTTAATATTTGTTTCCTACCTCAGCCTAAAGGGAAAATATATTGACTAGAAGGCCACTGACAAATTTATTACCTGTAGGTATCCGTGTGTAAGTGAGCTTTTTACTTATAATGAGGTGTCATCTGCCAAGAAGTTACATGTTTCGAAACTGTCTTGTTTTTGTAACCCTAATGAAGATGTTTACGTGTTGTACATGTGAAGCACATTTTGTGGCCAACTTTCAGTGTAAGTTTCTTTTTGATAAAAAATAATAATAATAATAATAATAACATTACTTTGAAATATTGGAGGGCATTTTGTTTGCTTTGAATTCAGATCTCTTGTTTGTTAATGTGTTGTGTTTTGGTAATAATTATCCCGAGGGCGGCAGATTGTAAATTATGCTTTTTGCTTCGCTCTCACGGTAGATCTGAACGACAGATGTCTCAACAATTTAAATTCCTAAAGACTGACATATACAGATGAGTTGAACAATGTTTGAAAAAGGGATTGTACTGTTGCCAGATATTTTCTTTTGATATGCATTTTCCCCCCTCTGATTTCACAAATCTGCAACCCGGAGAAAGAAAAAGAGCAACTGTGATGTACTTATAGCACCACCAACGCAATTTTTGGATAATGTGACAATCACCCAAGTTGCTCAAGCTGCCTTTCATGTGTACTTTGAAACTGTTCTGATCACATGGTGATGTGGTGAAGTGTATCTTCATTTAGATCTGACACTGTGGTGTCTGTTTGCCTTGCTTCGCTCTGCTGCACTAGTCAGAAGACTAAAACCAGTTTCCTGTTATTGTGAGTGTGTCAAGCCAATTTAGACTTGAGATCCACTCTCATTCTCCCTAATTCTGACTGTTGTCTCATCACTGCCGCACTTTATAAATAATAATATCAAATATTTTGACAAATTTGAAGGTATGTAACTGCTTTAATGATGCAGGGACTAATGGTTCAAAAATGTAAGTTGTTTTGCCATCCCTTATCAAATAAAATAAAATATGTAACACTGCGCTGTACTGCTGTGCCTTTTTCTATTTTCGACATTTTAGAGTTTGGGTTATTCCCTGAAGAATTAATCTATTATTAAAGAAGAAGATTGTGAGATAAATAAATAATGAAAACCACTGTTGGTTTTAGCCTTACTGGAATTATGCACTGTTTCCTGAGGCAAATAGTTAGCAAAATGTGTTAAAAATCATGTAAAAATAAACGTTCAACAAATATAAATGTAATAGATGATACAGAACAACATTCAGTAATTTAAATTTAAAATTTTTCAGTTATTAGGATATGTAAATATAGAAAAAACAAAGCAACTCTGTATCAAAATACAAAAAACAAGCGCCTTAGGTAAAAAAAAACAAAAAAAAAAAAAAAAAACGGAGGAGATCATATGCTGTAGCTTTTTTAGTGTCTTATGGTTTGGTGCTTCCTTTGTTGTATTTGTTTGTTGGCAGGGTTTGGCTGCAGGCATGCCAGTTTGCCACGCACGCAGACCCTCTTACTCCAGAGCTTATACTTGTAATTTGGCAGTATCTTGCAATACTTTGCATTAAAAACAGGCCATTTGATGCCAGCAACTGTTGCTCCAACTGTGGAGTGTGTGCATATAGCAACATTAACAGTGCCTCAACAGATGTGCAACCTACCCATGTTTGTACAACAGATTTCTTAAATAAAATTCTGAGATAAGTCACAGTTCGCTTAAATTCTAGTGATATTATGCCCAATATATGATAAAATCGCTATTTATTTATTCATAGTTTAATATTGAGAAACTTTATTCTAAATTTGTTAAACTGTGGTAAAAGTCTGAGGCTCCTAGATCCTCTTTTTAAACACAGTCGTGTTATGACATGTTGCAACAAATCAGTTATGGGATGTTTTTAAATGGTGTGTTTGTTTGAGCGTTACACAACTTTTCCACTCTCTTTGATTTTTTTGTTTTTTTTATGTTATGCTGACATCAAATTTAAAGTGAGCATGCCTATTTAAAAAAAGAACGAGCATTTCTGTTTCAAAACTGGGTGTGTTGCCTTTGCAGTCATTTTTAAATGGCTATAAGATTTTGATGATTTGCATGTCAGTGCATTCTGGGGAATGCACTGACATGGGGAATGGGGTTTTGCAAAACTTCTGACATTTGAGGCCCCCGGATAGTTGCCTTGTTATAAAAGTTGCCACATTTTCATTAAGTCCTGTTATATTTTCACTTTTAGTTTATTTTTAAACAGTAACAGTGTGATGAAACCTGACTCGCATGTTCTGTGTAAATCATCTTTGTCCACCAATTCTTAGGTACTCGTGCATTTCATTCTCTCAATTTTGGATCTAAAAGGAAGTGGCAGAGTTGAAAATTTTCATTGCGAAGACGCACGATTAAAAATGAAAGACAAAGCTGGAGAGGCAAGGCTGCGGAGATTGGACAACAAATGTTGAACTTGGACCTCCCAGTTTGGAAGAAAACCACAGAGATGGTTTCTGGATGGAAGGAAGAGAAGCTTGGTGCGACAGATGAGGAATGCTAGGGATAGGGTGAGATGGAGGCAGGTGACCCCTAAAGGGAGCAGCCTAAAGAAGATGACAAACTTTTTAGTAATATTTCAGTTTTATTTACATAAAATGTAAACATTCAACTGGTAACATGAATGTAAGTGTAGTAAAAGGCATGTTTTGACTTGTATAAAACACAGAATGTAAACTCCTGGCAAACCTGCATGTGAATGCTGCAAAGGAAACATGATTAAAGAGATCCTTATAAATTTTAAACTAGTTCTTACAGGAATGTGCAGATTGCACTGAGTAGGGGGTAAAAAAAACCAAACAAAACCAAAAAAATCTTTGGAAATATGAATGTAATCTCAACTATTCGTTGTCTATAATAAAAAAAAAAAAATCTTATCTTGTACATCGACTAGTAGAGTTATGACAAAATACATTTATGCTATTTAAGCAGTGATTTTGGCTCAGACTGTCGCGCATGTTTGATACTTTAATAAATTTTAATCAACCTGGAAACACTGTAAGAACCCCTGCAGTTGTTAAGAAATGCTGGCACTAAAGTCGAGCAATTTAACTGCGAATTCAGGAAAAATCATTTGGAAAAAACATAATACTTGATAAAGATGCTGGTCTTTTACCCTGTGTTGACTCCTCACTGTATCCTACAACACATCAAGTTGCTTTTTTGCCTACACTATTCACATTGTGTCACAAAAAATATAAAGTCGAAAAAGGTATTTGTGTTTACATGATAATATGGTTGAGTGGTTTTGGTTTGAGAAGCTGTTGTAGAGCACCAAAATACTCAAGTTATTATAATGTAATTAATATATTATTACACAAAAAAGCAACTTCACATTATAGTACCTCTTACTTAAATTACCTGACTGCTTATTAGGTAGGAAAGTACAGAACATCAAAACAATAATGGAATTAATTAAATCAATGAAAAACTTTAATGTTAAGGACTCCTTGGAGAGCTGAGATAGATGGCGGTCGAAAGCCTAATTAGTCCCACTCGATTCCAAGAAGCTCGCAGCTGACGTCCCACAGTCTCCTCGCCGTCTCCGCACTTCTTCCCTGTGGGGCCACAAAGGCAGGGGCGCAGTCACTGAAATGAAAGGAGGAGGAGTGGTTATTACATAAGAACTTATGACGCTGTGAGTCATCACCCTGGGCACAAGGATCTCTTTTACCTTGTGTAATCGTATAAGCACTATCTTTTTTTTCCCCAAGAAGCTTTTTTTTAAGTCATAAGAAGTATCAATTACTCAGATCCAAACATTGGATCCAGTGCTCGGTCTGCTTACAAAGAGAGTGAACATCTTTATGTGCAAAGTTGTAAAAATAAAAGCAAAGAAGCACAACCAACGCAATGGTGCCTTACAGCAAGAAGGTACTGGGTTCAAATCCACCAGACTGGGGCCTTCAGGGTTCAGTTAGGCTAATTGGTGACTCTAAATTGCCTGTAGGTATGAATGTGAGTGGTTGTCTGGCTTTCTGTGTTAGCCCTGCAACAGCCTGGCAGGGGTATACCCCGACTCTTGCCTTATGACAGCCGGAATAGGCCCCAGCCCCCAACCCTGAATCGGGTATGAATAATAAAAAAAATAAATAATTAAAATAAAAAAATTTAAAAAGAAGTCAAGCTGCAAAGGGGAAAAAAGGAAAACCTTTAGATTCACTAGGGTTTTGGCATTAATTTACATAAAGTACATTTAGCTGCTTATCAATGTTACAATTGTAGCCGAAAACAATCTGACTAAACTAATAGCAGACAAGGATTTGTACTTCTCACGTGTTCAGTGTTCACATGTTCAGTGAACAATCACTTGCAAAGCAGGCTAACAAACTAACAGACGAATCAAGTAATTTCTGGAATGTTCTTTTGCGGTAACGCCTTCCATCAGATGTTTTGTGTGGCTGCTAAAAGTGAAACTGTGAATATTACATTCTGGAAAATTGTTTCAGTTCACTGTTATTTCTTCTTCATTTCATTCCACAGCCCCCGAGTTGGTTTCAGGTACATGGTTTGAATTGACCATTTCTTCCCTTTTCAGCTTCCAGGTATTGTTTTTTTATTTGCATGCTTGTTTTGTGTATCAGACAACGTCTTCTAAACTTCCCATCATAGACTACTACCCTGTAAAATTTGTTACAGTTTTGTAAAAGTTGTTGCAAGACGTACAGGTTTCAAACCATTATGCAACGTTACCCAGTTTCACAGCGCGGACAAGGTTCTGGTGTTGCTGCCTTTTTTACTCCAAACTTAACATTTTTGCATTTTTACATATTTTTTCTAAGGCAACAAAACAATTTATAACTGTTGTGGATTATCCAGGTGGACTTTTGCAAACTTGAGTATCAGCTAATTTTTTAGGTACAGCTGTCCAATCACATGGCAGCAACTCAATGCATTTAAGGATGCAGAAATGAAATAAATTTTAAACCGAACATCAGAATGAGGAAGACAGGTGATTTAAGTCACTCTGAAAGTTGCTGGTTGATATTTCAGAAACCACTGGTGTCTACTGGGATTTTCCATCTCTGTAGTTTAAAGTAAATGGTCCAAAAACGAAAGAATATCCAGTGAGAAGCGGTTCACCGAGTGAAAATGTCACAAACTAAGCTCAGAGGAGAACTGCCAAATTGCTCTGAGTTGATAGGAAGACAACAGTAGAACTAACATAAATAAAATACACTTCAGCTAAATACTTCTAATTTATTTGCCCAAACCACGCGGAGCCGCACTATAAGGACTAAAGAGCCGCATGCGGCTCCGGAGCCGCGGGTTGCCGACCCCTGGTCTAGATGAACTGCTGGACTTATAGGCCAGCAGGTTTAGGGAAGTCTTTATGGGGTCATGCTTTGACCCCACACACACACATAAACACACATACACACACAGGGTATTCTTTGTTCACATGTACACCCATGTAAGATGTCATATGTTAATGAACCTATGCATATTCATGTAACCACAATAAAAGAGCAGTGTTACGGGAGAGCGGACGAGAGCAATTGGGGTCAAGCGAAGGAACGGCGTTTGTCCGGTTCTCTCCCGTGCACGTAAAACATAAAGAACTTGCCTACTCGTGTCTTGCTTGCTGTGTAATTAAATTGTCTTCAACGTTCCAGCGAATGGGTTCAAGCTACAAACCTATCAGTACTCTTGTCTGTAAACAATGTATTTTTGACCTGTATTGACATGTATGTGTGGGCGTTAATTTTCTATGCTATAAAACCAGCATTCAATGTATTTTTGTCAGAGGAAAAGAGGAAAAGAAGCCATATGCTGATGGTTCTTCTCCTGTGTTAATAAACTCATCGTTTGATTGCACTTGTCTGGTGCCTCCGTCGTTTGTTGTCTGGTCTGCAGTTGATCGATCTCGCTTCAGGTCCTTTGACAAATGTTGTGATATAATATTCATCTAAAAGGTCCCAGCAGTGAAAAATACATTTCCTTTAAGTGTAAAACCAGGCTGATAAATTAATAACAATGACAAACCATGTTGGAGTCACTGGTGTAGACTAAGGTGTCAAATGCTCTGTGGTCAGGATGGAAAGTTTGGTAGCAGGAACAAATTACAGGTTGGTGCTTATACAGATTTTTCACTTCCTTTGTCTTTCTTTGTGTCCTACCTGAAGTGTTTCCCAGAGATAGAGTGCAGTTCCTCTGCAATGGCACAGTAGATGCTAGTCTGTGCTCCTTCCCGTGGAGTTTTCAGGAACACGGAGAAGATGGTGAACAATATCGTCATCAGAGTTGAATGTCTGGTCAGGTCGGAGTTTACCGTCCCCGGATGAACCGAGTTCACTGTGACATTAGTTCCTGTGAAAGAAATGCACCAACTTTTTGTCACAATTTTATCAGCTTAAATTTTAGGTAAAAACATTTCTTCTGTAAGTTTTCATGTTGGCTTTAAAAGCTTTAAAAGCTTCCATTTTAAAAGCTTGTTTATGAAAGACTGTGTTGTCACATTTTATGGTTGAGTCTTTCATTTAAGAAGCCTCAGAACACCTCGTGATCACCCTTGGCACAAATGCTCATCATTCCTCTCTCAGATATGAATGTCACATAGTTTCTCCCACACTTTGTGTTGCTGGTTACAATGTTTTGTATTTGTGTACCTTTGAGTCTGGAAGCCAGCTCTCTGGTGAACAGTACATTTGCCAGTTTGCTCTGGCAGTATGCTAATCCGCTGTTGTAGCTGCCCTGGCTCTGAAGGTCATGGAAGCGGATCCAGCCGAAGTTGTGTGCCAGAGAGGAGACCACCACAATCCGGGCCGGAGCGCTGCGCTTCAAAAGCCCGATTAGGAGGGACGTCAACAGGAAGTGGCCTGCAACATGTAACAATCATCCTTTCAGTGTATTTTATTTTGGAAATAACTGTCCCCACATTGGAGACTAATTGATTTACAGCGATGCTGGACAATAATTACAATGATTCACTGATTATAAAAGGTTCGATAAAAGGCGTACCCAAATGATTGACTCCGATATGCATCTCAAAGCCGTCGACAGTTTTCGTGTAGGGGCACATCATCACCCCAGCGTTGTTTATAAGGATATGTAGCTGGTTGACTTCTAAAAAAGAGAAGAACACAAAAAAGCTATTTAATAACCATACACTTGGGCTCTGTAGATGTGAGTATTAAAAAGCTAACCTGTGCTCACCTCTTAGGAATTTCTGTGCAAAGGCTCGTATAGAGCACGTATCTGCCAAATCGAGCTCCCGGACCTCCACTTGTGCTTCGGGGTAACTGGCTCGTATACTGGCCGCAGCCTCCTCACCCTTTTCCACATCTCGACACGCCATGATCACCCGAGCTCCTACCAGGTGACAAAGAAGCAGCAACTAAACTATTAACAAAAAAAATGAACTCAAAGGTTTGGTGTGTGGTTTGGAAAAATCAGAATTAATCTCTAGGGAAATTATGTAGCTGACCTGACCTGTTAGTCAGTGATGTAGAAAAGCATTTTCACTGATGACTCAAAAAACCTTTTAGAGAATGCAATTTATTTTTAAAGGCCAAGTAATTATTAAGTCCCACGCGCAGGAAATATTTGAGACTGTTGAAAGATTTAAACTTGTTACAATGTCATCCACTAAAAAGCATTAAAGAGTAACTTAATGCTGTAAGGTATAAAGTGTTGGGTCTGTGCTTCCACAAGCCCTGCTAGTTCTAGAGACTTATTCATCATGAAGAAAACAAGACAGTCAACGATCGATCGATTACACAGACGAGGGAGGCCTCGTCTGTGTCCACCACGAAAATGACCCCGACGATGGCCTCCTCTCGCTGCCTTTTATTGAGAAACAGTTCACACAAAACACATCCCAGCAAAGCAACGCCCACATGGTTCTAAGACAAGGCATTGTATGTATATGTGTGAACTTCTGTATGTAAATAAGAATGTGTGTGTGTGTGTGTGTGTGTGTGTGTGCGTGCGTGTCCTCCTCCTGACCAAAGAGGGTCATAAAAGCAGGAGCAACATCCTTGGTCATAAAGAGGGTAGTCTCCCCCACACCCAATGTATTGTTTACCATAGATAACAAAGTGAAACCATACAAAGGGCAAGAAGTTTTACCAAACATCAAAAAGACCTTCACAAGGATGTTGCCTGTAATAAAAGACTACAGCCCCCCACTCAGAACCTCGAGAATCTGGGGGAAGGACAGAAGAATCCTTTCATCACAGAGTTAAAACAATGTAGAGATGGTAAGCATAAAAATGACAACATTTAACAATCCACTCTAACATAAAGTGCCATGGAAAAAGTATTTTCCCCTTCCTGATTCCGTAGATTTTTTTGCATATTTGTCACGCTTAAATATCATCAAAAAAGCTTTTAAATTATTATATAATTTATTAAGGGGGGAAAAAAGCAATTTAAACTGACCTGACCCAGTGTGAAAAAAAATGATTGTTCAGTTCAGAACTAAAGAAGCCTCTTCACAAACTTTAAAGAAATGCAGTTGCCTTCTATCTCAAATTATTAAGATTTTAATGGCACTGTGAGTCATCATCAGCGACAAACCTAGTCCTAATCCTGTGCTTTCAGAATATGTAAATGTTTTTTATGTATTTCTTTAACATTTTGTAAAGCTTATTCCCCTGAGTATTTGGAATGAGGTGAGAAAAAAACGAATCATTCTAATCGACATGCATCAATCCCTTTCACTCGCACCTAATACATGAAGTTAGGGTTGAAGCTACGGTTGGAGGTCATGACCCACTCATAGGATTGAATTGTTTTTTTCTTAACGAAACCAAAATAAAACTTTATACCTTTTCCAAACCCAGACTGATGGCATATTGACCATATTATAATCATACAACAAGTCAAGTATTTATGTGACTACATTTAAAGCGAGGATTTCCTTGAGACCACAACAGCTAATTGTGTCACACCATGGTCCATTTTATTATGTATATTTTAAATGGGACAAGGACGCTGATTTCAGTCTTATTGCTTTAAGAGACTGCTGATTTCTCTCAGTAGCAGGTTATGGATTTAAAGAGGCACCTCGCATTGCCAGATCCAGGGCAGTCTCCTTCCCAATTCCTGTGTTGGCTCCAGTGATGAGGACCGTCTTCCCATCAAGACGAGTTGTGGACTTGCACACTCCTCCTGCTGCATATTTTCTGCACACAAACAAGACTGATTTATACTACACAAATTCTGCATCATCAAATGCAGCAGACAGCTCCATTTAAATGACTAGGAGCTCCTTCTGCAGTCTCTACATGCTATGCCCCCGTTAAAGCTGGCATTGTGGTGAAACCGGGTTAATTATTCACACAAAAACTTGGATAGTGAAGTGTGCAAGTGGTGCGAAACACACGCCAGTGAGCAGTGCCGCCACATAACCAATAGCTCTCTTGGAGTGTTGCATGCATATATAACTCCTCCCACGCTCCGGCTGCTGATAGGCCCGAGCAGCTCAGACGGAAGACACCCGGTTCATCTGTGCAAGAAAAAAAAACACCCTCCCACAGCTCAATTTTTCTATTTCATTGATCAGCAGCCTCATGTGAAATCACCATTAACGTAAAGCATTCACAAATAACGATCATGTGGCTTCATTAATCAAACTGATCCTCATCGTAATAACTACAACACACCACCTAAATGTCTTGTTAACCAAGTAATAACCTGCCCTGACATCCAGTGTTAAACTCTGCGTTTAAATTCTAATGACTGAGCGCGTGAAGTGGGCGCTTACCTTATTTGTGGTGCAAATAAAATCACCAGCAGCGTCACCACTCCGAGGCCCGCGATAATTAATAAAAGGAACATCATGCTATGGATCTGCGCTCCTCTGCCTCTTCCAGCAGGATGCTACCGAAGTGTAGGCGGAACAGCTGATGTCAAAGCAGGAATGGGGGTGCGAGCTGCAAACGGATGGGGTGAAGGTTGAACCACGCACAGGATCATGGGATTGTAGTTCGATGCGTGACAAGACGGCTACTGGAGACGTTACGTAACAGGGTACACCGAGTTTGCAGCTGGGCGCAGTGGTTTTAAAGTGAAATGTCATAAAAAGAAATTAACCAAATTTAGTTAAGAAATTATTAACAACAAAAAGACAAAGACAGAGTCACTTGTTTCAAATGTTTCAAATTTTTTGGTAAATGTAATTCATCTGCCCCGTCTTAAGCACACACAGAAAGTCAGTTTAATTATATTTTAGCCATTTGACAGCAGTAAAAATCCCCTATAGGTCATTTTTTAAGCTGGAAGCTTAATGAAATTTGCTAAAATACAGAAAAATTGAGGCTGCTCTGGGTCAAATTTTACCCACATCTATTCAAATCGATTTTAGATTCACCACTCTGGGTCAGCTCAAGGAAAATTGTGGTTTTATGCAACTGTAGATGGCATCTTTGTGTAATTACCTCTTTGTGGTGCTGGACTTTAAAGGGGACCTTCAAATAAAATGCAAAACAATGATGCATTGTAATAACACAACACAGTAACTTAAAGTGGAGTTTTTTAAAAGTGGAAGAAAGGTATGAGCAAAAAAAATGAATAACTTAATTAATAAATAAAAGAATGAGTGAATGTTTATTGCACATTATCACTGTTAGCAAATTTGGTCAGCTGGTAGCATTGCTTAGGGCTATTGCCCTGTTGTAAAAGCTGTCCTTGAGTCCGTTTTGTCCATGACTTCAGCAGCCTGAAGAGGATGTCCACCATCTCACCCTATCCCCTGTTCCTCTTCTGTCACACCAGCCCTCTGCATGAACCTGTTCTTTGGTCTTTTTTGTTTCCTCCTGCCTCGCAGACCTCGCAGGACTGTCTCCAAACCATACACCATAGCAGGTGTCTCTACCATCATATAAACCTTTATGAGGATGTTTTTATGACATAGTAGTGAGGGCAGTGTTAAACAGTTGTATTTGTTATACAAGAATATATATAATAAATCCCAACAGGTCCATAATGTGCCATTTTAACTTTCAATAAGATACATTGTAATTATTTTGACAGTGATGTTTTGATGTCTTAGGTAAAAACAAAACAAAACAAAAAACATGAAATAATACTCTCCCCCTGCTCTCTGAAACATTAATACATGATTAATCACCCATTTAGACAGGCTATTTATACATTCAAAATAGATCTGTACTTTAAAATTCGTTGTAGACACTTACTATGAGGATATTCCTCCATCTTCAACGAGGGGAACTCTGAATCCATGTAGTTTCAATAACAGAATAAACAAACATTTCCCAAGTAGCTCGGTTTAAAAACTACATTTCCCAGAAAGCCCCATTAACGTTGTCTCTGTAGCGCCTGAATGAAATAATTATTAAATAATTATCCAGGTGATTTTAAAACACGCTTTCCACAACATTTCACTATTTTGTTTTAAATTCCTACACAATTGTGTTTGTAAAATGTTTTTTAAATTTCATATCCAGTAAAAATAATTACATTTTAGTACGTTTGATTTTTGTTCCGGAGTTACGACGGTCGGTCGAAAACCATCCGGAAGAATCCCGAGGATCTGATTATAGTCCTAGCAAAACTACATACTTAAACTTGTGATCATAAACAGTGTTGTATTTTACAATAAAAGACAAAATTAATATCACAAGAAAGGACATTTAAACGACACGCAAAATGTCGTCGGAGGAATTCGAGAAGTTGCACGAAATGTACCGATCGTTGTACGAGGAGCTGAAGCTGATGCCAGACAAGGCTCAGAAATCTCACGGAGGTAAATACTTGCTCATAAAGCCGAGATTAGCAAAATAACTACGCCTTGGAATATAAGTTATGTGCTTTTTAAGTAACACTTGTACTGTCACTCCTGCAGAGGAGAGGAAGAGACTGGTGAGGACCTTTGATGAGAGACATGGGGAGGCTGAAGAAGTGGTGAGCTGTTTATCTTTTTCCCATTACAGCTAGCTAAAGTTCACTTGACTACTAGCTATGTCTTTTTCATGTAAATACACTTTTTTTCTTAAATTGAGGTTGAAATTAACTTTTTAAGAAATTTACCACCAGAGAAATAGTGAATTATCAAAATAATACATGCATTTGTTGTGCAAATAACACTTGTTCAATACAAAATGGAAACCTAGTGTACATTTTACCCCCAAAAAGGCATTTTTCTCTTGCCCAGTCTTTTTGGTAACCACAGTGCATTTCAAGTAAAACAGTGAAGTTTAAAAAAAAAAAAAAAAAACTTTTATTTTTTTTTCATTTTGTTGACACAAATCTTTTATAACTGTTATTCCATTGTTTAACATCAACATATTTTAAATAGTTATTTTAGAATTATGCACTCCAAATTGTGTCCTACAACATATGTGCAAACCTGTTACCAACACCTGTTTAACCTGGAAAAGAACGAGACAGTGAGTGACATGACAAAGATGCAGTGACATGATTGAGTCTTGTGCTAGCACCAGGGTTGGATATTTGCTTATACATTTTTTGGGGGGGGTTTCTCCAAGCTTTTGTGACTAGATTGAATGTGTCACTCTCACCAAAGCGACCTTATTACCTATATTATCAAAATCTAAGGGATGTTTCTAATATGTTGGCCATCAAGTTTATAAGAATAAAACCAAAATAAAATAAGCTCTCAATAAATTTAGTTAACAGCTCTCTGTAGTATTGTAAGTATGCCCTATTTTAATAGATTTTTAACTGTACATTAATTCAAACGGCACTGAAATGTTCTGATTTACGGAGGTTAAGCCTAAACTAGTGAATACATTAATAATATATCCTTGTTTCTATGGAGTAAGATCCTTTTTTGTCTTTTTCTCAAACAATAACATTTTCTTGTCTTTCTCCAGTTACAAGGAATGGAAGAGGAGCTGCGCATTGCCCCTCTGTCCTATCGAAATTCAATGAGCACAAAACTGCGTATGTACCGGCGAGACCTCGGCAAGCTTCAGAGGGACATGAAAAACTCAGCACCTGGCTTTGGCTCCTCGTACAACACAGTGCAAGGAAATCATGGCATCTACTCTTCACAAAATCAGCACAGTGTGAGTGAGGGGCTTTGGGACGCTTGGGTTTGCTGTTGCAGACGTGTGACAGGCCCTGTCCCTAGTCTGTTTGGATGCACAAAACATTATTTTATGATGTTGCTGTTATGTCAGACTGCATGTGTAGGGTAAGACTTTTTCTGGGTGTGTATTTTTTTCTTCCTCTTTTTGCTGAGGAATATCAGTGTGCTGTAACATAAGAAAAAAATACAAATAGGAGACGCACAAATCAAGAAAACATCTTCATCAGTTTGACACGAAATCCTCTCAACTTATAAGGGCTTATTTTTGAGCAGCACTTACATATCCAGACTGTATTATTTGACAGAGGATAACAACATTCATACTGCAGTTAGAAAATAATGACAAATTAAAAGCAAGAACTGTTTAAATTAAATAAAATGTAAGAGAAAAATGTCAACCCTGGTTCCTAGTGATCCTTGTGGATCTTATAAGCCATGCATTGGAATTGCAGAAGTTGTCATGACAGCAAAATGTCTATGTAAGTGTATTTCCAGAATAAATCTGCTTAAACTTGGTTTCATTTGTCGCTTTTCCCCATCTTTGCAGACGCACCTGCAGTCCCAGAGAGCGTTGCTTCTTGAGGGTACGGATGCTCTAAATAACGCCAGCCAGAGTATTGAACGCAGCCAGCGCATCGCTGCTGAGACAGAGCAAATTGGCACAGATATCATCGAGGAGTTGGGAGAACAGAGGGAACAGCTGGATCGAACCAGAAACAGAGTGAGCTGAGAATCATTATTACGCTTGTATTCTTGTACTGTGCTGTGCAAAAGTCTTTAGCCACCTGTGATGTCTATATGTCACTGACCTATGAATCGTTTAAGTTTAAAAAGGCACCTAAATCAAATGATGAACCAGTATTGATGTGTCTACACGTGACAGACAACTTATCACAAAAACACATTATTAGTTTCAAATTTTTTAGTTAAATATATGAAAAATGCCAAATATAACACAGTTCAACAGGCATAAAATACTATTTTTTGGACTAAAAATGTGATTTCCAAAAAGCTACTAGCTGTCAGCCTGACATATCTCTCTATCCTGTGCAGTCCTTAAAAATTTTAACCTAACTAAAACTTTAAATATTAACTTTCAAGCTCATTAGCATTTTAAATAAAAACTCTGTTTTTACCTTATGTGCTGTGTTTTCATGCATGTTTGCACATTTCAATAAATCGTTGCATATATTTCCTATTTTCCTACCAAACTATAAAGAAATGAACAGTTGCTCAAGACTTTGGCACAGTACTGTAGGAAACCTGAGATCTGAGATTAGTAGGTTTGTTGAAACTCTTCTGTCTTGTTGTTTTTGTAGCTTGCGAATACTGGAGAGAATCTGAGTCGTAGTAGAAAAATTCTTCGTGCAATGTCGAGGCGGTAAGTGCACCCTACAAGACGTCTTACACCACAGTAGTTCCTTCGTTTCTTTAATGCAAATTAAATATTTTTTGTGTGAGTCTCATGATTCTGATGGTTAGGGTCTCTTTTAAATGTTCTTGGAACACTTGAGCAGGGTTTAAGCATCTTATTGTTGCTTATTTTCTTTCTTACAGGCTGGTGACAAACAAGTTGCTACTGGGCATCATCATTTTAATGGAACTGGCCATTCTGGGTGCTGTGATTTACCTGAAGTTCTTCCGAAAATGAGCAGACTTCTTTAAGTTGTGGATCCAGGGCAAACTCAGACTCTATCTGTCTCTACTGACTATCCAGTAGCAATAATAACACTGTCCTGCTGTTTTCAGCTATCTGTGAACTCTGACAGGAGATTCTGTCCATTATTTGATGTGAATGGCAATTTGCCAACTTGCTAATGGACCAAACCTACAGAAGCTCTTTGAACTAAGATTTGCACTGTCACTCAATGCCATTGATGTCCTGCAGGATGATGATCTGGACTTGTCTGCTGGCTGTTACAGATCCCATGGATGATTCTTTGTAGCATCTTAGCTGAGTCAGAAAACAAGCTAATTGCGCCCACATGTCTCTCTGGGTGAAAGCACTTGTGAAATGTGACTGACAGTTCTAGAAAGCTATAATTCTCAGATTGGGTTACAAAACTGCTCAAATTCAACTGCTGATGTGTGAACATCTTTTACAATATGATGAAACGGCACCTGACAACAAAATAATTTCTTTTCTGTGTTTAAGTGGTTTTGTGCTTAAAAAAAAGACTTAAATTTTAAATCAGATATATCAGTGAAATAAATTGATGCAATGTCTTAATACAGTTCATGCAAAATTACTGTACAATTCAAAAATCACTGTTATAAATAGGTTTTTGGTTTCTGATTTGATGTCTTTCACAACATTAAAGTTTATCTTTAACCTCAGTTTGCATCAGATCTGATATTTTTAAGGAAGGAAAACAGTTAAGAAAAACACTCTGTGGAAGCCCTGATCAGGTTAATAAAAGGTAAACAGCACCTCTTACCATGGAGTTCATTCTCAAATAACTGACCATATGGTGTTTTCCAGTGGTGTTAAGGGAAACGGTACACCTGCCTTAATGTTTTTCTATTTCATCGTGCCCACCTGGTGTGTTCTAGAGTATACAAACAAGTTTGGTGACCTGCTTGTGTATGACAGGGTTAGATAAGGAACATTGTAGAAAGAAGGAAATATCATTTTAATGTGCTAAAATATCGCCTTTGAAGTTCTTTCAATCCTTTCCATCTTCTTAAGCACAAACGGAACATTCTAGGGTTTTATAACCTAATTTAAAGGACACAAAATACAAATGCAAACAGAATGCAGTGATTTAGTTGAAAGATAATACTCAGATAACTTATAAAATATTAAAACTTAGATTTTTTTTTATTTTCATGCTCATTGCAAATGAATTTTTCCATGCTCACATGTTTCCAACAACAAAACATGCTGCTGGCAAATATTTTCAGTGTGACATATCTGGTTTGCAGGCTGGCCCGTTTAGCACTTTCGAGTAGGTATGGATACATATGTTACTGTGATACATACAGGGTGTGTTTGGGTATGGTCTTGCTGAAATACGAAAGGTCTTACCTGAAAAAAATGTTTTGATTGTTCCTGTGCTATGTTTTTAAAGAATTAAATAGCTTTTCTAGTCTTGTTTCCCTCTTCAAACATTTCTGAAATTTGTTGCTGGCATGAGGTTTAAAATGACTGTAAATTTTTTTTAAAGAAACAAAAACATTTCTCAGTTTCAGAATGTTATAAATAGTTTTTTTTAACCATTTTCAATGTATTCAATTAAATAAAACAGTTTTCAAATTATGATTCATTTCCATGATACAACTAATAACATAACAGAAATCATTCTATTTTATGGGGAAATGTAATGATTTCTATTTAATCATTCTATTTCACATACGGGGGATGTACACCATAGAAGAGTAATTATGAGGTTCATATTTGTGGAGTTTAGTGATATTTCAGCAACTTTTGGGTTAATTGATGATGAATGTGGTAGACATTCCTCAGGGTTATTCTTTGGTTCTTCATTTAGTAAATTCACCAGTTAATTTGAGCAATATATTACTCTGATCACCAAACTAAGCTAAAAAGTTTCACGTTAGATTGAAACAGTGTCGTTATACTTTGCACAAAATAATGAGGAGATAAGACACGTGTACAAACAAACAAAAAATTTTAATCATATTAAAGGAAGACCAAAATAGAAGCTCTTTGTTACAAGGACAATAGTCATTCAGTGGCCACATTAAGCTAAACATAGATAACAAGCCATACTTTAGTTCACACATAATGATACAAACAGTTATTACTTTTTCTAGGGATGCTGAAATAGTGGTGTGCAAATCACTATAGTCCATGTATTGATTCACAGTAAAAATACAAAAGTAAACTCTAAAGAAAATACAGTAACTACAACTATCACAGAAGTGATAGGATACTTCTAGTTTTAACTAACTGGCACAGCCACAAAACAGTCCACAGTAGACTGTGAACTTCAAAGTTGTACATACATACTCAATATTTTTGTACCACTGATGCAAGCTGATTCTCTCATAAACCAAACATGATAGATACTTGGCAGCTGTGTAAACGTACACTTAAGATTAACCATCTACCCATCATTTCTTAGCCACTTATTGGAGGTTTGCAGGAGTGGAGGCTATCTCTGATAGTGCTAGAGGCTCTATCACAGATAGCCAGATAAGTTATTACACATAATAATAATAAAATAAGTTAGTATTGCTGTATCCCCAATAGCTGTATTGGTGTCTAAATTCTGTCAAAGGCTTTTCTCAGCATTATCAATATGAACAAAGATTATACAAAGCCCTTTCGTAGTTTCATGAATCCCGACATAATTTAGCTTTCAAAGTGAAAGACCAAGCAGCAAAAAGATTGAAAAAAAAAAAAAAAAGCTTTAAACTGTCACCTTTCAAATAGATATAGTCTTTGCAGTCTTGTATTTAAATCTGTGGAATGGTCAGGGATGACAGTGTTGAAGTCCATAGCTTTGCTTCATGCCTTTAGAGGCGAAGCTCTGTGTCGTTTTTCCCAGGGGGGATTTCGTCCATGGATGTGTGAGCGCCTTCTCTCGTTTGTCCCAATGATGATGCAATGACATCAACTGCTAACGTCGCAGTAGCCTCCACAGCTTCAGGACTTGCCCCAAGGTCAGGATTTACTTCTACCAGGTCCATGACTGACAGCAGACCTGCACACCAAGATGATGACAAGTTAGATTTGACAACCAGACAGTCAAAGACCTTTAAGAAATCTAGAAAAGACCAAAGGAAATGAAAGCCATAACTGTAGTGATCTGTACCTGTGTTATGAATTTCCTCTGCGATGTAGATTCCCTCTCTGTAGGTCAGACCTCCATTTACTGGTGTTCCTGTGGCAGGAGCCAGAGATGGGTCGAATGCATCGATGTCAAAGCTCAAGTGTATTGGTCGTTGTTTTCTGTCAAGATGGTAATAAAATTAAACATCTCAGTTCAAACACTTATAACTATTTTTATTGTATCAATTAAAAATTGAAAAATTAAAAACATTAGAAACGTTATCATTTTAAAATCTATTATAATCACAATTTGGTAATATTACCTTGCCAGAAGATGGTCAAAAGTGACTTCCATGACCCTTTGGATGCCCAGCCTGTCGATATCTCTCATGGTGAAATACTGGATACCGAGGCTCTTGAGGAATTGGCTGCAATGCACAAAATTAAAATACATCAAGAACTATTTTTCAGAGTGCACCCCAGCTTCGTATACTAAAACGTTTTAAATGTAAGTACTTACTACTCCCCAGGGTCAACGTCCCGCAGTCCAATGTACACCAGATCTCTTGAGCTGAGAAATGGCTTAGTCCAGGAGAACCCAGGGATATCTGGCATCTGGTGAGTGAAAAGAGGTAGTTTAATATGTCATACGGGATACTAAAAAAAAGCAATAATACTTTTTTTTTTAAAAGTACAGAATCCCTTATGTAGGTACATAAGTGTTTTTTTTAATATATCTTTAGTGAAGCTAAATGTTTTTCCTCACCTTGTCTTGCAGCTCTTTGAGCATGAATGCCACAGGTTGACCATGGAGGTTTCCTGAAGGGGATGTCATGGGTGTATTGATATCTGCATGAGCATCAACCCAGATAAGGCACAGGTCAGGACAATGCTGGGCATGGCCGCTCACTGATCCAATAGCAAGGCTATAACAGATGTAGAGCAGCTTTAAAGATATCTGTGCAATGGATTTATAATATTAATACACAGGAAAAACATCCAAACACTGGACTTGTTGTACAGAGTAGGCTATCTTCTAGTATTGCCAATATGTTCTGTACCTACCTGTGATCACCTCCCAGCATAAGAAGAGTGTGGCCAGCACTGACAGCATTCCTCACTGCTCCAGACAGCTTTTTATTTGCTGCACCCACAGTCCGAGGGAACTTTACATCCATGTAGGGCTCATCCTCCTCCAGGTGTTGGAAGTTGAGATCCCCAAAGTCATGGACAGAAAAGTCTAAAAACACAACAACAAACATCCATACATTTAAACTACTTTGCGCTGTCACACTTGCTACAGTTTACAATGACGCACTGAACAGGAGTACACTATTTTCTCAGGAAATCTGAATAAAGGAACTGGTAACCTGATGGTTTCAAACAACCTGAGGATTTGTAATTAGCAGACGTGCCATGTGCAGGTGTCAGTTAGACAGCCTACATAATCCGTAGCTCCCGTGACTTAACATGCGTTTGTCTGACCTTGCAGTCTCATGGGTTTGAGTCATTCAATGCCAGTGGAACTAGTGACGGAGCACTTTCCATTAGTCTCGTTTCCCACATCGGGTCAGGTTTCAGTGACTGTAGTTTGCCTTAAACTACGTGGTTGCAGAAGACTTAAAAGTTTAGATATAGACTGCGAAGTAAACAAGTGAAGTGTTTCGCCATATTAAGGTTCATCCAGCTATATGAGCCTAGATGGTAGTGTAGTATTACTCTGCTGATCCAAGGGTGACCAATGCGGTTCATGACCATTCGTAGACAGGACAGGAATAGCCCTTGTTTGATGCAACAGTGAGCATCTCTTGCAAGACAATTCATAAATTTTTCAAAGAAATGAGCTTTTAAATTTAAAATGCAAGATTACTAGCGCTATTTTTCATATGTAAAGGCATGTTAAATTTTTGTAAATGCCAGTGATTATTGGTTTGATTATATCTATAAATTTTTAATTTAAACAATTTGTACAAATTGACAGGAAACCAAGAGAGTGTGAAGATGTAAGAGTACATGGCAGCTAGTTCTCTTACTGTTTGGTTTCAAGTGTCCTCCTCTGTTAGTGACATAGCAGCTAGATCTCATTTCATTGCTGCCAATTTGGCCACCACGGAATTGATTCCTGGCCAACATTTTACATTAGATTACATATTTTCAGGTTTTATTTTACTTTTTAAAAACCACCTTGTGATATATACCAAGGTTGTTTATAAAAACTTACTATCAAACTTACAACAGTCTGAGATTCAGCAAAGTAAGAACAAACTGATGAGTGTATATACAGTTTAAGGTATTTTGGAGGATATGGTTATATGTAATTGTGCACATCCACTTAGTGGCCATACAGAAAAATGAAAGTAAGCCAGTGACGCACTGTATAATGTATGGGTGAGACAAAGGGAGCGCTCTTCCTTTTGCACAACATGTTTACGACTCATGAGCTGATGTGTGGAACAGAACAAACTGGATTACCTGGGTAGTTAGGTAAGGGAAGTTCGGAAGTTACTACCTAAAGGCCTGCATTAAGCTGCCATTATCACACACCTTCATTAGTTTTTCTGTTATATTTACAGACGCAGGAGCGGTTTGTGGTGCAAATGGGGATTCTGGTGAGCCAAGAAGTATCACAACAGCAGATTTACATTTCATTTTAGTTGAAATTTCAAGCCATTACTTTGGGCATTTTCAGTATATTTACTAAGCATAAAACAGATTAATTTGAACTACCTTTACTACAATAATTAATGGAGGACATCATAATTTATATTGTGTTTGTCCCATGCACAATATTAATCTACATTAACCTTATCACTCCAAAGGTACTTAACTATGTCTGGATCACAGATAGACTTTAAGTACCCTGGGATAGCTGTGACCTTATCATGGCCTGCACTCCTCTCTTTATTCATGAATCCTTTCCTGTTGGTCATTCCCTCCCCTTTGGAGTGGAATTTCAATCACAATGGCACCTCGCTGACATGCGCACAGAGGGGGTTCTTTTCACCTGCTGTCCCTTTCACGTTAAAGGTACTACTTCTTTTCACACCGGACTGCGTAGGAGTTTTCATTTGGACCACATAAAAAGTAACAATGTCTGTCTCTGCAGTGACGACATAATGGAAATAACACCGTCATCTTCATTCTGGGCTCTTATGAGCATGTGCAAGAACGGCGGTGGGGGGTTGGGGGCAAGAATGACTGAGCAATACGTGTAATTTCCCACAAGAAGAGCGAGACGCCGGCGTGCCATGTTGACAGCTTTCACAATATCCTCCTGTAATGTCTCGTCTTTCCGTCCTATGCATGAGTTTGTAGCCATTATACAATAACATTTCGACGAGGATTAACATCAAACATCGGAGAGGATGTTCGAGGTTTCTCTCTTTGACTGGCTTTAATATGGCATTAAACATGCACAAATATACATTCGGGAGCCTATAAATAAATTTACTTTTACACCCGACACGACGTTTTATCCTGTAAAACTAATGACGAAAGCCTCAAACTGGACTCGCGCGTAAATCACTTTGTTCTCCGAAACATGTGCGCCAAATCTCTCTTCTAGGTTACATATCATTTGTTTATATTTACTGTCTCCCGGTGATGTAACAGACTGACTGACGACCGAGCGCTGAAGCTATGTCTGTCTAAAAGTCTGCCGGGTTAAGCTGCAGGTTACACCCACCGACAAGTTACATAACGCAGCACCACCGGCAGCTCCACGATTATCCGCTCGTTCGTCACTTACCAAAATTTGAAAGCCTCTCCATGAGCCCCGCATCCCTGATGACTTTAGGGCCATGCTCCACACCTCTCTTCTTCTGTAGGGAAGGAAACATGGGGGTTATTAAACTGTTGAAGATGATAGGCTCTTTAAAATTAATGATAATGTTAAAAAAAAAAAAAAACCTCGATATCTTACTTGTCCTTTTGAAAACGGAGCGCCAAGCACGGCCACCGATTGAGCTCTGCTTTGCTGGCAAGTATGGTTGAAATGACGGGAAGAGTGGAAAAGACGGGAAAGCGCTCCTCTCAAAGCCATTCTCGGGAATTAAAAGTCGCCCCGGTCACAATGAAACCGACTCGGAGTCTGACGAAAGCACAGTGAGATGTTGCGCCGGAGGATGCTGAATGTGTCGTTGGTGCAGGAGAGGCGGTCTTTATGACTCGTCAATCTACTGAATATTTATGAGACTGTGACTCTGACAACGAATACGAAGAGAACTCCTCTTAATTCAGTCATAAAATAAAATAAAAAAAAAAAACCCTCTGCCGCCTACCATAAAAAAGCGTAATTTCTTTTAAGCGTTTGCAATGTGTTATGAGCTTTTCTTACCGAGGCACGTCTTGATATATATAGAGCGTCTGACGTCAGGTTGAATGACACACCTTCGTAGTAGCCAATAGCAACTATGGAAAGAAGTGGGTTCGCTTTTAGGCGTGTCCTGCAAACTAATGTGGGCCAAGGGGTGTTTTGTGAAATGTTGGGACGCGCTGCTGCAGTGTCATCAAAGTGGAAATTTCCACAGACGCAGCGTAGTGTAATGATCCGCTTGTTTACATTAAACACTCTTGACCGAGGTGTTTGTCCACGCGTGTCCTAAAGCTCCGGCCAAAACATATCCCACTTGATTTCAGGCCAACATAAAAACATGTTATTATCTGGGTAAGTGTATAATTACGGGGTTTATCTTTCACCAGCGCAAGAAATTTCACACTCTAAAGCAATAAAAGAATCTCAAGTGCAAGTTCATGTTTTACCGAAACCAAAAAAAAAGTTATCATAGGCAATGAATTAACTGAAAGTAAAATGGACTTAAACAGCAAAGATTTCTAATAAATATAACGATCGATTGTTTTATTATTTATGTTTATTTAGTTGATGAATTGCAGTTAGTTTATAATTATAATTTTATTTTACAAGTAAAGGAGGACACAATGCTTCGCGGACTTACTCTGTTTCCTGTCCTTAACGTGAAACTGCGGTTTATTACTGTTAATTAGTTGTTATAGTCTTGTCAGGCTAAGATGAATCCACTATATCTTTATGTACTCGGATTTTCTCGCAAGCACGATGCACAGCGTTCAGGTGAAATTATTTACATCACAGGCAACACAAAGATAGCTCGGATTCATTAACATGGGCTATTGTGGGTACAAAGTAGTGCATTTCTAAACTTCAAGCCTAATTGCAAATCCTAACCCTAATCCTAACCCACTGAGCGGTTCTAGGCGAGTTTTTCTTCTGACGTCATTAGCCCACCTCACATGCATGACTGTGGCATGACGCAGTGAACAAAAATAAACATACTGTACTACGAAACAGAGGTTAATATTAAGGTAAGTTCGGGATTAACCCTGTGGTGTCTGTACCCTGTGGTGTCTGTGAACCTGAGCAGGTTCACATGCTTTAGGATCATAGGATCAAGTGATTTTCTATTTTCGACAAATAAAATTAGACGCTAGTAAAAATTTATTAGTCCCTTTTACTTTCCGCACACAGATGTCTGAGGGGGACTTCCAAGGCAATTCTCTGGAAACTTGACTGGGAAGTAGGCGAGGATTTCATTCTTGCTCATCTCTAATGCTGTGAACCTGTGAACCTGCTGTGAACCTGCTCAAGGCAATTCTCTGGAAACTTGACTGGGAAGTAGGCGGAAGTAGACACCCAGACTAGAGCTGGGGTAATATAAACTAAACTGTCATTTAATAAAATACTCGATTATGAACCATTAGATTCTCTTGTTGTAATATCGCTGTCTGTTATCTCGAATAGATGGACAGCTTTCTTAATGGGTTTTAAACAAGCTTAATTTTATTATTACGGTAGCTCCTTTCAGGTCTTGTTGACCAAAGCGCATTCATGTAGTAGTTTGATGCTACTGTACTGTACAGGGATGTTCATCTGGGGCAGCTTTGTTGCTTTCATTTTGTATTACGTGTGTAACCTCTTCATGTTTTTCTAAAACTCTTTATTCTTCCTTTGTAAATCAGCTGTTCAGCTGCGGGTACAGTAATCAGTGTGAATGGGCCCCTTCTCCTTTTTTATCACTTTTTAAAAATGGGACCAAATAAAGTATCTGTGTATAATCTTCTTCTATTGCACTTACTGGTCTCGCACGTCTGATTAGATGTAAACTGTATTTATACGTGTGTAATGACAATAAAGTTGAATCCTAATCCTAAATATTTTTCTTATCCTCAGTAAAACGTAAAATTGAAAGTGGAAATAAAAAAAAGTTCAATGCCTCTCTGTCATTGCACAAACAAATTAAAAGGAACTTTCTCGTGATCAAGATGAACACTTGGGTGGCACCGAAACATGTTTGTTTTCCCTCAGCAAATAGTCTACAGTCACGACTTTGCTCTTGAAAGGAGATAAAGGAAACGAAAGGGAAAGTACTATTGTGATATCACATGGAGACATGCTGTTTCATGTCAGTCATGCCACTGTGATTCTCCTCTTATCATCTTCCTAGTGTCTGGTTAGGCTGACCACTTATCCTGATGTCAGGGTAAGTGAATCTAGATAACAAAGATAGACTGGTCCTCGTAAAACAGGGTCCTGTAGTTGCAAATTTACGAAAGTAAAACTTTAGCGCCACCAAGCGTCTAAAAGTAGAGATACAGAAGTTATATTGATTTTTTTTTTTTAGCCCTCAGTAAGGCTTGCCAGGGAAAACCTTTGATTGTATTGTATTTCACCTGATGTAGCTTAAACGTGTTCTGGGTTCTATTTGGACAATCATTGGACAAACCCAAGCTGGCACTTGAAAATTCTTTGTACTTTGAGTACTGTGCCAAAGTCTAGTTTCTTCATATTTTACTAGGAAAATGAGAAGTAAGTAAAGCAATGACTGTATCATTAGTTACAGACCATTAGGAACAAATGCTAGGTGGGCCCTTGCCGACTTATTTTCATGGGCAGGCTTTTTCCTTCTTCTGTGTCTTCTGTACAGGAGCCTGTTGTTGTCAGCAGCACTTGTGAGTTCCTGTACTCTTTATCTGTTGGACTTGTTGTTCTTGTATACAAAACTAAAGCTTAGAAACTCAGACAGGGCATCCTAAAAGCACACATTCATGATGTGTCCACTCATAAAAGAAATAAATGCTTTTTTAAAAAGATAATTTTGAATAAAATAAAATAAAAATTCCATGGTTACTTGCTTTTTCAGTTGAGAGGTGTTTGGGAGAGACTACAACCCTTAGCAGTGCAGGGGAGAAAAAGGCAGGTGAAATATCTACGACTACATTCTACCAATGATAATATTTGGTTGTAATAAGAGATATAATTGGATGATACAAAGAGTGTAACAATTTATTGAAAAATGTGCAAGCATGGGAATACAACATATATGTTAAAAAAAAGAGAGTTTGTACAATTCTAATGTGCTTCCGTGTTTGTGGGGTTGTATGACCACCTTTATTCTTAAACACAGGCTGAACATTCTCAGGTAAGATTCCTTGTAATTTCTTTAGGTTGCCTTCAGGAATAGTTCTCCAGGTTTCTTGAAAGACATTCAAAGCTCTTCTTTTGATGTCGGCTACTTTTGTTCTGTTCTCTTGATCCCACGCGGCTTCCACTTCCATTCCACTGAGATAATTTCTGATGAGGCTTCAGTGAACAGTGGATGGATCAACTGAAGGGCTTGATGCATCTCTCAGGTCCTGTATCTGGTCTTTGCTGGAATTATGTATCTGTTTCATTTGCTCTAGATAGATTTTCTGCAAAACATGCAGAGATATGCCAAGTTTTCAGCCAATTTTTTTTTTTTGTAAATCATTGTTGTTTAAGCTTGTCAAACTGTGTTATGTTTGGGATTTCTTTCTTTTTTATTTATTAAAAATGACAATAAAATCTGCCTCCTTAGAAGCAAAATACAGAGGAATGAAGGATGGCTCAAGGCTTTTGCACTGTATATAACTAGACACATAGTGTATGGTAATTTGCAACAAATTATAAATGTTATTCTGATTGTATCAGTTTACATTTTCAGTAAGTAACAATGTAATCCACATTTCTCATAGAAAATATTTACAAAGTGTAACACTACAAAAATAAAATAAATGTGTATATTTAATTTGTTCTATACGCTAATGGCTCTAATTCTACGATCAACCCCTTTTTATATTTCAGAACTCTTTGTCATATTTTTTCCCTCTCTATTTTTTTCCACATTGAAGGCAAAGTTCAGATAACTGTTCTCCATATTTTTTAGCACATTTGTAAAGTCCCGTTATTTTTTATTTAGGACACGTGGGTGTGTTTCCTGCCTGCCAGACTAAAAACAGGGCAACAAAGAAAATGGGTGACGGATATGTTTTCCCATGATTCATTTCGGAAAAGAATCGGTCCCAGCTATTTGTATCCGTAGTGGTTCTCGTTGCTCACCGATGAAAATTACAACGCTAATCATTAGCGTTCGGCTTTTCTTTTAGTTGACTTTAACTGGGCTTTATTTGGACAATTAACTCCGTAATTAGGCTCCGGTTTTATTTTACTCTTGGTGTACCAGGTAGGTAAATCCGTGCTTGACCGCTGCAGCTAATATTTAGCAGCAAGGCCACAGAGTAGCGTTAGCCAGTCTCAGCTAATTTAGCTAGTTAATGTGGCTGATTTTACGTTGAGCAGATATCCTATCTGTTCAGTTGGTCATACTAACGATCATTTTGTCTATCCGTGTGAAAAATACTACTGTCATGATCTTAACAAAAGCCCGAGGACATAAAGAAATGTTCCTCTGATGTTTTGCTAATTTGCTAAATATCTTTTTTCCTCTGTAGGTTTCTGGAGTCTTCAGGATGTCGTATCCTCCTCCGATAAACCGCCAGCAGATTGGTATCCCACAGTTACCACCCAGGATCCCCCCTCCACAGTATGCAGGCTTTGCTCCTGCAGTCCCACCAGGTATTGAAAAGTTGTGGGCTTTTAAACTAGCTCTGTAGCCTTTTTAAGGAACACACTGTGAAGTGGCAGCTCTGTTGCATTCAAGGAAAAGCAGCAGGGTGATCTAAATCTACAACCACATAATGTGGATGAAGCATCGGTTGACAGTAGAATATCTTTGAAAATGAGTACACATAGATAACTGTTGAGAATTAAGATACCTGAAGGCCCAATAAACTGACATAACTTAAGACCCCAGAGAGAGAGAGGAATGTTACAGGAAAATTCCCTCAACATTTACTATTCAGAAAATTAAATATTCAGAAAATTAAATGTTAAAATTGCAGAACACTTTTTTGTTATTGGCATGCAGTTACGCATGTTATCTGTTGTTTTTTGGCTTAACACCTAACTGAGTGTGCTGTATTTCGTTTCTGTTTTCAGGGACTCCTATGATACCGGTTCATATGGGTGTAGTGACTCCCACACCCACAGTGAGTTTGAAACATGAGCATTCTGGATAACCTACTATTAAAAACACAATGCTTGCACATATTAACAATAATGCCTGGTGGACTTCTTTTTTTTTTTCTCCTTACATTGTCAAAGAATAAACCCCTATGCTTGTCATTGTTTGCTTGTTGTATTTGCATTTTTTGGGGGTTTTCTTTGGTGTTTCTCTGAATATGAGTGACATTTGCATACCTCAAATTTATTTTGCAGGTGCTCGTTCCAACCACAGTTGCTGTAGCACAGAAGCCGATGACTCCGAAGAAAGAGCCTGGCACGAACAGAGCCAAGGATACGGAGGACGGTGGCGGTCCCACCACCACTGTGTTTGTGGGGAACATTTCTGAAAAGGCATCTGACATGTTGGTCAGGCAGCTTCTGGCTGTAAGTTTACTGTTACTGAACTGGAATAATCCTGTTAATGTACATTAGTGATCTTTTCATGTGAAACAATTATCAATTTGGTGTAAAATCAGTCTACAGCTAGACAAATCTTTATTTTTTTATGAGAGCACTTTAAATATTTAGAGATTGCAGTCATAATAATTAAAAGATGACAATGGTTCAGGAGTTTCAGGTGACAGACATTTATTCTTGTTTTAGTCAAATACAAATCTGCAGCATATAATAAAAGTAAAAGGGAGTGAGGTTTTCATTATATTTGATCATTATTTGAGTCTCTCAAATAGCCAATTGCCAGGAAGTATTGTTACAGGGATACAACAATAGTGTTTTATATGTGATCATTTACTTGTTAATTATTGTCATTATCTGGACTACTAAACAAAAAAAAAAATCCCTGTTTTCTGTTCTCTTTGAATATAGAAATGTGGGATTGTTCTAAGCTGGAAAAGGGTCCAGGGTGCCTCTGGGAAACTTCAAGGTAACAGCACAAAAACAAAAGTACATTTTAAACCTTTTTTGTTGTTTGCATGGAATGGTGCACCGGGATGACACTCCTAGAATTTTAAATCCTGCTAAACATACTTACCCTCTTATTTATCATGCTTAAAGACCTATTTTCATATGTTAATTTTATGTATGTGGTTTTTGGTCATTTCTCTGGTAAAGTCAGTCAATCAGTGATTTGGAGAATTAGGACATTTGAAGTTGAATGTCAGATTCTTGTTTTTCCCCATATATTTACTCCATTTTTTCTAACGAAAAAAAAGTTATCAAATATCTTTGTGGCTGAATTTGAAAACCTTGTGAACTAACTTTGTTTTCATCTTAACTCCTGCAAGCTTTTGGTTTCTGTGAGTATAAGGAGCCTGAATCCACACTGCGAGCCCTCAGACTCCTGCATGAGTTGCTCTTGGGTGATAAGAAGCTGTTGGTGAAGGTCGATGCCAAGACTAAGGCTCAGCTAGATGAGTGGAAAGCCAAGAAGAGGAGTGCAAATGGGGTATGCTGCTCATCTGTCTTTTATTTTGACTATTCCTTTTCTTTTGGAAGCTACATTTAGACGTCACCACAGTGGCTCATCTGCCTCCATCTCATCGTATTCCTAGCATCCTCCTCTTTCACACCAGCCCACTCCATTTCCTCTTTTATTAAATCCACAAACCTCTTCTGAGGTCTTCCTCTTTTATTCCTTCCTTGCAACTTAGCAAGCTGGCAGCCTTACCTCTCTTGTTTCCAAATCTTTCTTGATCTAATCAACAGGGAGTCGGTGGCAGCGGGAAAAACGGGGATGAAGACGAGGAGGAGGTTCTTGATGAAGAAACCCTGCGCAGAGACCAGGCTGTGAAGGGGGCAATAGATGTCCTCATCCGAGAGTATGCAAGTGAGCTTAATGCTCCCTCACAGGATCCTGACAGTCAGCCTCGCATCAAGAAGCGGAAAGAGAAGAAAGAGGAGGTAGTCTTTGCATGATGCACGCAGGGAGGAGAAGGGGCTGGAGCATGGCTCTAGCTGTTGTATTTTTAATTTTTTTGGAGTGCTTAGTGTGTTTGTTTCCTTTCTGTCTTCACTTTGTGTAAGGAGGATATCAATGCCATGGAGATGGAGGATGACAAGAGAGACTTGATTTCCAGAGAGATCAGTAAATTCCGGGACACACACAAGGTAATGTATCAGACTGCTCTTGTTACTGTGTAATTTAGGTTTTGAAGAAGAAATCCTCCACATTTGTTAGTAGAAATTCCTCTAACGCAAAACGGATCTGCAGTTTAAGACTATTCTTTTTCTGTCAAACAAAGTCTTTTGGTAGTCAGTAAGTTCTTAGAGTAGCTAGTGGAATTCAAACGGTACAGAACATAGTTGATGTTGATTTATGATCCATTAATACTTCAGCCACCGATTGATTACTTTATACTACGTGTCAGTATTTCCAAACTGGCCATGAGTTGTCACTGTTCACAGTACTGATTGAGACTAAAATATTTCGCTCTTCACAAGCTAAATTCATCACACAGAGTGCATGGACACAATGTGAAATTCCAACCAAAGCTAATCTATTGATTAAACCCCACCAATATGGTAGAGTTCATTTGGTGACTAGAGCAAGATGAATCTCAGAATCTCAGCTTTGGAAAAAGTTGCGAGGATAGGATGTAAGTATGATCTTTTATTTCTTCTCTACTCATTTTGGGCGCTCCCTCCTGGAGGGTTTGCAGAGGGGCAGCTGGCTCTCAGTCGACTTACACTAAGGTTGTCCAAAAAAAAGTGATGCTGGACAAATTCCTAGCAGGTTGTGATTACAGTGAGTCATGTTTAAGAAGGTCGGGCAGCTCAGTGAACCTCTGCATGTCCTCATATGATAAATAGCGTGTTTGAAAAACACACAGAGCCTGAAAGAGCCTAACCACTGCAGCAGTTTGAACTGCAGCCTGTAGTATTACTGAAGCAGGGAGCGCCCCTTCACAGCACTCTGCGGTCTGAAGACTTGCAAGGTAAGTAATTGCTTTGCTGTTTCTGTTTTGTTTTTGTTTTTTTTAACCCATAGAAATTTATGCCACAATGAGACAATGCATCAATAAAGTATGCAAACATAAATAAGGAGGAATAAGCTGCAGGGATATTTTAGTATGAATACCATTTAACTGTTTTCTTTGCCGCTTTTTAAAACAAGGTTCTCTTATAAGTAGTATGCTATTTTTAAAAGAAGTTATAGGCTACTAACAAAACCCCAAAAGTTGTGACTTTGTGTACTGGAACTGAGGACAATAGATGTTATATGCTAAAAAACTGCCATCAACAAAGAGGAACAAGCCTCACACCACATCAAACACACAGTATGTTGGGAACCTGCTCATGGCAATGTTTTAAGATTGTTTTCCAACTAGTATGTTTCAAACTCAGTACTAACTAGTTTAATACAGGAGGTAAGTTGTAGTTAGGGAAAAACTGTTTCAAAACAAATAATGTGTATTTGTCAAAGCCCTCCCTTCAGAGCGAAGGTAGACGTGCTAAAATGGTGTGCAGACTTTACAGACTTTAGCGGACTTTATTTAAATTACAGTTTTGTAGTTTCCTCCTCTGTGGTCCTTTTTTGCTTTTTGTTTTTTTTAGTTAATAGCTGTCAGACCCACATTTAACATGTGGTAGTTTATGTTGTTAACCAGTCCAGATCCACAAAGCTACCAGCGGGAACATTTTTTAAATCAGCCACAGGTCTGTTTGAACTGTGGGTCTGACTCTGAAGGGTTTATTTTTTAATTTTTTTTTATTGGGTTGGTGAGACCAGACAGACACCACAACCTGGCGGTAAGACTGCTTCACTAATTTCTTTGTGGCAAAATGAAATGCAGTATCTGATTTGCATTGACTTTAAAACAAACTGATGTGGATGTTTTTTTTGTTTTTTTTATGTGGATGAGTTGTAATAAGATGAAACTGCTTCACAGGAATCGTTTGGACTTTTTTTTTTTTTCCTGATTATATTGAGTTTGCTCTTGACCTGCTTTTCCTTCCACATGTAGCCTGTAGGATGTGTAGGGGCAGAGAAGTGCTGAAACCCTAGTTCATCATCTGTAAGTTTTGCACCAGTAGCTCCAGAACAGACTGTGGAACATATTTAAATGTTACCTAGTGAGAATGTAGACAAACGGGTCATACTTTGTTTACTGAGATTGTCAATGGACGGCTGTGAGAACCAGTGAGCTGTGATTGCCTTTACAGATAAATAAAATGGTGTTCATATTATTATTGAGTTGCTTGGCTTCATACTGAAGTCCCACACTGCTCTAGGGGATCACTTACACTGCAGTCAGGCATTGCTTTATGCTTCTCAGATGACCATGTTGAAAACACGTGGGGGCCGATTATGTAATTTACTTAGTTGCGCCATTTGCCGTGTTAAGCTTAGGCTTGTTTTAATCCACTTGGCACCTATAGGTAAAACCAGTGCATTATATAGTGGAGATCTCAAGTTTATAGTTAGATCTTCATGACCTTAAGTTAAAAAAGGTTTAAAGCTGGCTTCAGTTTGTTTTGTTTTTTTTTTTTTTACTTACCATGAGCCATATGGAAAAACACCATTTCCAGTGAAATCCTATGCATTTAAGGTCAAATCTGTCCCTTATCTGCAGTCACGAGTGCACTTTGAATTGGAAAACATCCAGATGCTGGTTTGACCAGTACTTATTTGCCTTTCGATATCAGATAATAATCCCAGATCACCATAGAGCCCATCGTAACAGCAAAGGTTGAGTTGGCCTGTTATATATTGTGTACAAATGTGATAAAGAAGGGAGGTCAAATACTGAAGCCACAACAAGAAATAATCTCTTTGTACAGGTAAAGAAGACTATAAGTGTTTACAATAACACTGGAAATATTTCTTTGGTGAAACCCCTCATATAAACTGTGACATCCCCAGTTTGTTAGGTATTTCAAGAATATACTGTCATTTATGGTTTTATATAAGTGTGTCCTGAAATGAGCAGTATATACATTAAAGCTGCTCAAGCTGCGGACCACTCTTCCTGGAGGAAACCACTTCCTGACTTGGAGCAGCCAACCTCTCCCCAAACAATGAGTCATGGTAGAACGTGAGCATTTCTGAAACAGGGAGTGTAAACCATTTTTTGCCGATAACTTGTTTACATTTATGTAATTTGGTATGATGATCTTTTTTTCATCTTTTGCATCTTGTAATGCAGTTTCCTTTTCTCTTCCCATGTGGGCTCCTGCAGAAATTGGAGGAGGAAAAAGGCAAAAAAGAAAAGGAACGCCTGGAGCTGGAGAGAGAAAGGAGGGAGAGAGACAAAGAGCGGGAGCGGGAGAGGGAGCGCCGCGATCGCGAGAAAGAGAAGGAAAGGGAGAGAGAGAGGGACAAGGAGCGGGAAAGAGACCGGGATCGTGACCGTGAGCGAGAGAGGGATCGTGAACGCGAGAGGACGAAGGAGCGGGAGCGGGAGAGGGAGAGGAGTCGAGATGTCAGTGAAGCTCGCAGCAGATCGAGGTCAGTTCTAATGCAAGATGGTTTGTTCTGGCTCACACACAAACGGTTGTGACTCATCTAAAGGGCCGTCTCTTAATTCTAACTGTTTGGACTTTGAGAAATCAAAAGGTTGTTGGTCCCAGCTGTTTCTTACAATAGACTTCAAGATCCACTCATAAGTTTCTCCACATGAGTTTTGGCTTATCAATGCATGTGGCATAACATAATTTATTATCCATGATGTAAAGATGTGCTAGATATGAAATCTTGTTCCCCACTTCAGAGCTTAGTAAGATTTTTTTTTTTTTTTTTTTAAGCTACAATGAAAGACTCATTTAGTAGCTGTAAATGAAACCAAGGAGGTTTGTTGGAAGCTGTTTAGGAACTTTTGATTTTTGGGGGGTGTTGTGTTCAGTTAATCATTTGTAGAAAATATCCATATTACCAAATAACTCTAATGAAAGCACTGTTGTGAAATGTATTCAGCAGTTGGCACTGGCTATGGGCAAATACCCTTGAAATGAACGCATTTTAACTTAATTTGATATAAAGCTGAACTTCACAGATCAGTAACCCATTATTATTTTAACAGAGAGAGGTCTAGAGACGATAAAAAACGAGACCGGGAAGAAGATGAGGAGGACATGTATGAGCGGCGGAGACTTGAGAGGAGGCTTAGAGATAAGGAAGCAGCTTATCAAGAAGTATGTTTATCATCTCTCCCATTTTGATCTGATGAAATGTACATTAAAATAACTGCATATAAGCAAATTACTGTTAATGTTTGACAGATTACTGATTGGAATTTCTTTTCTGTGCCTTCTTAAAGCGCCTGAAAAACTGGGAGGTCCGAGAGAGGAAGAAGGCTCGTGACTATAGCAAAGATGCTGAGCGAGAAGAAGAGAGGCGTCGTGAAATGGTATACAGAATGCATGCCACGTTGCATAAAACTACTTTTAGACTGTTTATTATTTCAGATATGTGAAAACGGACGGTTTGATTTACTGTTTACTGTTTCATTTTGTGCATAAAACCAGATGAAAGAAGCTAAAAGGCTCAAAGAGTTCCTTGAAGACTATGATGATGACAGGGACGACCCAAAATACTACAGGTGATTATGTTAATTTGCATTTTGAAATGTTTTAATGCTTTTAATGCTTTTTGTCATTACTTAACGTTAATGCTAATTTTTTTTTTTTTTTTTTTTTTAGGGGCAGCGCATTGCAGAAGCGCCTTCGTGACCGAGAAAAGGAGATCGAGTTGGATGAACGCGACCGGAAGAGGGAGAAGGAGGAGCTGGAGGAAATTAGACAAAGACTTCTCGCTGAGGGTCACCCTGACCCTGATGCTGAATTACAGAGAGTAAATCCACCTGGAACTTTCCCTAACCTCTGACAAAGACATTTGATAGACACAGATAGCTTCAGTTTGTTTTGCAGAATTACTGCTGAATTCCCCATTTTCTCTTTTCGCTTGTTCTGTAATGATTTTTGTACATTTAATAATAATATGCCAGTCCACCAGTAAACAACAATATCCTGAGGTTGCTTAATATGTTACATATTTGTGTAGATGGAGGAGGAAGCAGAGCGCAGACGACAGCCACCTCTGAAACTTGAACCTGAGGAGGATGTGAACCAGGAGAAAACTCACAAGGAACGGGAGAAGAGGGGATCCGGAAGGCCTGTGGAGCCGGAGCCTCAAGTTCCCCCGCAGCATTCAGATGACGATGTGGAAGAGGCAGATGAAGATGATTACCGCGATGGCGAGGACTCACAAGAAGCCAAGCCGCAACTCAAACCCGCCATGCGACCAATCACCACTGCTCCCTCTGTGTCTTCTGCCAGTGGAAACGTTACTCCAAACACCCCCGGAAATGAGTCTCTCTGTGGCATCATCATTCCAGGCGAGAACACTCCAGAGGTCCAACCTCCAGAGGAACACCGGCCCAAGATTGGCCTCAGCCTCAAGCTAGGTGAGTACAGCAACGAAGCAAAACACACATACAGATCTGTTTGTTTAATGGCACTGCTTTTTCCCAGAGTAAATAGTCTTTCCTGATGATTTTTTTTTTTTCCTCCTACAGGTGCCACCAACAGTCCGAGTCAGCTCAGCGCAGGAAAGCGAAAGAAATTAGCAACTGTGGACAGTGTTTTCAACAAGTTTGACGAAGAGGAGGCAGATGAGCAGCCTCGCAAAAGGAAACTGGTTCCACTGGACTATGGTGATGATGAAAAGAGTCTGGGGCTCGATGGAGCAGAAATTTCAGGGGCCAAAGGCAGCATTAACACAGAGGAGAAACGGAAACACATAAAAAGCCTTATAGAGAAGATCCCCACTGCCAGGCCAGAGCTCTTCTCCTATCCTTTGGACTGGGCAATGGTTGATTCGGTAAAAGGCTCGGCATATTTTGAAATTGCACTTATTTCCATAGCTTGATATTTTAGTTATTGGTTATGTTTTGTTTTGATTTGCTTTCCATAGACTCTGATGGATCGCCGCATTAGACCGTGGATTAATAAGAAGATTATAGAGTACATTGGAGAGGAGGAAGCTACGTTGGTTGATTTTGTCTGCTCCAAGGTCAGTAATTATCCTTTGAAGTTTATCTGTATCTTTAAGCTTGTGGTGTTGAAATGCTGGGCTTGTTGTTCACTCTAGTTAATATTTTTCTCTTCTGATCAGGTAATGGCGCATAGCACTCCTCAGGGTATTCTTGATGATGTTGCTATGGTAAGTTGAACTTTGCCTGGATCCTAAGTTTTTAAACATCGTACATATGTAATCCATCTTCTGGGAGAGGTTTAATTGTTTGAGGTTCTTTGTACAATCCTCCCAGACTTATGCTAAATAACAGAATACATCTACACAAGAATTGCTAAAAATATTTATTGTTAAACTAGTTCTTGTTAATTTACCCTTATGCAAAAATACAGAAGCTGTCATTTTTCTTTCAAAGTAGAGGAGTTTAAAATATAATGCCATTTTCTCTGAATCTGCATGTTACCTTTTTTATATCTGTTGGTTGACTTAGCATGGCTAACAAAAGCAGAGAGTAAGTTAAGTTGACAGTATTTACCTTTTTAAACTCAGAACCAGTAGCACTAATTTTTCAACCAGAGTGCTTAAGTTCAGTTCATAAATACTAGAATGTCACTCACCAAAACTGAAACCCAGTTGAACGGTCCTTGAATGGTCTGTACCACACATTGTCGATTAAGTGGATGACTAACCAAAAAAAGGAAAAACTGTCAGTTTAGAACCAGACTGGTCTGTTTTAAAATGGTTGGTGACAGTCACATTGTATACATATGCTGACTCATTGAATACATTCAGCTTTGAAATATATAGTATGTTTAACTGACCTGTTTGTCTTTAGGTTCTTGATGAAGAAGCAGAAGTCTTCATAGTAAAAATGTGGAGGTTACTGATATATGAAACGGAAGCAAAGAAGATTGGACTGGTCAAATAAGTAAACACGCCTCTCTGACTGACTTCCTGAGCTTTCAGTTCTACTGTCTGCAGTTTTCCGGTCCAGCAGACTGTGAACATGCCCACACGGCACTCCATTCCATCGGCAATGAGCTGCTGCCTTGTGTGTGTGTGTGTGTGAGAGTGTGAGTGTGTGAGTGAGACTGTGAGTGAGAAAGTCAAAATTGTGAACTGAAAGGGTTTGGAAACAAATGTGCTGCATGAAAAAAAACTTTGGTTGTAATTCTTTTATTTGTTAATGCCGTTCAGGAGGAATTTCATCCATCTGTTCTACAATGTGTTGGACACATTCTGCTTTAATTTAGTGGTGTTGTTTGGAGGCACTACTCCATTGTGTGAACTAATAAACATGCTTTTTAAAAAAAACAAAAACAAAAAAAACAAACAAACAAAATATCTGTTTTTGTTGAATGTTGATAATTATTATTAGTTATTTTTGAATTATGACATTCTTTTCAAACACCAAAAACTTAATTGGGGTCACTTCCATATACAGATGTGATCACTGTGGTAAATGTATGTACCTGGTTTACTCCTTCTGACCTTCTCTATTCTTCTCAATCACTTTTCTCAAAGGAAACATCTACAGTGCTCTTTGTTGGCATTAAGCCATACTTATATTTGCTGGTCATCACCTTGTTTTACTTTATTTTGGTGCAAATAGGTTATCTGTTATTATCATCATATTATGTAGACAAACCACATGATAGGGTTCCCAGAGAGGAACTGTGATATTGCATGAGGAAGACTGGAGTGGCAGAGAAGTACCTGATGGTGGTGTAGGACATGTATGAGAAAGGGTGAGCGTTAGTGAGGTGTCACATCAGGGATCAGCATTGAGCCCTGTCCTTTTTGCGATAGTGATAGGCAGGTGAAAAAATTAGGTCAAGCAGCAGTGTCTGTGGACTGTGATGTTTTCAGATTATGTTCCCTATCCTCCCTACTCTGTAGTATAAAGCAGGAAGCAGGTGGAAGTGAGTTTGGAGAGAAGAGCATGTAAAGTCAGAAGTAAGGGACTGTCAATGAGAAGGAGATGGTTACAAAGTTAGAGAGGCAAGGCGCAGTTAGTTTGGACATGTACAGAGGGGGGATAGTAGGTATACTGGAAAAACAATGATGAATATGGAGTAACCCAGCAGGAGAAGAGCAAGACCACAGAGGAGTCGAGGATGCAGTGAAGAAGGACATGCAGACGGACTGATGTGATAGAGGAGGATGGATAGAGGATTATATACATTAAGTGAATTAAATAATTAACTTAATGTATATATTAAGTATACATTAAGTGAATAAAATAAAATAAAAATAATCTGAAAATTTTACATTGAAAATCTGAAAAGGTATTAACAATTTTCTTCCAGTGTATTATTTATTTATAGTCATATTTTAGGTTTAGTGTATTATTATTTGCAAAAAATAAATACATACATACATTTTTAAAAATCGCACAAAAATAAAAGCTGCAAATTCTCTTGCAGAATCTACTGTCGGTGTTTATTTTTGTTTTTTCCTATGTTTATGACTTGTTGTCACATTACTTCCTTCTCTTTTCCAGCGAGTCTCACGGATACGTGGCAGGTCGCCTGAACTCTGACCCGGAAGCACTTTGATCGGCTCTAAACAAGAAGATGTTCCATTAGCCGGTGTGTTGACGCTAACCGAATCGGGAAGTTGCAATATTATTCTGACAACTGGACTTGACAGAAAATATGCGTAGTATCAGTTGTTTGCACTGGACCGTTACCGTTTCCGGGTTCCTTTTTCATTAATATCGAAAGGCATATAAATACTGACGCTAGTTAGCTTAGCTTTGACTGCGTTACCGAGGCCAGAGAGACACACTGACCAGTTATAACGTGGATGTTTGGCACCAGACCGGGCTGGTACCGAAAGTGGGTCGTGACGTGTATTGAATTAAACAGCAAAAAACTAATGTTGTTGAACTTTACCGTAACGAGTAAAAGTCCGTGCTAAAAGCGGAGTGGAGTTTGGATTTGATGGTATAGCTTAGCAGTACGTTAGCCGAAGAGAAAAGTGCAGTCATGGACGATTTTAGCTCGATCAGCCTGCTGTCCCTTGCGATGCTGGTGGGATGTTATGTGGCCGGGACGATACCTTTAGCGGTTAACTTCTCAGAGGTAGGTTTGTGACATACGTATGCATGTAGCTAACTTTAGCTACCAAGCTATCATGAAATGGACTCAACTTTCAAACAATAAGGAGGTATTGTGCTTAAGGTCTGGGTCTCTGACTTTGTTTAGGAGAAGCTGAAGCTGATCACTGTGCTGGGAGCAGGGCTGCTCTGTGGGACTGCACTTGCCGTGATCATCCCTGAAGGGGTCCACGCACTTTACGAAGAAATCCTTGAAGGTAGGGTTCCACAGGTGGAGGTGGAAGGTTTGCTCAGATCATGAATGGACAGACAATTAAGAATTAACTACTGTATCAATAACTGTAAGACAATGAAATAGTCATGATTTTTTACGGGCTGCAATATCTTTGGATTTTGCACGTTTGACGATAAGCTTATTATTTATTTATTATTTATTTTAGTCTATGACTCAGAAAACGAGTAATAATGCCCTTCACAATCAGCCGGGATGTGCTACAGCTCTGAGAAATACTTGTTCCTTAAGCCTATGAGCAATACATGGATGAGTTGCAAAGCTCAGGGCATACACTGTCTTATTGGTTTACAATACACTGTACACTAATGTACAGTGTGTTTCAGAGGCTGCCCTGGTGAAATAGTCAAATAAACTTAAATAAGTGATAAACGTCTATCCTAATCCAATAGTAGATTGGTTAAAGTAGTTAACTGGTTGATTATCGAGAAAGGACACAAAGTTTTCCCTGTATGTTATTTTGCTGCTTTTCTCTTTGATGTGTAATGCAAATGTAATCTTTCTTGTGGAAATGGGCTGGTAGTCAGACAAAACAATTTGTTAAAATACTTCCAAAAGTAATCAAAATTTCAAATGAGAAGCAAATTGTCTTCTTTTCAGTTCTTGGTACATACATCAAGTACAAATAAGAGTTACACACACACACACACACACACTTTCAATCAAATGCACTGGTGTCCAGATTTGTCCATCGGGTATCCCCCCCACCCCATCCCCGTTAATCATTCTACTGAAAGTACTAGGTAATTATAACTTTAAGCTGTGCATCTTTACTGAGTGTCTGTTTTTTCCTCATTTCCTGTCAGCTTCTTATTTTATGCACTTTAGATTTTAGATTTTGCATTATAAAATAGTCGTTAGACGTTTATGAAAGCTTCAGATTCCTTCATGCTTGCAACAAGTTTAAACTAAAATATACCAGAGGAAAATTAAGTAGAGAGCATGTAGACCAATGGTATAGGTACATGTGCTTGTGTAGATTGTAACAGTATGAATTTTATTTAAACAGAGGAAAGTAAAGTACAACATTCTGAAATCAGTTTCTGACTTATTGTCATTTGCATATCAGCAGTATTTGTGATGGTCTCTGGAATTTTCATTTTAAATCTCTTTGTTTCTGATGCATTAAGGTATTTGTGTCTTTAACAGTCCATTTTTCTGCTGATTTTCTCGTTCAGCAGGTGGGCACCACAGTCACGGCCAATCTGCAGTTGCAGAAGCGTCGGAGGGAAAGGGTGAAGCAGAGGTAGCTCTTAGTGCTAGTGGGAAACATGAGCACAATCAAGAGCAGCTCCATGCCTACATTGGAGTGTCCCTGGTTCTAGGCTTTGTCTTTATGCTACTGGTGGACCAGATAGGCAGTTCTCATGTTCACAACACTGAAGGTAAGCATTCAAATAGCCTTAGCCAGAGTTGGTTAGGGAAAAGATGCAAAAGCAGTTTTGTCATTAGTCTCATCTCGTGTTATTCTCCTTTAAAAATAAAATTGAACTAAACCCAAAACACATCCAAATGGCTCAACTGCCGATTCTGTTTTCTCAGATGCACCCACACTCTGCACTGAACAATTTTAGAGCTCTTTATTTGAGCAAAGTCTGCCAACGTTATGGTGCAATTTAGCTCTCAGTGTGGAGATAGTGGTCCATCAAGATCACTAATTTCTTCACCCTTTATTGTTTCCTTGCCACAAACTGTCTGAGTTGTGTATGTGTGTTTGTGTTTGTTCATTTATTTATTTATTTATGTTTGTTTGTTTGGTTTAGATCCAGAGGCAGCAAGAGTTGCTTCCTCCAAAATCACCACTACCCTGGGGCTTGTGGTCCATGCTGCAGGTAAGTCTGGTTTTATATCTTCTGATAATGCTACTGTACACAAAATAAATATTAAATAATATTTAATATTAAATTATATTATATCAATTAATTATATTAATATTTAATAATAAATATTAAATATTTATTTACATTTGGTGGAACTCATGAAAAAGGTGTAATTTTATTCTGTACCTGAGTTTGTGTTACTTTAAAATACAATGAATTTAATTAAGCTTTAAATTGTTTTCATTTGGAAAATTTATACACAAAGTTTACTTTTCAGTTCAAACAGTAATAGTTTCTTTTTATTACAGTAGTTTAATCCAGATTTTATTGCTGTTTTAATGACGAATCATTGCTTTTAAAAGTGTTCCAGTAGTTATTGTACCTTTCTTTTTTGGCTGCAGCTGATGGTGTTGCATTGGGTGCTGCTGCTTCAACCTCTCAGACCAGCGTTCAGCTCATTGTCTTTGTAGCTATCATGCTGCATAAGGTAAATATACATCATATATAATAAAGTCAGTGGTTGATATTTTTTTTTTGTTTCAAATCAAATCAAATCACTTTTATTGTCACGTCACATGTGCAGGTACACTGGTACAGTACATGCGAGTGAAATTCTTGTGTGCGAGAATTTCACTCGCATGTACTGTACCAGTGTTTGTGTGTATACGTATACAGGCATCTTAAAAATAAAGTTTGCACAGGCCTGTGAAAAACTAGCACGCCCAGTGATTCAGTAGCTTGTAGAACTATCTTTAGATGTGATAACTTAAGTAATTATTTTCTGTGTGACTTTATCAGTCTCTCATAGATTTGGAGGATATTTTCCATGTTGAGGTCTGGACTTTGCAACACTTTGATTCTTTTTTTCAGTCATTCTGTTGCATTTTCCAGTGTCTTCCAAGCTTTAGTTGTCAGACAGATGGCCTTACATTTGACTCTTGAATACTTTGATTTGTTTACCAATGACTGCAAGGTATCCAGGTCCCGTGGCTCCAAAACAAGCCCAAATCATAACTTCTCCACCGCCATTCTTCATAGTTTGTATGATCTGTGTTTTTTTTCTTGATATGCTGTGTTTGGTTTTCTCCAAACCAACGTGGCGCTGTGCATTATGGCCAGACATCTCCACTTTAGTCTTGTCTATCTAAAGGACATTGTTCCAGAAGTCTTGTGGGTTGACCGGATCCAGTTTTGGTAACTTAAGCAAGGCTGCCATGTTCTTTTTAAAGAGAAGATTCCTTCTGTTAGCAACCCTTCCATTTTTCTACTAAAGTTTAACATTTAAAATTGTAACTGAGGGCTGTAGAGTCTCAGATGTAGCTCTTGGGTTTTTTGCAATCTATCTGGGCATTGTACAGTCTGACCCTGGGAGGAATTTGCTGTGATGTCTACATCTAGGAAGATTGTCTGCTATCTTGAATGTTTTCCTCTTGTAAATAACCACTGTCACTCAAGGATGATGGACTATGTTTGCTTGTTGTTGTATAAAAATGGACCTACAACCCTTCCCAGACAAACAGTTGCTTCTTTAAGATCACTGCTGATCGCTGACAAAACAGCTGCATTTATAGAGGTGCTTACACTTAATGATGATCAATTACTACTCCACCATAAATCCTAAGGAAGCAGTAAGGGTGTCTTTAATTTTTGCAGGCCTGCAAATGAATTACATTTAAGTACAGCTACTGAGTTTATAATGCACGGAGGATTTTTTCAGCATTAATTTGCACATTAATTGGTAAAAGAATTGATTGTTGGTTGCTGCAGTAAATTGCTATATGAACTCTTCTGTTTTGTTGATTGTAGGCGCCAGCAGCATTTGGTCTTGTATCCTTCCTAATGCATGCCGGTCTCGAGAGAAATCGTATCCGCAAACATCTCTTGGTCTTTGCCCTGGCAGCGCCAGTCCTCGCCATGCTCACATTTTTAGGTCTCAGTCAGGTAATTATTATATTTTTGCACTGATCTTTTTTTCATTTTGCTAGATGTTTAGTTTTCAGTGTTAACTGTCTGGTACAATACAGTACTTTGAGGATCGAGATATCCAGCTGTCATTTTACTAGTCTGTATTGTGATTTGTAGACTACTGCCCAAATACTACAAAGACATTATTTCATCAACATTGGAGTCACTAGAAAAGGAGAACTTTAAGGTTCACACTGTTCTTGTCTGTTCCCCTCTTAGAGCAGCAAAGAAGCACTGTCAGACGTCAACGCCACAGGTGTCGCCATGCTTTTCTCTGCCGGCACATTTCTCTACGTGGCAACGGTCCACGTTCTGCCTGAGGTGGGGGGCGGCGGTCACAGCCACGCTGCTGCAGGAGGAAACGGAGGAAAGGGACTGAGCAAGGTGGAGGTGGGAGCTCTGGTGCTGGGCTGCCTCATTCCGCTGGTGCTGTCCATCGGTCACCATCATTAGACCCATGCACTGGATGGATTTAAGATGGGTGTACAGGGGAAAGAAGCTGAAACAAAGACTTCATTCACGGTGGATTCAGATGTCTTATTGCTTGGTGTCTATTAATGGATCTTGTGCAGGGACTTCTTATGACTTGAAAATGAACTCTAAGCAGGGAACGAGTGAAAATCAGAGTTGCTCCAGTGACAACCAGTGCACACGATGATATTTTATCTACTGACACTGACAACAAAGTATAATGCATCTACTGTATGTATGCATTAATTCCACCAGAAATCATTTTTTTCCAAGATGCCAGAGGTGGATCTTTTAGATGAGTTCATTTAGGTCACTGTGGATTTTTCAGTGTTGCGTTATACTGTAGTTCTCGTCCAAGTCAAAAATAGCCCTGATTTCATTAGAGACCTTTTACTAGATGGCAGATGCACAGTGAGATTTAGTCTTGATTAAACTTGTGATATCTCAAAAGCAGTGAAACTCACTTTTTTAAAAATAATTGTATAGAGTGTAGATGAATTAGCAACAATACTGATGGACTGGATCTGATTAAGTGCCATATTAGCAAGCCTGAAACAGATCTCTGAGGATGGCCCCAAAACAACACTGGCTTGTACAAGATGTTTTCTTCTTGCCAAAGGAGGTCATGTTTTCACAGTAGATCAGACAGATTAACCAGCAAGATCCTTGTAACAGTGGCTAGTGGCTAGTGAGTTTGTGTAGCAAGTGGAGAGTCTGGCACCGCTAGAAAAATCAGTTGTAACAAACTCTTTCTTTATGCGACACAGTTTCCTTTAAGTCCTGCATAACGACAAACGCAACGAGCCTCCCATCTGAACATCAACTGTAACTTTTCTTTAAAATTTCTTTAGTTTATATTTAAACTTGGGATAAGTCTGTGTTGTAGAGTGTTTTCAGGTGGTGGAGGGATTTGTCTTGCTCGAGGGCATTAATTGGGTAAAACCTTTTTGGGCACAGGAGAACAGACCTGTTAAAGATTGTTTGAGGAGAATTATGACCAACAGTTTCATTTTATTTGGGTTAACTCTCTATTAAGTAATTATACTTATAGCAATAATCACCAAAAAGTGAATTTGAGGCCAGGTCACTTCTTTGCCAGCAGTGCAGCCAAGTCTGAAATGTGTACAGAGGGTTTGTCTTGATCATAAAGGTGCTCATTATGTTATTCACGCACCAAGATCTGAAAGGTAGGGAGTCCCGAATGCTGCTCTGCCTCAGTTACTTCTCTTGTCCAGTATCAATAAAATGTAAGTAGGCTGATTTTGGATATCTTCTGTATCACTGTGCCTGCTCACAGCAGAGCTCACGTGTTTGTATATGTATGTATACTGTACAAAGCAACTTCTTCCCTCCACAATCATCAGGATTTCTCGTGTGAGCTTACTCTTAATTACAGTTTCTTTTTTTTCTATGTTGAACTTTTGGACATCGACAAACTCGTCTTCACAGTACCAACTCAACAAGCTACAGACTGAGTTGAGGAGTCTTTGATTTATGTATAAATTTAAGGCTTTTACACATGACCTGTGAATTAATTCTAACTTGTATGAGAAGAAGCACGCCGTGTTGTTTTAGGCTTTGTTTTTGTTTGTTTTGTTTTTGAGTGACTGTGACAGAAGGTGGGGTGGAATTGCATGCAGACCAGAAGCTGCATGACTTTTGTTTTTTCTGGGAAACTGTTTGTGCGTACTAAAGGGAACTGGGAACCGTCCCCCTCCACTGTGATGCTTGACAACTTGGCACACTAGTAGGCAGCCTCAATATTTTCAAATGTCAAACGTTAAAAATATCCTAATGTATCGAGATTACTTCAGCACAATCTTCAGTTACTTATAAGAGCTAAATCCAGCAGATATTTGGCTCTTTTTTTTATTTTTTATCCTCAAGTTAAAAATGTTTTTGATCATTTGTGGGGTTAAAAACTAAAAACTGTGGTTCTGCTATTGTAGCTTGATTGAATTTAATTAACATTGCAGTCAAAACAGGGGAAAAAAAGCTTTATAATAGACAAATATCCTCTTAAAAGTTGAGAGACTGTAGAGTTGGCTGCAAGATATCTCTTTCTAACTTCTTATTCAGAATGTAGTTTGTTCACACATGATAATGTGTGATAATATTTCAACACGAGGCTTCATCATCTTTTCCTGAACAGCCAAAATACTGGGGTTTAATTGGCTGAAGGCACATCCCCTTCAGATTTGAAATGATCTAAATGCATTTCATGATTAAAGATAAAGGCTCCGATTGGGGCTGACTGGAATCAAGGGGTGGGGATATCAGGCTGATTGTTGTATAGTTAATTTCGGTGGAGGTCGGTGTGAATCGGTTTTCTTTTCTTTTCCTATCATTCCTAAAGGAGTCTGCCTTATTTCCATACTTTGATTGTAAAAATCAGTTGTAAAGGAGCGTGTTTTATGATGACTAAATTAAAGTTTTTTTAATTGTTGATGTCTGATGATTTAACTATCAAACATAATGGGTCGGTAACATGTTTATGAGCCTGAACAAAATCACAGAGGTTTAGACAGCAACTGTTGCCTTACATTACACAGCATTTCTCTGTCCTGGATTTCAAGGCTGAACTATCGGTATCTTTATAATCTTCTGTCCATCCACTCGGACACATGTTCTGTAAATTAATCTGATACCCATGACACTAAAGCCACACAACAACTGCTCTGACTCTTCATCCTCTTTAGTAGAAAGTTGTGGAGCCATGGCCTTCCTCTTAACTCGCTGCTGGGGTGCAGGATGGACTGATGGAGAGACCGGAGAGTTCATACCTGCCAATAACTGGAAACCGCTCCTCTCTGCAAATACTGTAATCTGAATAACAGCTTTTACTGGCTGGAATATATCGACCGGCTTCAGATTTAGCAACTCATTGCTAAAGCTTCTCTCCCTCCCCCATTGCCTTCCAGTATCCCTCCTCTTGCCCCCCCCCTCTCTCATCCTGTTTTCATCGTCGCTGTGCAGTCAGTCTGCCTCCAGCTGATGAGCGTATTGGCAGCTGCATCGTTCCGCCCTGCTGAGTTATTGGGATTTGTTTGCTGCTTTTCCTGCTTTGTATTGAAGCTGTGCCTGCAGCACCTCTATGTGTGTATGCGTGCGTGTATGTGTGTGTTTATCGGGTGTTGTTGGACTAATTGCTATTGAGTGATTGCATTGTGCTTTGTTTATTTATTTTTATTTTATTGATCATTTTTGTCCCACCTCCCAGGGCGAGGGAAGCCACAGAGGATGTTCTCGTCTTCATCCAGGAACTCTCTGTTTTCGCCCTGGTCATCAATGGAGCAGTCAGACTCTGAACTACTGGACATCAGCACCAAAGTGCAGCTGCATGGCGTGCTCTGGAAGAGGCCGTTCGGTCGGCCCTCGGCCAAGTGGTCCCGCAGGTGAGGGTGAGGTGTGACTGGGTTGTTGTTGTTGTTTTGTTTTGATCCTACAGCTAAATGTGACCAATTCTCTTGATGCCTCAGCTTTTTCTTTAGTTTGCCGGCTGCCCCTTGACAGCGACAAAACAATCATGTTTAGAAAGTGGTTCGAATTTTCTGTCATGTATCAAAGTCTGAACTAAAAGTTTGAATTAGCTGTGTTGTATTTAGAACACATTTATTGGCTGTTACAGCTGTAAAATAAAAATTCTTGTATACTGAGAGGAAATTTAACCTTTTAATTTGCATTACAAATTGTAGGTAAAACATCTGCAGTAATTTTTCCCTACAAATCATTGTTTTATTTATTATCTTTTATGAATGCTTATTGATTAAACTTCTTTTCTTTTTTTTATCCCAGAAGACAGCAATAGGATTTTGTAAACTGTACCATTGACGTGTTTTCCATTAGAGGATTGCTTTATATAATAACAGGAAATATTTATGCACACCCGCATTTTCAGTATATCCTGAGAGCAGTTTAAATTTGGTCAAAATGCCTGGATTGATATCTTGAGTCATGGTAATGCTCTTAGTTTACATAACAGTTAAAACGACAATATACGGTGGATCCAGGGAGTCCATTTGCAGCACACTATTTGTCACCTATCCCAGCTGCTTGTGTCATAAAGGTCGCCATAATTTTCAGTAAGTGCTTCTTTGGATTTCTGTGCTAAATTTGGTTTAATAGGTTTTATTGTCATTACCAGCTGTTTAATATAAATCTCCCAACCAGTGGGATGAAATGTATGTAAAAGACTTATCCGCCTTAAGTGTTAATGGTCCAGCATATTTCACAGCTTCTTTTATGGTGAAAATTAAATAGTCTACTGAAAGTCAGGACGAGTATTACACATTTGGAGGTGTTGTAAGAGTTTTCTAACGACAGGAAGGTCTTGTAGTGTTGGAAAAGTAGGATGTACTCATACTAGAAACTAAATGTCAGAAAACATTAAGATTTTATTGACCAGTTTTGATTAATTTCTAAAATAAATATGTCTCTTAGTCAGTCATTTCCCTCAATGAGTGCCACTCCCTAAACTAGTGCAGTATTGTGCAAAAGTCTTGAGTTATTATTAATTTCTTTATATTTTGTTTCCAAGGAATGAGACTACAAGGCTTTCTGAAGGTCTTTGGGTGTTTTTCTTTATTGTGATGAAATGATGTTTGTTCACACTGACCTATGAATCATTCAAACATTGAAAAAGACACCTAAGTCACAGGATGAACTAATGCTGAGTTTACACATGACAAACAATCTGGCAAAGAACTATTTTTACAGCAACAAGGCGATTCCCAAAGTGCTGCTACCTGAAATGTTGTTTAGATGTTGCGCAGCATGTCCTGTGAGAAAACTGGACAAACTGAGGACAAAAGGGAACGTGGTAGGCCTAAAGCTTAATCTGTACTATCTGACAGTCACATCCTTAATAGGGAAAAAACCCAGCAAGGACCTGACATGGGACCTGCGAGATGCTTCTTGCCGTGCAGTTGATCCATCTACTGTTTACTGAAATGGTCTCCGTGGTAGAGTGGTTGTCAAGAAGCCATTTTTAAGGAAGGAAAACAAAGAGAAAATGCTGATGCATGCCAAATTAAATGAAAACCAGACTGAAAATCGAAACAGGTCTTTTGGAGTGATAAATCACAACAAATATTTTTCATGTTAATTTCAAGCTTGTTAGAATTGCACAATATTCTAGCAGCAGTAAAAGAAAATTGAGTTCCTAGGCTGAGTGTGTTAACATAACATGGACGTGTGTGCAATAAGACTGAAAAACTTGCATAAAGAGAAACAAGTGGAGAAAAGTGTTAATGGGTTATCAGCAAAAACGTTTTCATATTCAGTCAATCAAGTGACCAAAACTTAGCGATGCCAGACGTTGGTTCCTTTTAGCCCCACAGGACTCACTCAGTCTTGCTTTCATTGTTTCCTTGTTACAAAGATTCTTCATCATCAAAGACAGCTTCTTGCTCTACTATGCAGAAAGTGAGAAGAGAAACTTTGAGACCAACAGGTACTTCAACATTCACCCCAAGGTGAGCAGCTGCAGCATCTCTGGTAACAATAACAAAATTGAAGTTAAAGATGTGCTTGTTTTCTGATGTTTTAGTTTAGTTTTGAAAGATCAAATGAACTCAAATGACCAAAAGAACAAAACCTTTTCCTGTCCTAGGGAGTCATTCCTCTGGGAGGATGTGTGGTGTCGGCAAATGAAGACTTGGGGATGCCCTTTGCCATCATCATCAACCTTGAAGATTTCTCTGTAAGCACATGATCCTTTCACATTTTCACAAAAAATCTTTTCCCATTACATTATAAATTATTGCAAGTTTAAATCAAAATATAAAATAAGCTGGTGGAGACCAAAAACTAAGCTAAAAATCCGTATGCCAGGATGAAGTACTCTAAAATAAGGTAGATTTTGTTGTGGTTACAGTTTTTTTTCTACTGCCCCCAAGTGGTTAACAAACGAATGTCATGTAGGTCTAAAACGTGTCATCTATGAAGCTGCGTGCGGAGAAAAGCTGCACACAGACAACACGCAACAACAAATTTCTACAAAATAAACATATCAAACAAATTGCACATAGTTAACTGACTGGAGCTTTAGCGAGACACACTACCATCACCGCCCAACCAAAATTCATTTTACAGCATGAAACGATCATTGATTAGCTGCTAACATGTAAAACACAGTGTGTCCGGCCCCCAGGGCACCATAGTGCTGGCTGCTGAGTCTCAGGAGGAGCAGGTCCAGTGGATGGAGATGCTCCAGGAGTCAGGGAAAGTGTGAGTACTGTAATTCATTTACTTCCGTCAGAAGTATTATTTTCAAGACACGTTTCTTCTGCCGTTAAAAACATGCTTTCTTTGTCTTCTGCAGCTTTTTTAAAGCATTTGAATGTTTTAATTTTGCTAATAGTGCTTTGATTATCTCAAATCACTGCATCTTCCCAACAGCACATGGAAAAATGCACAGCTGGGGGAAGCGATGATCGAAAGTCTGGAGGCTCAGGGCTTGCAGCTGGCCAAAGAGAAGCAAGAATACCTGGGTAAGCAGGAGAAAGGTCATCTCAATAAATTTACCTTTCAAAGGTCTTACAAGTGGAGGCAGGGTATTAGCAATATATTTATTTATTTTTTCTTCCAGATAAACTGATGGAAGAGACTGAGGAGCTTAGTCATCAACGAGCTCAGAGAGAGGTGAACTTTAGAAGGATTAAAGAGATTAGTATTGATTTATATATCATTTAATTTTTATGTTGAAGCGATAAAATGAAAAATACATATCATTCTTGTAGTCACTTTCATCACACAGAAGAAGTGTTATCTTTTCATGATTTAGTAGTTAGTTCAGTTTGTTTGTCCACGCTAGGAGCTGGAGCGTCTGAACCAGGTCCTGGAGGAAGAGAAACAGAAGTTTGAAGAAGTGGTCGTGGAGCTAAAGGCAGAGCAGGAGCAGATCAAACTGTACACACACACTCAGCCTTCTTTCATACTCCTAATATTCTAGCAGTGTCTGATTAAACTGTCTGTCTGGAGTTTGGTTTATCTTTATTTATTTATTTGTTTATTTGTTTGTTTGTTTGTTTGTTTGTTTGTTTGTTTTCTGCTGGCTGCAGTGATCTGGATGGTACAGCTCAGTCCCTGAAAGGTGTCGAGCGTGAAAAACAAGAGCTGAGCAGCTTAACGGTCACACTGCAGAAATCCCTTGAGGTATTTAATTGAAGACTGGATCGCTGTTGATCCTATGTACTTGACACACTACATACATGATTCATTCTGCTTGTCCGGGGCCCAGCGGGCCCTCTCCTCAGCTTGTCCAGAGGTCTACACCTTCGCCTCAGCTACTTTACACTGAACTTACAGCACCTCTACTCTGAACTAACTACTTTAAAACAACAACAAGACTCTCAAGTGGGGGATGATAACGATATCCCCCCCTGACCTGGCGTCCTGGCTCCCCCTTGCCGTAGCATGTGTGTTGTACCTCATCAATCTCTAACTGGGAGAGCAGGCCATGAGACCCTTTTTCCGAACCGATCTTTACTGGATACAGACACCCTCAGGCGGGACTCGAACTTGCGACTCCCGCTCCAAAGGCGTGTAGTCTCACTACTACGCTATCCAGCTGCTTGTTATGTTTTTGTTGTTGTTGTTCTTAGTGCTAAAATAACTTCATGCAAGTTTAAAACAGTATGTTGGACACAATAAACAAAGTTGATTTTAATGGAAAGATTTTCACTTGGTTTATATGAAATATTAAATAGGGGAATTAAAAAAAATTATATGTCACAAATCAACTACATTTTAACTAAGCAAAATCTGGATCTCTCCTGTTTTTCATTTTTGTTCAGGAGCTGTCCCAGGAGAAACAGCGAACGCTGCAGCTGCTGGGAGTAAAGGAGCAGGAGGAGAAGGAGGCGGAGGAGGAGAGCTCAGAAAAAAGCTGCATGGAGTCTGAGGACGGTGACCTGCTGCAGGACCTGCATCACATTGAGGAGCAAATGAAGATCCTGCTGAAGGAGAAAGAGCAGGCTGAGGATAAGTGAGTGTAACCTCAAGAGCAAACGATTACTGGCAGAGCACTGTTGAAGTCAGCAAGGAATATTTTAGGATTTTTATTTCTCTGATTCTTTTTAGAGGGTACATCCAATACGACCATGTTCTGTTTTGATATTCTTTGACTGAGGAATCATACCAGGATATCACAAAAAACAGTCTGACAGGGAACTTCTATAATAATGTAACACAGGATGTAACTCTTAGTGGAAATGTGTATTGATCCTAAAAGAACCGGCAGATTGATTGGTGGCTGTAAGTGAAGTATTACAGGCAGCTGTTATTGACTGTGTAGCACTAATGTTCAGTTACAAAATGCTACAACCTATAACATTGCTTTTTACAATGCTTGACCTTTACTCAGCCATTTTTCCTAGGTCATATTTGGACTGACAGCAGTATTTTTGTCATATGAACACTATATAACATAATCAGGCTGAAAACATTCTCATACATTGCTTCTCTTGTTGTATCACGCCAGATATGTTGGATCACATTAAAAGTAGTATAAAGGATGCTGCTGGTGAGATTTTAAACCCTGCATGCTCATGAATGGATCTCGCAACAATGTCTGCTAACTGTAGATGTATTTTTACTTATTTAAACTTGTCTATTTATACAGTGTCTGGCCCTTTTCATAGTCGTATCACGATGAAAGTATATATTTTCTCAGTTTTATTTGACATTCAGGAATTCAGTTTAATTCCACAGATAGAAAACAAAAAGAAACCATAGAACATAATTATTCTGTAAGGAATATTTTGAACCTTTGGGATCCAAAACCTCAAATACTAGTTAATACATTTTTAAGCATTGCAGATACTAAATACTCATGGAAAAATTCTCTTTAAACAAAAAATCCAGTTCTTCCTAGAAATGACCTGAGGTGTACATTCATGTGTCTCCTGTAGAGCTCAGTGAACAGCATGACAGTAAGAAAACTGACAGATGCATGCACCATACAGGCAGTGTTGTTTAAAAACCCACAGACCAAACCCTTTCTTTACGTTGGTTGGGTTTTGTGTGTGCTTCCTGTTTAATGTTGAGTGTGGTTTCTTTTATTCAGGCTCAGGGAGAATGAGCAGCTGGCTGTAGTCCTGCAGCAGGAGAGGGAGTACTACTCGTCTCAGGCCCGGACGCTGCAGCATTCGCTCTCTCAGCTCAGTGTGGACAAGCAGCAGACTGAGGCTGAGCTCAAGGTAACACAGCGTGACTCAGCAGCTCTCAGCCTGCATGTTAATGAAACACCTTTTCAAAGATCACTGCGTTAATCCGCCGGCAGACTTTAGTCTTTAAATGTAGTTTGAGTAGAATTTTTTTCTCTCTCACAACTTCCAAAGAATTTAGATGAGTCTGTGTGTATTGATGTGTGACACTTCAGACCCTACAGCATAGCTTGCTGGAAACATATTATAACATATTTTAACACCTATAACAACAGTGTAGCATCTCGCTGAGTAACAACTGCATCAGAACTGCTACAGAGTTACTCAAATGCTTTTTTTTTTTTACATTGCATCCAAATACAAGACAAAAGTGCAAATGTAAATTTATATTCACATAAAAAAAAGATAAGAAAAATAAGCTAACTTTTAAATAAGTGTTGCTAAAAGAAATGACACAATATAAGGCTTTGCATCTGACAAATTATACATTACCGAGTGGCTGTATAGCAGCATCCTGTCAGTTCTTTCTTTTGCATCCTGCCTATAATCAGCTGGCTCACCCACCATACTCAGTCTGATCTCCCTGACTTTAAGTCAGTGGTTCCCAAACTTTTTTTGCTGGGCCCCCCTTGTTTAACAAGAAAAATGTTCGCGCCCCCCCACCCCCGCGCCTGCACGCGCGCACGCACACGCACACACACGCACAAACACATCCTTTAACCACACACACCCATATTTTGCTCCATTGCGGTTTATTTCACACCTCAAACATTTATTAAACAATTAAGCAAATACAAATAATCTGCAATAAATTACAGGTAGTAAGAAAATAAACTACCAACTCTTTTACGCTCCGTCCGCACCTACACGGGTATTTTTGAACGCGCAGCTGTTTCGGCAGATGTAAACGGCGATCGAATCACCGAGAACGGAGATTTTTAAAACTCCTTTTTTTTGCGTTTACGTGTGGACAAGGAATACAGAGTTTGTCACGCAATGTCAAAGGTATGTGCCTTTTTCACGTCACACTGTGCGCCACGTTATTGTTTACATGAGATGAATTGCAGAATGGCAGATAGAGAGAAAATACTGTTACTGTTAATCTGACTATCTGCAGGTTTTACACGCTTACATATACAGGCCATTACTGTCCCTGCATTTAGAAAGGCAGAGGCATCACGGTGTAATTATTTTACATGTAGTTGTTTTTTTTCCTGTGTAATAATGTTCAACATTGCTATCAATACATTTTTCAAAAAAACCCTCTACAAAATGGGTTCAAAAACATAAACAACTGTGGGATACTGTTTGTCCGTGATTTGAACAGCCCAGCGCTGCTCCCGACGCAGGGAAACTAATTTTGCAGGGGAGACCTACCTCAGCACTTGTGCAGGTGAAGCCAAAGGGAAGATATGCTTCACCATATTTTCTAGTCTTTGGCTTAGAATGAAGTTGGTTTGGAAACATATTCAGCGATGCTTCATCTCCTGCTTTGCGTTTGTGTGGTCGCCCCGTGCTAGCAGTGTCCAAGCGTTGTTTTTGTTTTTGTTTTTTTCCCCTTTTCATGCCGCGCCCCCCCTGCAATAGCTCTGCGCCCCCCCTAGGGGGCGGGCCCCACACTTTGGGAACCACTGCTTTAAGTTATGCATTGCACTGACGGGGATGCTCACTCTCCTTTGTTGTCTAATTTCTCTGTACGAAATTACATTTGTTTTCTGCCTGCTTTGCCTCATCACCTTAGTACACCTGCTCACAGACGGCTCCTTCTGCATCCCTTTTTCTCAGGCCTCAGTTTAAGTTGATTATTTGTAAAGTGCAGATGAGCAGTTTCACATGCAGAATACCCTCATGTGGGATAGCCTAACACTATAGATGTCTACATAATTGAGTTTTACAGAGATGTTTTTGGACAAAAGCTAACATCAATCAATATTTATTCTGTTTAAGTTCAATTTTCAAACTCGCATCAAAAACACATCAGCAACTGATCAGGATACTATGGACTAATAATCCTCTACAGTATAGGTCTTAAATAAACTTGGCTTTCTATTCCCCCCTTTGCCCAGGCAGAGATAGAGTCTCGGATGGAGCTGGAGAGGAGGCTAAAAGAGGCTGAAGAGGCTCTGCAGAACTTGGAGAAAGGCCTGAACTCAGTGGAGCGTACCAAAGAGAGAGATGAGAAGATGAAGGGTGACGTCACGCAGCTGAGGAGTGAGTGCATGCACTGATGTTATCCGTTTGGGTGTAGTTATCTGGTCAATATGTGATGCATTAAGTGCACTGAAAAATTCAAAGAGCTTAAGTCGGTTGTTGGAGAAATCTGACTGTGGCGGTGGATCATGCACACGCAGAACAAGTGATAGTCATGTTATTGCCATGGAAACTGATTTAATTTGGCACTTCTGGTTTTCACCAGAAAACAGGAATCAATCATTTCTTAATAAATATTCCAGTAGACAAAGATTTAGTGGATTTTTCTCCAAGAAATGATTCTGTAATTTTGTACCATAATGCCATATTTTAACCTGTCATTAGAGGAAAAGGCTCTGTTAAGTTTCCAAGCTACCACTGAGGCATCAAATCAGGACCCTGTCTGAGGTTACATGTTTGAAGGCAGAGCATCCTCTTTATAACAAATGCATCTGATTGTGTGTATCCAGGGTTCTTTGAGGAGTGTATCTGTGCAGCAGAGATTGAGGCAAAGCTCCCAGCCATAATGAAGAATGCAGTATACCTTCACAAAGCTGCTGCGCGCAGAATTAAGAGCTGCAGAATCCAGAGGCGAGCTTCGAAGCGCCACTGGTGTAAGTTATATCATGAAATAATCATCATAGCATAATGACGCACCAAAGAAACATGCTTCTCAAGTCCCTACTTTCAGGTACTTTTGGCTCTCTCCATGGAGTGTTTTCTTTCTAAAGTGTTCAAAAATCCGATGCCATTTTATGGAGTTTCTACTTGTATTACGGTTACAGACTGTTAAATAATAGTAATTATTTTAGGTTTTGCCATAGAGTAATTGTTTAGTTAATATCTTTTTTCAGAGCCCCAGTTACCAGTCCAAAAACCCAAGATCTCTGCCTAATACTATTTATAAAAAATCAAGAGAAGCAACACATTGTCTTCATGACAAATGATTAAAGCAAGACATTTCTGAAATGGCATTGTCCCAAATGGAGCACTGCATTGACTGAGCTCCACATTTCATTGTCTCGCTACAGTAAAACACTCCAAGTCGTTCGCTGTAGCCAACACCGACGGCAGCAGCATCGAGGAGCTGAAGGAGACCGCCCGACGCCTGACCTCGGACAGCAGCTTCAGAGAGAGTGTGTACAAGATCATGGCTCGCAAGGACGCCACAAACATAACAGACGTCTGAGAGGAGATAGAGCGAGGTAAAAGAAGAGAAACGGTCCTTAGCTTCACCTCAGTCTCAGAGTCACCCAAAGATGCTGTTACCAAACCCACCATTAAGACACTGTAAATGAATGTGCACAGAAATCGGTGTTATTTGAAACCATGACAAAGTTTTAGTTGATCAGTCAAAATTTAAAAGAGTAAATATAAGAGCACTTTTTCTGTTCTCTCATGGTCTGATGGCTTTGTTGTCTTTTTGACTCAACAGTTCTAGGGCCAGTGGAGTTAAACTGGGAACTAAATTCCTACAGCAGGGAAAACTGTGAAGATTAGGCAAATAAGAGCGACTGTGGAGTCTAAGGCGCCAAGGTGAAAAACGAGACTCCAAAGCAGCTGCTGAGAGTTTTGTTGTATAGAGCTGTGGGGATTTATTTTAGAGTAGAACCTTTAATTTTTTCATTAACATAAATTATGTCTTTTGTTGACCAAAAGGAACTAATCACATAAGCTAAACTAGGAATGCCACGTTTCCTACTCCTTTTCGGGTTTACTGTTATTTATTTTTAGCATAACCTTCAAGAAAGCATTAGTAATAACCCTATTTTAAATTTCCAAAAGGTCCTTGGCTAATTATTGTCTGAAATTTCTATTTATTAGGTGTAGTTGATTGGATCAGTTTATTTACTATATAGTGCTGTCAGAAAAGAGTCATAGTCACTCATGGTCACTACACTAGTTTCTTCAAACAGTCTACACTTTATAGATGTCAAAAAGTACGTAGAGAATGTGTGAATATCCATATTTTCCGAATTCTTGCAGTGGAAACATCCTAATAGCTGCTGAGTTTAGTTCCTTATGGTCAACAGTTCCTGGAACCGTTTGACTGAAAATGACCACATGAAGCTTTCAGATCTGATTAAGCCACATGTGAGTATCTTAAAGCTAAACTTAAACCAATGTATTAACTAGTTACTTTTCATGCTTAAACTAACAACACGAGTTTTTAAAACGAATTACTGCCAATCAGTGGTTCCCTGTGTCTTTGGTTTGGGGCCTCTTATAGAAAACCTGCTGTTTAATTTTAGTTGTAGGTCAAATAGGTAAATTTCCACAAATGCACTATAGCACTGAATCTTTCTTCAGTCACTTCCCCAAAGAGGTGGATGTGAGAAGAAAAGCATTTAACGAACAACATACATTAAAAGGTCTTTACCCCGCCAGCTCCTTAGTACAAAGTCTGGGTCATCGCTGATCGTGGCAGTTTGCACCAATCTGGGAGCAGCTGCGGGTGATACTCAGGGGAATCCACATGGAGTGTGTTGTTGTCCTGTGTCCTGCTTCTTGCACCCTATAGTAAGGTAGCATCATTGTTAATCCACACGTGATCTTCGTCTGTATGGCACATGTGAGGGGGAAAAAAAAGTAGGACAATGACCTAACCTGAGTTCAACTGAGACTTTAACCGAGAAAACTGCTTTAGGTTCAAACAGAAAGAATTGTCTGACATCTCTGAGTTCAAAGCTCAGAATTAAAAAAAAAATGTAGTAGGAACTTATTTCTTAGACTTTCCCACACCATTAGTTTTCTCAGGACCTGTCAGATTAATTTTTTCCACCCCCTGCAGGGACATGACCACTAGTTTTGGAACCATATGTAATTAAAAAACCTTGCCGTATTAAAAAGGTTAAAAAAAAAAGACAAAAGAAAAATGATGCAAAATATAAATTACACTTACCGTTTAATATTTGAAGTACATTTTTCTGATTCTTCTACCAATGAATATCTGTGTTAAAGATGTATCTGTGTAACTGCTAGTACTTTTACCATTTTGTATTCCTGAAAAAAGCTTGTTACTAAATGAAGCAGATGGCACAGACAACGCAAATCCAACTTGAAAAATGTTTGTTTTTATTTTTCCACTTTTGATTGTATGCACAGACCTTCAGTTTAGAGGACTGATGGAAACGATGAACTGACAGATGTGTTCGATATCATCCACGACCATTTCATTATTGCTACATCTGAAAAAATCCTTTCTTGACAATGCAACTCAATGTAATTCATCAAAGGAAGCATTTTATGATAATGTACAAATGTTAAATAACTCAACACCAGAAGTGATACAGAAACAAAGCCCACATGTAAGGGGAAGATGAGAAGGAAACATACTGGACGAAACACGACTTGATGCTAATAAAGCTGTGTTTGAACCTTGCACACGTTGTTTCATTGATGCAGGTAAAAGGCGGAAGGTTCTTCTTCTCTGCAGCACAATAGTTGGCACTGTTAACGGGTACAAACTGAATAAAAACCTATAAAATAAGATCTGATAAGACTGTATTTCCACCAGGAGAGGCTTTGTTTTACACTTTGATAAAGCTCAGTGTGGGAGGAACAGTTTTGTCGGGAGGCTTGTGGGTTACATCACCAGCTCACGCTCATCACCAGCACCTGAAACACAAAAAATAAGACGGTGATGAATGTGGGTATCAGCAGTGCAGTTTGGTCTTCAGTAAAACAGAAGTTTAATGAAGGCTAGTGTTCAAAATAAGTATAAGGAAGAAATCTAAAGCCAGAGTACAATGAAAGATTTGGGCATTTTAGTTCAGACTGCATTCACTTTGCAGAATTACATGAGTCCAAAGACACAGCCATAAAGAACCATCTTCAGCAACAAGCAACTGGTTGATTATTTGTCCTTTTCTGTTGTTATTGCACTTTATTTTAATATAATTGATGGTGAAATACTATTCCCTGCTTTATTTAGGAAGACTCGTTACTTGTACTAAAACAAGGATGTCTACACAAGCATTGTACTACACAGTCCACGTAATAAATACCTTTTTAAAAGACATTTTGTTTGCGTTTTCAGTATCATGAAGTAAATCTGGTTAGTAACATGCATGTGCATTTCAGACAGTCCATTGTGTTACCTTAAAGAAAACATGTATTGTTATCTTTTGCACACCAGATACTGATTATTTAATTGTCTATAGGAAAAGATGGTATCTTCACTTGTTACAATTAAATAGATTTGATATATATATGTTCAAGTGTTGCTTCAAAGCAACACAAAAAGCAATGAGCTACTTAAAACTGCATTGGTTCTGCAGCACTGCTGATGAAGAATCAGGCTGCTAGATGTAAAATTAAAGAGCGTTTCACATTAAGTAACACAGATTCAACTAAAGGAAATTTTGACTGGACGGACAGTAGAATGCACTCTTGGTTGATTTTAGCAGCGCCTGCCTTTTCTTGACTATGATAATGTTATAGAAAAATAATATAATAAATGTTACTCAGTTTGTGTTGCTCAGAGTTGTTGTGAGAAGGTAAACTAACTAAAAAAGTGTGCATATAGTTGATCAGCTGAGGTGGGAGTCAGCTATGTTTGCATTCTTTAAACCTCTCATTAGCGTGAACGTCTCTTCGCTGTTAGAGGCACACTACAATTTAGGTAATGATAGGGTTGGTGAATGTAGTTCGGCAAACATAAAATAGTGCCTATGTGAAACTGGTTACAACAAGGGTTGTGGAAATGTCTGAATAACTGTATTGTGATTCTGGAAAGAGACACTGATTCAAATGGCTTTTTATGGTGCTTTCAGCACAAGGCAAATGCCGTCTGGTTCTATTACATTCAAGAAAAGGGCAAACCATTTAAAATATGATAGCACATAAACGCCATCCAGACAGATAAGTGGTGTTACAGGAATAAACTGAACTTTTGTGATGAACCATCTCCTTAACATGAATATCCTCTTTAACAGCTATTTCTAGTCAAAAGGGGTCGTCACAGCAGGGCACGCTGCATGTTTGAATTGGCAGATGTTATTTTATACCAGATGCACCAAATGACACGACCCCTAAGGGATTTATGTCTCCTCTTGGGATCCAACTGGGGATCTTTGGCTTTTTAGGCAACTGTGTAAACCACTGCACTGTGGGCAGATATTCTCTTTCATAAGTTCCTATATTTCCAGGGCGAGTTATAAATGCACATCATTTAACCACCGATTCTTTTCCCTCCACTTATCAGCAAGTTACGACACCAGCTCTGGCACGGACAGTAACAGACAGTTTTTAATGCCATCTCTTTGAACTAGAGGCTGACATATGTGCAGGTTCTGTGTTCCATGAGAAGTCTGGCAGGCTTCTAATTTTTCTTTAGAAATGAGACATACCTGCATTTATGTTGTTAATAATTACTAGATTTGCAGCAACCTCTGTGTTTGACAGTAACTATACTTTAGATTGCCAACTTTACCTTCTGAATCGCATCATGAGCACCTACAGATATGCTGTCTCATCCTCCGGCCTCACATCACCTCCCTATGATTATATGCTTGGAACACTGCGGATCAGTCAGCCATAAGCCTGTTAGTCCTCTGCTGGCCATATTTATTCTGGCTTTAGATATCCAACATGTGACTGCCTGAATTGCTCAGTTCAGTCTACTTCCTGGCTGCAGTTTGGGTGCAGGGAGAGCAGCTGACTCTCCAGGTAGAGGTCGACTTCTAAATAAATAAAGAGACGGAACTCTGCAGTAATCTCTCACTGCCTCAGATAGATTTTACACATAACAAAGTGAACTGAATAGTTTTCCTATAACGCCCCACAAATAACGAGCTGCCAAAAGATCCAGTTTCCCACAGACAGCCCCCTCAAATTCCCACGCACTCTCCTTTCTCAGTAATTCACCTCCTGCTGCTTCATCCTGACTTCTGTCACTATGGCAACAGCTACATCTGAGGGCAAAAACTATGCACATCCTCCTTTTTTTAATCTGAGATTGCAGGATTAGTGCAGCCAAAGGCCTTTAAAACCTGCTGTTGGCTTGCACGTCGACTCGTGTGTCTTTATTTCCCTCTGTGCTGTCGAGTCAGTGTGACCAAGTGTTTTTTTTTTATTGCAACAAAACAGAAGGCATTATATAAGCTGCAGAAGCAATAAAAACTTGTACCTGTTGACCTTGACGTGGTCACCAGGTGGCTGTGGGAGCAGATCAGTGGGCAGAGAGGGCATTTTCAGAGTGCGTCACTATTTTACTGTAATCGGCATGGCCAGGAGAATCCTGACACTGATGCACTGCACACTGCTTCTCCTCCCTCTTGTTCAATGTCCTCCGATGCTTCATCAGCACGGGTATCGTGCACATGACCCTCCACTGCTGCATTGTCAGCAGTTAAGTGTTCAGCCCAGGGCTTTATTTTCATGCTGTGTCACAGTGCATGTACAAAAGGATCTCTCAATTGCTCTGAGGGTCCAGAATCATCTGCGATCTGCCTTTTCTTTTTCTTATGCTTGTTCTTCTCTTACGTGAGTGCTCCCTTAAAAGCCTCTGCAGTTGTCATGGAGTTGTGCTTACTGGTAAACAATGACTCTTTTCATTCCAGCAGAGCTTTCAGTCCAGTAGCTGAGATCGATGGAGCAGAAGGCAAAGAGAAGGACAGAGAAGGGGTTTGCTGCTGTCTTAAAACTCTCATGTCTTTCATGAAGTCCACTGCATGTGTTTCACAGGCGTTACTGTTAGTTTGTAGTCTCATTACATCCACGATACAAAATTATTTTGTTTGCGTTGACAATAAAAATTATGAAAAATGTAGTAAAATCAGCTGATGGGTAAAGATATGTGAGGGAAAAAATAACATTGCAGGTGCTTATGGGTAGAAAGGTAAAGCTGTTGAGTGACTGGGGCCATAATGAAGGCAGGAGCCAAGCACATGACCAGAAGTAAGGAGTCCACAACAAAGCTATGGTTATTTCTCATCAAGACTAGCTTTGAGCTGAGCTTCCAGGGCCATTTTATCAAAGGTACGCATGTTGGTCTCCTCCCGCACTTTGTCTCGCACGTGAAAAGAGGCTCTAGCCACGGATCGGGCGCTCTCTAACACTGCCTTCTTCTCCTTGAAGATCTGCTCGCTCTTCTCCAGCTTCCTCTCGATGGACTGGAGCAGCTCCAGACGCCTCTGCTTCTCCTCCTCCTCCACGCGCTGCCTGTTGAGCTTCTGGAGTCTCTCCTTCTCCTGTCGGCTCTGGACTGCCCGCTGCGCTTTCTCTTTGGCCCTCTCCTCGGCCACCAAAGCTGCCTGCTGGGCTCGTTTCTCTGCTTCCTTTACGCGAGCCTCCAGCAGCTGCTGCTGTTGCCTCTCGCGCTTTTCTGCTGCCTTGCGTGCTTTCTGGATCTGCTTCTCCTCGCGCTTGGCCTTCTCTTTCAGCTCCTTCCCTCGACGTTCAACTATCTGTTCGTAGTTTTCAAGGGAACGGCTGAGCTTTTCCTCCGCTGCCCTTCTGGCCTCATCCCTCTCCTCTCTCTCTCTACGGGCGATTTCCTGTATCAGGGCGATGTGACGTCTCTTCTCTGCTTTGTTCAGACCTCGCCTCTCCTCCTGGGCTTGGTGCTCTTTCTCTTGCCTCTTCAGCTCAGCCATGGTGAGCTTCTCATTCAGCAGCAGCCTCTCTTGCTCCAGCATGGCAGCCCTCTCCTCCTCCAGAGCCTTCAGGTTCTGCTCCTGAAGAGCCTTCTTGTGCTTTTCCTCTCGTGCTGCCTGCTGTAACTTTAACAGGCGGTTACGCTCCTGCTGTTCTGCAAGCTCCCTCCATCGCTCCTCGCTCTCCTCGACCTGTCGCATTTTGGCTGCTACTGATTGTCGCTCCTGCTGGCTGAGTCTTCGCTGACGCAGCGACACCTGTGTCTGCCACACTCTCTGACACTGAAGCACGGCACGCTGTTTCTCTCGCTCCTCCTGCTCGCGACGCAGCTCCTCCATCCTGCGCTCGCTATCCCACTGAAGGTGAGCCACATAGCGGGTCTGGCTCATGATGTCTTCCTCTTGATATCGGGCAAGCATCAAAGCTGCTATCTTGCGGTCTCTCTCAGACACAGCTTTCAGCCCTCTGCGCTTCACCTCCTTTACTATGCGCTCCACCTTCTGTGTCGTCTGAGGAGAGTGGCTCAGGTCGCCGAGGCTGAGGCTGCGGCCCATTAGGGAGTTGAAAGTGGCCATAGTGCGAGCTCGAGGACTGGAGACTCTAGCCCAGTGATCTCGTGCACCATCCCAACTGTAGGAAGAAGAAGCGCCCGACTCTGACGAGGTGCATGTAGTCGTAGTTGTAGTAGTGGAGGTTGAAGAGCAGACGGGATCCATCCTTCGCTGTAAAGATTCCAGTGAATGGCTTTTTCCTCGTACCTTGGAATGAAATCCAAGATGTCCATTGTGCTGTGTAAATGGTCCTCCTGTCACACCGTTCAGAGGTATCCCAGAGCTCTGAACTGCAGGTTTTGACACTGATGAAGTCAAGGTGGAGTTGGCTCTGGGGAAGGAAGGGGGTTTCGGTGTTGGTCTAGGAAAAGTGTTTGAAGATTTGCCACCAGACAATTTCCTAACTACTGGTGGGGGGCCAGATGAAAGTGGTCGTGTGGGCTTTACTAATTCAGGGGATGAGGACAGAGGATGTTTTCCAGATCCTAGAAATCCACTCTTGGAAGCTGGTGTAGAGGTTGTGGAGCCAGATTTTAAGGATGTGGTTGGTGCCGCATGAAAAGATTTAGGGGAGGTACTAAGAGTGGAGGCAGGTGCTTTGGATAAAAGAGCTGCACCTGTTTTGGAGGCTTGACCTGATGCTGTGGCTCCAGAAGATGTTCCAGCATTGAGGGTGGAACTGGAGGTCACTGCCCCAGACTTAGAAGACTGGGTGAGGCCAGAGGACATTTTATCCACAGAAGATCCATTGCTGCTATTGACCGCTGCCTGAAGAATCCTTCGTTTTTCCTCCCTAACAATCCTTTCCCTCTCTTCCCTGCACTGCCTGAGTTTGGCATGCCTGTCCCTCTCAAAGACTTCAAACAAGCCTGTGGCAACACGCATAGAGCGGCCAGGAGCCTCCCGGGCAAAGTCAGAGAGCGGGCGAGGCAGCAGCTCCACAGGCTTGACCCCGCATCGAGCACACGCCTCCAGAGAGCGTGGGCTCGTTAAAACGTATCGGCTGCCCTCTGCGGCCGGTGAGTCAAAGTTGTACAGATCCAGGTGCAGCTTTGGAGACACATCTCTGTCAGTCTCAGTCTGTGGTTGCTGAGGTGCTGAGCCCTGAGAGGTGACCTCTGGAGCCGCTGGAGATGCAGTGTGGCAGGGGCTTGGCTCTGAACTGCCAGTTGGTGGCGTCTCAAAACCAGCATCCCCATCTTCCTCTGTTGTCGTGCTATCTGTGTTTTCTGGCAGTCGAGAGTCTTCGGTGGCCACAGCTGGCGTGTCGAATTGCGGGCCTTTACACTTATTCTGCTCCTCAGCCTCCGAGGGGTCAACCATAGTTGGCTGCAGGTAGAGAGAGGGCAGGGGGGGCAGGGGAGAATAAAACAGGAGAGAAAATAGATGAAAAAGTGGGGAGAGGTTTCAATTAGAGGATTATAGCACTGAGACAAGAGCTTAAGAGATGCAGTCTGTGGGGGGAGGGTCATTACACAGGTCCAGAGATGCATGCATGCACGCATGAACACATATTCGTGCACTCACTGATTTTACACCAGATGAGACATTTTCCCCCTTCAGGGAAGAGACACAACACAGAAAAACACCACAGTCCTTTAACGGGGGATCTATTTTTGGCAGAGTTACTGGGCTGAGAGAATCTGATTACTCATAGCAATATTTTTTCACTCTACATCACACAATCAACCTACAAATGCTTTAACGCACAGACGTCTGGGGTATGAATTATTAAGCACCTGATAGTAAAAGCTTACTTGGAAAAAGAATGGGATAGCATGGAGTGTGAAAGTAGTAAACAACCACTGGACACTATTATGCTCACTAACATGGACTCATCACACCTGGTAACACACAGTGAAGGCCTAGACTTTTCTCCTGCATATCAGCAGGATGCTGGCAGAAAAACCCTCTCCGCACTGTCAACACGAACAGCTCAGGTTCAAGGTTAAAAATCCATAAATGACAAAAGAGATATTGCTGATTGCTTTGGTGCACAACAACAGTCATTACAGCTGTTTAAATCCGGTGGATTTGGCTGTAATTTAATGCGGTATTGCATCGCGCAAGCATGCACTGACCTGCCAGGTCGCAAAACGTTTTCTAAACCGGTGCTTTGTTCCCCTTTAATCCGTCCAGAAAGCCTCGTCTCCTGCATAATATCAGGTTTCAGGCAAAAGGCTTCGGCCGTCGTCCCGAAGATGGGTGCATCACATCGTTGCAATCTCAGGCAACACGACAGACACAGACGGAGCCTTTCCCAGCCGGTCAGCCTCTGAGCGCCGGGGCGCTGAAAATGTGCACTCTTCGCAATCAGAAACACCGATAAAAACCGTCCCCGCGGTGAAATCTGCTCTCTACGATGGCTCTCCTATCCAGCTTCCTCTCATCTTCCCTCGCTAAAGTTCATCCTGTAAACATCAGCGGTCGCCACCTGCTTTTCAGCATCCCTCCATCTCAGCCTCCTTGGCTCCGCCCGCTTGTGGCAAATATGCTAAAAATACTGAGTGCACGCTGCAATTATCCGAGCGCCTGTCCACTCCACTTACAAGCTTTTAAGCTGGCGTAATGGTGCTGAATGTTACCCCCGAGCAAAGATCCTCCTGCAGGCCTGCTTTTCTACCACGCACGCAGTTTATCCGTTGAAGAAGAATATTAGCCAGTTTCCAAAATGTGTCTATTTTCCATTTCTAGAAGTGATTTTGTAGGAGACGTTTCCAAAATACTGATGGAATAAAAAGGCGTGGAATTTTAAAATTTGTCTTTGTTAATCTATGGCTGGCTCATCACCAGTCACATCACTTTCTCTTAAAGCTGACATCTGCCACCACTCCTGGGTGTGAAATCAAAATGCATGTAATTACTCGAAATTGACACCAGAGGGCGAAAGAGCACTGCAGATTTATGCTCGGGGCGTCTCAGGGAGGTCATCTGACCTCAAGAAGTCGTAATACTGAGTTATCGAGGATTTTGATTTTAGTATCACAGAATAAACACCCCATTAGGCCACTTACACTTGAAAACTGACACACTGGATCGAATAAATTACAAATCACCCTAGTTTACAGCATGACCACAATTAATTTAGGCCTAAATGTTTTGTTTTTCTTTTTACAGAAGACATATAAGAAAAGCACAATTGTAAATAAAACCTGACTTATGAAACTAATGTGCCAGCTAGAGGTATGCTTGAATTGGTTCAGTGTCACAGTGTCATAGGATAATTATTTAGAACCATCACTGATGTTCTGATCAGTGAAGCCATCATGTCTGATGTGAAAAGGTTTACTCTCAGACATTAATGTCAGTTGGATAAACATTACAGCCTGAACTCTTTTAGGCTGTGTTGAAGACCAATGGTGATCAGGTTATAGGTCATAATTTAAGTAGTCTTCAGGAATAGTTCTCCAGGCTTCTTGAAGGACGTTGGCAGCCTTTTGTTATGTCCTGTGTGAAGATGATCCCTCACTTCTTTAATAATATGGTAAGTATGTAAATTATGTTTACAACAGTGCTTTTTAAGACAAGAAACCAGTCACATAGTACTTTCCAGAGGTATCAGTAAAAAAACAACAACACAGAACACAAAAACATCACCCAAACACCCTCTGAATAGAAGAGATTTCAGATGAGTCAAAGGTGCAAAGAGTGAGCGGTTACTGCAATGGCAGTGATTTTGAGATCACTGTCATCTTGACAAATGAATGAAAAGCCTCTGCCTGTGACTGAAGAAGAAATAAATTACTGGCAGGGATTTGTGAACTATGCAGTGACAAGCCTCATATTCATCACTGTAAAGATTTAGTTGAATAGGAAACTAATGCATCAGGTAACCCCCCTGCTTGACACTACCACTACAGTTACATTTTGCTATTGCTTGTACCTTTTTTACTACTACTTTCACTTCCTATAAAAGTCATTTTTATACTAATACTGATCAACATTATTTCTTACTGTACTACAACTGGCATCAGTAGTAACAACTATTGTTCTCACAGATCTAGTACAAATAGTCAAAGTTGAAAAAAATTAGTATTTCTCTGTGTGTGTCTGACTGATTTCACTCACCACATGCAACCACACTAATAAATGCAGTTGATTAATTGAAAGCCCTCTTCTGCATATAGACTGGTCTGGTTTGGCCCAGAGTTTCAGGATTAGATAACTCTGGGTGAAAATAGCTCTGATGATGACCCACTAAACTCCTGACCCATTGTGGGGAACAGTGCGAGTTTAATTGGCCCCACCCGCAAGCTGTATCGGGAGGACAGCGGGTAACAAGTGACAACAAGGAACGTGCTGGCTGGCTTGTTAACTGGGGGCATGGGGTCTGCGAGGGGAGCCAAAGGAGAGCGGTGCATGGTGTGCTTGCTGCACAGTTCACTGGTGCAGGGTTATGCTCTGCAGAAATTTTGTGTTTGTGTTTTTGTTTTTGGTAGGGCATGCTCCCCACCACCAAAGCTGAACTGGGGGGTTCATCGAGAGGTGAGCTGCTTGGTGCAGTCATGGAGACCAGTACACAGCCCATGTAGTGGTGAGAACCCAGCATTCCACCACATCATGTAGGATCCGACCTGGAGATGCCAAAATCCCTATTCTAGATCAATTTTTAAGTATTTTGCAACCAATAAACTTATAGACCACCAGACCTTTAATGTGGTATACCATAAATACTATGCAACAACCAACATATTGAATTTTTCAAAGATTTTCCTTAAAATATCCTGATTGGGAAAGTGATTATGTATCAGCTCCTCTGCTTTTGAGGATCTATTGAAAGACAGATCCTCAAAAGCATCTGATTGATTTAGGAACTCAGTTATAACAACACAGGTGAGCCAGTATCTGTGCCGTTACGAGGATCTACGTCCCGTTCACGCCACTTAAGGAAGGCTATTTTTACACAGAGCCAATACATAAATCCAGCCAGGAAATTACAGCGAAAGAGGAACTGAGAGATTACACACTTTTGGCTACATGACTCTGACAGTCAGCAGCCTCAGCTGAAATGAATTCACCCATTTCATTTCCCTTCAAAGGCAGATCAGATTTTCAGCTGGACATGTGTGCAGAACTTTGACAAGTATGGATAGAGACATGGCAAACTCTTTTACCGACCTGGAAATAAAAAGGCCTCAGTACATTTCCACCTCTCCAGAGAGCTTCTGATTTTCCACATTATTATATTTTACTACTATTGTAGTGCATCGAGCCAGGAGCTTACTGTACCAGTGGTTGCTCAGGGTTGAACACAAGGAGTGAGTGTGTACAGCTGTCTAGACAAGTGCAGTGAACCAAACTTAAGCTTTCTTGGATGCATTTTATATTTTAATGTGTTTCCTATTCAAAGACAGCAAACATAATTAATAAGAAACACATTAGATCGGGCAAACTTGCAGTAATATGTATTTTTCTTAAACTCGTTAAAAAAGATTTCTTTTTAAAAATACTTTACGTATAAGCTTGCTCTAATATTTAAAAGGCTTTAGATAATTTTAGAATTCAAATCCTAAACTAAATGTTTCTTTCTGATTGTATGTTGCTTTTGTTTTTTATTGCTTGATGCCAACAAAGTAATATGCGGACAATAATGTTTAATTTTTAGGATACATATTATTACACTGATTACTTTAGTGCTTTCCAACCTAGCAGCCTGGGAACTCATATGTTTTCAGAAGATAAACAGGAAGGGTCACAATGATGACCACAATAATGAAGCACAGTGAATGCTGGTTATTCTGTCATGATCTCCTATTTGCCAATTTTCCTGTAAAACCCCAGATAGTTTTCCAGTTAGAAATGATTCATATTAGAGCATGACTGATATATTCATCTGCCGATACTGGTCATCCACCCACCTCTACTTTTCTGGGTCAACAGTCTAAGCAGAGATGCCCTGACCTCCCTCTCTCCTGCCACCTCCTCTAGCTCTCCTGCTGGGGCACCAAGGTGTTCCCAAGCCAGCCAAGAGACATAATCATTCCAGAGTGTTAAGAGTCTGCCGCGAAGCAGTTCATTCCCAACCCAGAGTGGACACTCTGCTGTTTTCTGTCTGAGAGACAAGGTCTCAGATTTGGAATCGCTAAGTCTGGAAGCTGCAAAGAGCTCCAGTGCAAGCTGGAGGTCATAGCTCAATGAAGCTATTGAATACATAATATACTTATTCTAATACTTATAAATATATTTTTCTTTTCTTCTTCTTCTTCTTCTTTTTTAAATCTCTTCACATAGTTTTGCAGGATCATATAAGGATCCTATAATAATGATCATTTTAAAAAGACATTTTGTATTTTAATCAACACAATCAAAGAGTAGATTAGGTTTGCTCCTTATGCAATAATAGATCAGTACTAAAACCTTATATATCAATCACATAGCTTTTTTTCCCCCCAGTATTCCTCAAGGCCACACAATACCACAGCACCCTGTCTGACTGAGCAGCATTTGCACCAACATTTAAATTCCAGTTTTCCTTTGGAGGGCTTTACCTCACCACTAACTTGCATTAAACTTGCCATTGTAAATTTTTGTGTCTCACTGACAGACAAGCAAAGAAAATACAAGTAACAAGAACGATCATAACAGCAAACAGCAAAACAAAGTGCACAACTGATTACATGGATTTTGGGAAACTTAGTGCTGCATAAGCACTCAAATATGTCTGTGTGTGTGCGTGTGTGTGTGTGTGTGTGTGTGTGCGTGTGCGTGCATGGACAGTACTCTATGCCTGCTGGAACTCACTGGCCCTGTGAAGATTGAGACCTTTCATTGCCCCCAGTTCACATTTCCAGCCTTGGTTTGCCAACAGAAAGGGCCACATTTTCTAGACAGCTTCAACTCCCGCTTCTAGCCCTTTGCCATATTCAGCCACCAACCCCCTCTCTCCCTGCTGTCTATTCTGTGGGATGGTACAGGGGTCTCATGCGGGTGTGGAACAGTCCCCCTCCTTGGTGGAAGGGGAAAAGGTCCCAGAGACATAGCTGTTAATTCAATCAGGAGAGCGGTATGCTCAATTAGGCATCCATAAGGGCCCTGGATGGGTCCGGGGGCCCTGTAGAGGGCAAGCAGCCCAGTCCCCAGGAGGTATTAATTGTGGATGACAGTGTGTAAACAGTGGGGTGAATAGACAGCGCAGGTGCGGGACACCCCATTCCAGACTCAATAGGCCTTTTCACACCCGTGGCTCTCTGCTGCCACTTTCTCTTTCACTCTCTCACTGCGTAAAAATCCCTCACATCTCTGATTAATGTCATAGATAATTTGGCTTTGTGGGCTTATTTATTTGTTGCTATGCTTTTCCATCACCAGACATGCTTCTACATCAGCTTCAGTGTGTGTATGTTTGTGTGCAAGTGTGTATTTGAAGAGGGTAATAAGAGGCCAGGTTTCTGCTGTTCAGAAGTGCCGGCCAGCCAAGGGCTATACACTCCTCCTCGTTTTCAGGAGCTAGTGAAAATTGCGGCCAGTACATGTAAAATATATGGAATTTATGAAATGAAATCCAGATGACACTTTAAAAAGAGAAGGCTTTGAATCTGACCTTCGATTTTTCCCTTCAACACACAAGCCGCCTTATTCTCTCTGTCTTTCATTGAGTGCTGCAACTGTATTCTGTTGTGTGTGACAGTACTGCCTTTTGAAGTGCTATCACACACTCATCAAACAGATGCACTGCTAGAAAAAGTATTCGGACACTACATGTGGGTGTAAAAGTAGCGACATCTCAGAGCAGAAATACAAGTAATAGAACTACAACAGCAAGCACAGAATACTAATCATGAAGTATGCTTTCTTTTTTAACATGTTAATAAATTTGAAATAACTGGTTTATTTTTACTGATACGGTGACATCCAAGGAAGCTTTTATAAAGTTGATTGCAGTGAAGGTACTATTAAAGCAAATACTGTACATATATATATATATATATATTTCTAAAAACTAAACAAAGTCAAATAATATTCTCTAACGTAAAAAAAATTGTATTGGTACGGAGGTGTGTGGGAAGTAAAGTAAACCTTCTGAGACCCCGTGTCTTCACAGAGGAACATAGGAGATACTAAAAATGCTTCCCAAACAAGTAGCAAAGCAACACGGGAGTTGCAAATACTTCAATAATTTGAATAAGTTCAGCACTTGAAGAACCTCAGGGATGAAAAAAATCCCAAACCCAGAAACAGATTCGGGTTTTGGTTGCTGTATTGTTGGGTGACTGGTCGATAATTATAGTAGGTCTTCTCAGATTATCCTAAATTACTGGTAAATCAACTAAACATCAGCTTTTTATTGTTGTACAGGTGAGGGTGAAATATCGCTACAATAAACAAAGGGAGGAACTTTTTACACACTGGAATGAAAGTCACAAATAGGTTTTCATGGATTTTGTTATTAGAAGAACAATGAGAATCTACTGAAACACACGACGAATGCAAATGCTGATTTTATTTAGACAAAAATGTAGTTATTTAGCATTAAACTGGAAAAAAGCAATGCAAAAATGAACGACAAGTAGCAGTTTTTGCCTCTCTTCAACTTGTTTTCATCTCAACATTTATCATACAACATCTGAACTGCGTGTGCACCTAAACTGTACTTTTAGGCAATGTGACATCATTGCTGCACATCTGTGCTAAACCTGCTCCTCTCCAGAGGCCGTCGGATCTCTGGGTGGCCTCAGTGCTGCTCCGTCTGTTTCTGTGTCTGCACACACCCGCTAATTTTCGGCCGTATGTAGCTGGTGTAAGCCGGTGGGGGGACCGACGGCTGGGGCGTCTTTGGAAGGGCCACTGCAGTAATTGGGAAGTACATTTTCTTTCAGCATGCCCATTCATTCCTCCTTTTGTTTTTGTTGTCAGAGGTTTTCTTTTATGTTCGGCCAAATGACAACAGAAACTTTGTCTTCATTGTTCAGGGTGGCGGGTTGAAGTGAGAGGGAAGAGCAGATATAAACTGATCTCGTTAACATTCCAAGAGACACTCCTGTTGACCCTCTCTGCTCCTCATCCTCACCTCCCACAGCATTACTCCACCCACACAAGGACATGAGTGGACCGGCTGGCACAGAGCGGGAGGGGTAGTTGGGTTAAGTCTCTGGGGTGGGAAACGGCTTGGAATGAGGCGCATCCCTTCTCTCACAGCTCTGATAATGATACTACACGGACGCTTTGCTGAGTTTCTATGGTGGTCCGATAAGCAAGAATCCAGATAATTCACTATCTTGAGACCACTTAGGCCTCGGGTTTTCTCCCTTTTGTACAACTGCCCCATCCATTTTTATCTCTCCCATTTGGAGTGACCCTCCTCTGGCATCCTTTCTGCAAACAGTGCTTTACAGAAACTGGCCAGAGCACAGAGGAATAATTAATGCTGACCCTAATTGTGCCAATTCCAGAAGCTCAATAGCTCTAATTACAAGGCTCTTCTCTGAGGCACTCAAAAAGCCGCTGAACTGTCAAAACCAACAATTAAAAAATATCTATAGGGACAAAGAGTGAGAGAAGGGGATTTGGGGTGGGGGTGGGGTTACCCGTTCCAGTAAAGGGTGACGGGACACCTGCACTAAACACTGCTTCTCTCTTCTTAATGGGCCTCACAATTTATCTGAAAGGAAATGATGGAGAAATGGACAGCACGGAGGCGAGGAAGATGTGAGAGCCAGAAATTGAGAGGTTGGAGGCCGATTACAGTGTGGAAGCATGTTTTGTGAATGCATTAAGTGTGCTTTCCTGCTCAGGCTGGTGGAAAAGTGGAAAAGTACTGAGAACATGTATAGTTGTCAAAGAAACAACACTGCGATATTAAAGTGCTTCATAACAACCTTAAACTTTCCACTTAAATGTGAAAAATGCAAATGTATATATAGTGACAAAAGGGTTGCAACAATGCAGAAATGTCCCTACATTCATGTTGTGGTGCACAGCAAGCCACTAATACAATATTAGAATTAATGCATTCATGTTTGATTGCGGTAGAAGGTTGAAGCAGAGCTAGGTTAACCTATACAGCATCACATATTATATGCATTATGTCAGTCTGGAAAGTAGTGCAGAAAATAAAAAAGATCAAAAGTCATTTAGTTTTTAGGAAGTAAGAAGTTATTTTGCTTTGCACTGCAGTTTAAGACATTGACTACTTCTTTATTTTCATAGATTATTGTTTGTTATTTATCAAAATACTGATTAACCTTATATTTTCTTCTGAATTTCAGTCTTACTGTAAAATTGGTAAATTGCAGTTTTAACATTGTGAGTACTTGCAAACACATATGGTGTTAATATACATTAATTACTGAGGTTTTTGCAGATTATCATATAAGATGAAGAAATTCCAATGCTAGCCAAATGGCTCTTAGAAGGACAACCAGTTTATTTTGAAAAAATCCCCCAAAACCAAATACGTTCTCCAGCAGAAAAAACCCATTTATTCTATGAAATGTGTTACATTATGACCATGTAATTAAGGATAAAGTGACACAAACAGTTGTTTTTTTGCTCTATCAAACAATGAATCGTCTGCCAACTAAAACCCACAACAAGACTCACACACACACACACACACACACACACACACACACACACACACACACACACACACACACACACACACAGAGCCAAATCTACAAACACAGACTGGCCCCCTGCAGTGCTTGTGACAGCTATTGACTTTACTCAATAGATGTTTTCCATTGAAACCCAAGTACACAGGCTAAATGTCACGGCAGCAGGATACTAGGCTATTATAGAGCATTATATGTCTCTGAATGGGGATGAGAACCTAAAATTTGACCTCGCAATTGCTCGGCCATTGTCTCTGCTCTCAAAGACTCATGATAATACACTGAGTGTTCCTGCAGCTGCTGCCTCTCCTGCTCCTCTCTCCTAACTGACCGGAGCGGATCTTTCTACTCTGCGAACAGTTAATCTTGGGGTGAGGTGGGCGTGGCTTTCCCGCCACCGGCCGCTGCTATTGGGTCCTCCGAGTGCCAGCTAGAGAAGGCTGCTCCCTCCTTTGCTTTTAAATGAAGGTGCAATGGATACAGGCGCGACTCAACCTGTGGAAGCCGCGATGAACAGCTGATCCTCCCGCAGTGGATAAAACCAATCACAATGGTGACCGCCAAGTCCTGATTCCCGATCCTACGCGTGGCACTATGTGAATAGTTATTGGAGGAGTAGACACAGGAGAATTATTAACAGGAAATTAGGGTTAAGGAGTCTTTTTGGAGCGTGCTATTATATATTTTTTTCGGTTTGGACCTGTCCATCATCAGTGTTACAGACGGACACGCTGTGCGCTCAGACTACCTGCCGCTCGTCGCTCTGCGCTCACCGACGCTCAATTATGTTATTGTCAAGTTTCCTCATTTTTACCTTTTCCTACTTTATGGCGCCTCTGTTCCTCTGTTACCTGCCTCAAGTGTCGGCACAGAAGCCTGGGTCACGGGTGAGTACATCCCTGTGGGTCTGCTGCCTCACACTTTCATGGAAGTAGCAGTTTGAAACACAATACTTGCATTAATTACGAAAGTAAAAGTGTGTCAAACTGATTAGATTCTACTTTAATAGAATGAATGGGATAAATTACAGACTGCTTGTAAACCTGAAATATGCAGAGATCTTTCTTTAATGCGCCTTTAGTAGATAAGATGAAGCCCTGGATGCAGATCACATTAGAGCGTTGTGGAGAGTGTATATATTTTTGTCGAGCCCGAGTGAAGAGTGAAAGACAACCTTTATTCAACAGCTGGCGTTAGATTCAAGGTTTTTTCAAACTTATGCTGAGTGGGGAAATTAGATGACTTTAAATCAAACGAGAAATATGGCTTTTGGTGTTAAAGTTTCATCTGATTCACTGTTTAGAGGAGAACACTCCAAACCCAATCTCCAACTGGGCTTGTAAAGCTTAATCCCACCAATTTGCTGGTTTTAAACTTTGCGTTTGGCCAAATCTAACTTGTAAAACATGAAATCGATGATAACTCACTGAGCTTAGTCAACTTTTCCTTGGGCACAGCATCTCTGCTCCTGGACCTCTCCTTTAGCTGGAACAGATTTTTGTCACTGCCATGTCTCTCCATCGCTCTCTTTTTTTCTATCTTCAGTCTCTCACACACACTGCTTTGCTTGTTCAAGGTTCTTATTTCCCCCTGTCCTGGCACAGGGGGAAATAAGTGATGCGAAGTGAAGGGGAACACCATTGTTTCAGTGCACAGATGCACTGTAATATTTGTGGTCAGAGGCGAGGGGCTGACTCACAGGGGGTGAATATGTAATACTCTCACATACTGGAACTATTTCACAACATCTTTGAACCCCCCCACCCATCCTCCATACACAGTATGCTGTGGTCAAGATTGTTCTCTGGAAAGAGCCACAGTGAATTTTGCCTAATCACTTCTTTGTTGCTCCTTTTATAACTGTTTTCCTACTGTTCAAATAATGAGAGGATCAAAGTGGAGTGTGTGGCTTTCCTGCAGTATAACTGTATGCAGTGCTTGTTACTTTGCATATTATTGGGCCTGATTCAGGTGGCACCTCCTTGATTAGCTACATCACTTACACGTGCTAGGGTGTTCAGAAAATCAAAACGAAGGTGAGTTTTGAAATTATGATGGCTGATAATCTGAGCTGCCCTTTTATCATGAAGTTCTTCCTTTTGTAACTTTAGCTGAAAGATTTTGTGTACCTCGCCAGGCTGTGAAAGTCTATCAGTCTCAGCTTTGGTAAATCGCTTCAAAACCACATTGAATAAACTCCAAAATACAGGGTGGCCAGGGTGAAAATGTGGTTTCTTGGTCCTCTGAAATTTGATTCTTTACAGACAAAAGCTTTTCATAAAAACAGGGATAACACTGAAAATCTGAGCATCTCCATCAGCTTTATCCCATCAAATTAAACTCCCTCTGCATCCCACTTCATCCTCCTTCTGGCATGGATTAGGCCCCAAGGAGCAACAGTCAGCCTGCTGAAACCCCCACTCACTCCACAGTGATTACTTCTAACATTTCTCACAGCTGCTGTAATACCATAATTCACACCCCCACTTTCCACGTTGATATCAGGAGTGAACGGCTGAGCTAATTTCCTTGCATAGACCTGCTCCTTTCTCATTTCTCTTGAGGTTCCATGATGCAATAGCACAACAATCCTCAAGACTGAGGAACACAAGTAATTGAGAGACTAAAAAGCCTTTTTTTAATTTTGCAGTTGCTGCTGTCTGTGCAGTTTGGAAGCCCAACAGCTTCTTTATTCTTGTATGAGTCCTTCAATAGTTTAACAGTGAGTCGGTGGTAAACCGCTGGATGCTAAGGATGTGTGATGATCAGTTGTAATGAATTAGTGCTTAAATTTGGTAGAATAAACATTAGTCTGAATTATTTAGATTAAAAAAAATGGTAATGGACTTAAAAACAGCTTCTTATGAACCTTAAAACAAAACGATGCTTCCTTTATAGAGAGACAGGATTAAAGTTCACAATGAGTTAGCCTTTTTTATGAGTGCAACAAGATATTTCATGGTTTTTAAAACCGTAAAACCAGGAATGATCAGTCTCATGAGGTACATGGTCTGCAGGGATCATTTCCTAAAACATTTAAACTAAGAAATCAGTTTTCCCAGTGGGAGGAAATGCTTAGCTTTTATAGAGGCTTAGCTATGCAACTTTAATTCATCTTATCAAATCAACCTGTTAGTCTCAGATTAGGTTTGGGATGCTATGGGCAGTCTGCTTGCATAATTTGGTGACAGCATCAGTGAAGACTCTTAAAACTAAAACAAACACACAGGCCTAAGCAGCAAAGCAGGAACACTGCATACCTTCAGCTTGCGAAAGCAGAGCTCTGGTTCAAAAGCAGGAAAGTCTTTTTATTAGTGTGAGGTAGATCACAGCAAACATGCAGGTGTGAGTGTGCTGATGCGTGCAGCGTGTGGGTGCAGGTGCCTGTGTGGTGAGCCGTGGAGTCTTAATTATGCTTACAGTGTACAAAGGAATGGAGGTCAAGAACGGGCCTGTTTTAAGTGAAAGAAAAATTAAACATGAAAACAGAAGTGACTAAACTTAAGTGCAGTATTTACTTAAAAATTGGTCAGTGTTTATGCTATATTTATATATATATGAGTTCACATCTGTTATCTGGAGGACATAAAAAAGAATATGGGGAAATTGAAGAGATCTACAAGAACCAACATAATGAAATAAAATCTAAACACATTAAGACAATAAGTGAAGCTCACAAGAGACCATTTTACAAAAACAGATTCAAAATTGGATCATATATTTCCTATAATGCAATCGCTAATATGATTACTCTCCCTTCTTGGGGAAAGCTCACTTAGTTTTCAGCAATTTTGAGTCTGTAGTTCAAATCCAGATATTTAGTCAGACGAAGTCCCTGGGATAAAACGAGACATTTTTACAACTTTGTGGGTAGGCTGAGCAGCCCATACCAGGACAAGTAAACTGGTCAAGAGCCCATTTTTTGTTTCACTACTTTAACAAACAAGATATTTGGTTATAAATATACGACAAAGTTGTCAGCAAGAGGTTGGATACCAGCAGAATCAAACAAAGATGAAGAAAGGCAACAAATGCAATTCTGTTATCATTCAGGACAGCTGAGAACTCACTCGCTTTATCAAACCCAGCAGGTCTGATAAAGAGGTAAAAGAGGTGAGGTGAATGCAAAATAGCCAATATGATAATACCTGAGGCAAACAAGCCATGTAAGCCTTATTAAGAAAGCCCTTTTATGGGTCAACCAATAAGGGAAATGTTGTCAAAAAGCAAACTTAACTATCTATTGTTCCGACTGTATTATGGCCCATTTGTAATCTCTATGCCTTTTCATCAGTAAAATGCATTCACACCAATCTCATTCTGAAAGTGAAAACAAAATTGTGGATTCATTGAATTTAGTATGTACACAACTTAAATATTTACAGGATTAAAAGAAGTTTGTTTACTTCTGCTTTTATTCTCTTAGAGTATAATAAATCTGTGCTTAGTAACAATGAAAATTTGAATTTGATTGTCCCAAAATGTCAAAGGGAATAACAGAAAATTGCCTAAAGAAATAGTCAATAGTAAATAAACATTGTGATAATTAGAACTGAAGAGACAACATCTGCATAACAAAGGCTATGAGTGGCAGATGGATAAGCGAGAGAGATCAAGGCCAGAGTGTGAGGACTGTTCCTTAATGAACCACTGAGATGCATATGAAGAAGAGCTGTTGACCATAATCACGCAGATGTGCAGTGCACATTTCCTCATTTAGTCTTTATGAGGGGAAAAAAAGATTCCTGGCAAAGTGATAAGGTCATAGTTTGGTTTCACCGTCGTCTGTGAAGAGAAGTCATGAAGTACAAACCTTTTAGATTAACTTTGTACTGACTGTTCAACAGCAGTTTCTGATTAGGCAGTTAAAGGAAGAATCCCAGCACACAGTCATTGATGACGAAGCTTGTGGTTTGAGGTTCTTTTGTCGTATCGTAAAGTACATTTGCATGATTATGCGAGTGTTAATCAAGGGTTAGAGGGGATTCTAGGAGGTGGGGGAACCCTAGTGGTGGAGTAAAGAAAAATAACTCACCTTAAAATAAATTATTGCGTATTCTTTGTTGGCTCTGAGGTTTAAGGCTCGTGTGGATTTACTTAACTGTATTCTGCAGTCTATTAACAAATGCTACATGGGGTATCATACCATCAAAGTTACTCTCCAGCCTGGGGCCATAAAAGTGGAATTTGGCAAATGATACTTAAGAGCATCAGCTTAAATTCAAATTGATGCCTGCTACCCTTTACCTAACCTACCAGTGAGCATGGAGACTTCAACCTACCTTGCACCAGGCCAAATCAGTCCCTTTTCTGTAAACTATAGTTGTTTGAACTCTCAAGTATTGTCGCACAGCAGCCATGCTACACTACAACGACAACAGTACTTGAACATATTTCTTATTCTTTAAAGTCAGGGGTTTTTGGTCCCATTGTCACACGAGTATAAAATCAAGCACCTAACCATCTGCCTTTACAAACTTTTTATACTGTAATATTATGCCACCATCGTAACAAGTTTATGACTTTCAACCAACTTTAAGTGATATTTTTACACATATCTCTTAACCACAGCAACTCAGTCATGATGAGTCAGATCATGTGAAGTTACAGAGTGCAGTCACCGAGTGCTGAGGTGCATAGCAAGTAAAAGTCTCCAGCCTTCTACTGACTCAACCTCCAAACCTCCTCAATTAATTAACATCAGCACACAGACTGTTTGCTGGCAGGTTCATGGCATGAGTAGCTCCTGTAGGTGTAAGGTGTAGGTGGCCAGGTATTTTTTTTTGACATATGATATTTTAGTGAAACAACAAACAACACCATAAAGACATTTATGAATACTCCAAATTGCTGTATATATGTTTACCATACTTTATTAATGACAGATATTTTAAAATATTGTTGTAGTTATTAAGGTTCAATCATTTTTATGCAAGAATGAGTTAGCCATAGTTCACTGCAAAACATTGCAATGTAGTGATTAGAGGCGGAAAATTATGGTCGAATAATTTTCTCTAAGATTAAAAAATAAATAAATAAATGACCTTATCTAACTTTCCTGAAAAAAATATTTCAGGAAAATAAAAATAAAACAGCAGGGAAACGGTGGTGCAGTGGTTAGCCTCACAACAAGAAGGTTCTGCGTTCAATTCCACCATCAGTTCAGGGTCTTTCTGTGTGGAGTTTGCATGATCTCACCATGTTTGCACAGTACTCTGACTTCCTCCCACAGTCCAAAGACATATAGTTAGTGGGGTTGAGTTAATTGGTAATTCTAAATTGCCCATAGGTGTGAGTGTGAATACCTGTTCTTCTCTATTTGTTAGCTCTGATTGGCTACCTGTCCAGGGCGTACCCTGCCTCTCGCCCAAAGACAGCTGGGATAGCTGTCTTAGCAGAAGAGAATAAACCGCTAGACAAGAGAATAATTATTTTTCTGGTGATATAAATAATCTTATCCAGTCACTTGAAGGTTTAGCAAAAAATTTTATGTTTATGTTAGAAACATGCGTACATAAGAATGACCTTGGGTAATACTATTCACGAATCCCACCTGATTAAAATGATCCATTAGAAATGGTTAAACAAACTTTTATGGAAACCTCTGATTTCGATACTCATAAGCCAAGATCTCATGTGACTACACACCTAGGCTCCATCTGACACTAACAGATTGCTTTAATAGTGACTCAACAAGTGACCAATCAAATTGCTTTCATATGTCAATTCCCTCTCATGCCTGCATGATCATCAGATACATTTCATGCTCAATTTCATGGCGTTCTAATCAGCATAATGAAAAGCAGCCTTAAGTCTGTTCCAAGAATCAGGCCAGTGTGCTCCACTCACGGATCACTGCTACTTAATTCAACCTCGCTTTTCTTTTGCAGATCCTCGTGATCATTTTGGTTTGCATTTATGCAATCTATCCCACTATGGGAACTTGCTCTATGTAAATTTGGCCTTATAGTGACAAACACAGACTCTTGTTTGAGAGGACTACTGCTTGTTGAAAGAGTTATGGCTCTCTGTAATCCTTTTGATTATCAGGACGGCAGAAACACTTCCTCTTCCCTATCAAACTGGTTCAGCAGATTAGCTTCTGCTCTGCCTCATATTTAAGTTTCCTTTGATTTAAGTGAGTGTGTGGTCTCAGCGTTAGTATGCAATGGCGACATGGAACCTATTGTAATGGGTGACGGGCACACACACATACACACACTTCCTGGGAACAGCAGAGACAGCTGACTGTTCTTTAGCCAGGATGTAGCATTAGTGACAAACAAGGAATGTTGTTAATCAGATTTAGAGCCATTTCCGAAAAGGAAGAACATGTCCCCCCCTCCTCCTCCTTACTTATACTTTGATTTGGATTTCTTCATACCACTTCAAAAGAAAAAATAAGGATGTTTTCAACATTCATTAATCATGTGTTTATGTCCTGGCCATCATCAAGGGGAAATCTGATTTCAGGATGGTGTGGTCGTCAACTCTTTATTTACTGGATAAACTAGATTTTCATATTAATAGCTTAACAACAGTAATTAGAACGTAGTTGCTCATGATGAGCCCACAGAGAATCAGGACTCTCTCTCCATTTATAACACGTGTTAACAGTAAAATTGCAGGTTTTCTTTGTTTTGGTTCTTAGGCGGAGGCAGAAACTTCATCTGCCTGCAAAGGTTATTGGATTCAGTGTTTGTATTCAAGTTGCTTTCAGTCTTTACCTCATTGCTCTGCAGTTCTTTTCCAGTTAGGTTTCATTTAGGAGACCAGTTGGTGATTCTTGGCAACTACGTGTACGTAACCGGTTGGCGAGTTGTTGCTGAAGGGTCGCAAAGAAGGTGCAAATCCCACTTTGTGATTACTTTGGTCGCCACAGTAGCCTTTTATTTGCATGGAAGACACCCACTTGTATGCGAACACTTGGAAAGGACTAGTCAAGCAGTAATAAAATTTAAAGTTAAGTGTATCAAACTTAAGTGTTATAGAAAACAAGAAAGTGAGCATGTTCACCTTCAGGCATCAATGTCTGCTAACAACCAAACCAATTATAAGGAGGTTTTCTGTGGAGCACCGTATGCATCTTGGCTACTAAGTTCACTTTGCAACTTCTAGCAACTATTGCCAGCTTGTCGAGGAATACACATTTTCCACTAGTGACAGGTGGTTGCCAGATTGTCGCTGTAGGCCTGTGTGAAGGGTGGCTTTACCTTTTGCTCTTTCAAATGGCTTTCAAATGAGCCATATTGCTCAAAGGGGCACAATTGTTGTTTCTCATTTTGTTTTTGTACTCAGGAAAAATGCTGCTGTGTTCAGACACCAAATAAAGAGTTTTGCACATCATTACTCAATTGTAAATACCAAATAAAACAGCAAAGAGAAATTAAAAATGCCATGAAAGAGTTCGGGTCTTAGGAGGTTAACCACAATGAAACCTTACTGATTTTTTGCCCATATACTGACCTCATTGTATGAAACTCTGGCCATGCTAAACATGGAGATCCACTACAGTAACAGGGCATATAATAGCTCATGCCCAGTCATTTCTTCCTGCTGTGGATGCCTCCTGTGTGAAAATTGTCCACCTTCTTTAGAGGCTTCCAGGCCAAAAAAGTGAAAAAAAAAATTGAAAATGTTAATGTGTCTCAAGGCTTTTTATGTAGTCAGCTGGTTTTCCTTTCTCAAGACAGAGTTAAGTTAAAAAGAATGGGGAAAAGAATGATGTAGCTTTTAATACATTCCTTTTTATTTTGTACACTTTTTTAAAACACTGTGTGTTAATTCAAACAGCATGACAGATGGCATTCACTTTATAGATTTCCTGAAAACTAAATGCTAATTATCGGACAAAAGTGATTACCTCTGCCCGTTAAAAGCCCACAACCGTACACAATTAGCTCCGACTTTGGTGGACAACTTTCATTGGCTCGTTACCTCTGTGGTTGGCTCACTTTCATCCTCCTTTTCCTCCATTTGACTAATCCACTTATTTCCCAGTGAGGGAATGCCAAAACACCTGATGATTAATGACATAGGGATGCATTAGATGGCCATGCATGTATGTCTTTATATATGCGTCTGTGTTGTTGTATTGTTTGTTGTTGTTGTTATGCCCGGAGGCTATAATGAACCCATCACACGTTAGCGTGAAGCTGGCACACAGATCTCCCTCTCGCTGTTTTGCTCTCACACACATGCACTGATGCGGACCAGGCTGTAATGAATCCATCTGTGCACGCAAAAGCTTTTTCTGTATAAGCAGTGATGTCATTCATGTTAAGGTGCACGGTGCTGTTAGTTAATCTGATTTAAACATCTCTTATGCTATCAGGGTAAGAGCTGAGGTCATCCTTTGTTTAAAAAAAGAGGCCGTGGGCTTTTCCAAGTAAAGAGTTTGGATTATTGACTACTGTGTGTTTCAATCAGGGAAAAAGAATCAGTGAAGCTGGCGAAATTTGGACCACTGTGCTGTATAATTGCAACCATATTGGAGGCTGTATTTGTATTATGCTGGCTCAAGGTCTACACAGACTAAACAGCCAAACATCCAAAATATGTTTTCTGTGCATGATTGCAACATATTTATGTTCGCAAGTATTAATAACCAAGGCAGCTTTGACAGCGACATAACCAGCGTATCACCTTCTGTTCTGTGACGGAATAAATGGCTCTCCAAAAACAGCTCTGGAAAATATCATCTTTAATTAACATCAGGAAATTTTCTGGAAAACACATAAGAAAGCTGATGTCAATGATGCCTAATCACACTGAAATGTCTTTAAAAATGTCAGCACTACAAATTTTCTGCAGACCGTTGGCAGTAAACGTTTCAAAGCACGCATGAGTATTAAATGTCTTCAATGGACCGATATGCTATATTTCTCAGTTTGAACAGCAACAGCATTACAGGCAGTGACTTCCAAGTGTAACATCGGGCTCAAGTACAACGTCTTGCTTACTGGAACGCCTGGCTGCAGGTTTGAAACTTTATCTCTCTTGGCAGCTCATTAAGGATGTTAAACAAATACAAAAAAGCTGAATTTTTATGCAATCTTCCACATAACACACAAACACCACAAGTCATTGTTGCAGTAGGTATTAAAAAGATACCACAGCTGATAATGATGAACCAAGCAGCCATACCAGTAAGTTCGCTAGGTAAACATTAGCTCCTCAAGTCATGCAGACGTCTGTTTTCAAAGATAAACTATTTCATTTAGATTTTTAACCTCTTTTCCTTTAAAAACAAGCACTCAGTTTTTTGTTGTTATTTGTTGAACTTGAATAGTTTTAATTATTTTTTTTAAATAATGTGAACATATTCTGCTTTGACTGCCTTCGTATCTTATCTTACTAGATGTTGTCTATTGTTTTTTTCCTTTTACTGAAGTGAAACCACAAATCTTAAGATTAGTAGCGGCTGCATAAACCAAACTATCCAGTTTTACACCTTTTTAAATTCTGAAGGTTTTTCCAGAGGCCTTTGATCATGTGTCATTCTGAGCCTTACTTATAATGTGTCATGGTAATGCAGTGGTTAGCACTATTGCCAGAAAGGTCCCGAGTTTGAACCCTGGTCTGGGTTTCCATCAGGTGCTCCAGCTTTCTTCCAGTAGTCCAAAGACATGCATAACAGGTTAATTTGTGACACTAAATTGTATAAAGTGAATGAAGTACTTCTATGAAGTACTTTCTAGTCAGTAAGACTAGAAAAATACTACATACATGATGACATGACATGATAACCACATATTTAGAAAGATAATGACCCTGCAAAACATAAATCATTCGTGACCGAATAAAATCCCAAAAACTGGACTGAAAAATAATCTCTCTAATTAATATCAGGAAATATATAAAGACATATAAACATATATTTATGAATGAAAATCTGTGCAAGTTAACACATATTTAGGAAATAGTGCATTTAAAAACAACTTTGTTATACAAGAAATAATTGTCTTAATTTGAGTAATTAGATGGGAAGTTTCATGATGCTATCTATGAGTTAATATTTTCCTCTCAGAGGGTTTGTAATACTTGGGAGATAGTACTGTGAAAAACAACAAAAACAAAAAAGTCTTTTGTCCTCAGGTCACTAATCAGTGCAGCTTGGTCTGATAAGTTACAAAAAGATGAAACAATATGAGAAACAATATGGAAATGTAGAGAAAGAAGTGAAGTTTAAGATCTGTGAAACTTCCTGTCCAGCTGCTTCCAGCCATAACACCACAAATTTCTGGATGTAACTGTTGAAAGCTGGGTTATATTTGGGTAAAGCAGGCGCCAGTTTATGACAAGGAAGACAAACCCAAGGAATAAAAAAGACAACATCTCTGTTTCTTTTTAGATCTTTTGTTTTTAAACTGTTCACTTTGAGTCCAAAGATTTTGGTGGTGCACTCACTAAAGCACATACCATATCTGAGAATAAGAGCTATAAATAAAATACAGTAAGCACGCAGCTCATGTTGTGCTGTGCAGCTTTTGGTTCATTTACGTCATCCCAGCTCTAATAAATCTGGGAAATAAATCAGCTAAGTTGCTGTTCAACAAAACTTCAGCAAGTCTGTTCCCCATTAAAGCATTACCTGATAAAGGTGAAAACGGGATCAACCGTTTATGTTGTGTTATCGCTTTTTTTAATACTCCTAATCTGTCCAAAGAAATTAGTTCTACTAAATTAAAAACACTTACTGTAAATGTGATCTGCATATTAACTACCACCTTGGTTCTGTCTCACATAGCCAACTTTTTACTCTTTATAAAAATGATCATTTTCTAATCATATTTTTCTTCTTTTTCCATTGCGGAGGGTTGGAGTGGAACAGACTAGCTGCCAGTGATGGTAAAAAAGACCATTTTACTAATGCAGTAATGGTTGCACAATGGGGGTTGCATTTCACTTATTTTACGAGTGGTGGAGAGAGGGCTCGGGGATCTGTGTTATTCTGACTTCGATGCGTGTGTGAGCTTGTGTACTTGTGTGTGTTGGCGGAATGTGGCTTGTTAAATGTGAGAATGTCAATGCTCATTGTTTCCCGGTCAAGATATCAGTACCAAACCATCGTGTAACTCCCCTGGTGTTCTACCCCCAGCTAATCTTTCACCTCATCTCTTTGGTGGTCCATCAGGAAAAGCAGGATCTTGCATCTTCATAATGTAATGAGATTTATAAACTGTCTCTCTGTCCATCAAAGAGGAAAAATATGCATTTCTTTTAGTTCTACTGTTTGGACATTAAAGTGCCCCTGAGTGGTTGTTAAAATTACATTATTTCACTCCATTATGTTGTTTGGGGATGTGGCTCTATAAATCCTTGAGTGTTGCCTGTTACACTATAATGTTTAGGTAATTAAGATTTATGTAATTAATGTTACTTTGACTTATGCTTGTTCCTTAACAGCTCCAGTTATATGTTAGCCTGTTTAATGTAGATGTGTTTGTTTGGCTTTGATTATGGAGTGTTAGCCATTACGGGCCTAACAGTTGGGGCTGTTTCTCCTCAGGAGATAGTGCCAGGTCCTGTCAGCATGGTTTATACTGTATCAGCTGATCACTGTCACACAGTCCTGGGTCAGGGAGTGACTGAAAATAACTCTAAATGTTTGTTTTTTAACTTCTTTAGGCTGTGTGATGGGTGGGGTTTATCACTTCAGGTCAGCTCAGATAATAGTAAGCCGGAGAGTAAAGGAAAGATTAAGAAGGCTGAAATTTTGTCAAGTGCTAAAGTCAAAAAGTAAGTAACATTAACTGCTTTTTTTTCGCAGTGGAGCACATTCACATTGTTTATAGTGAGACAAATATGGAGGAATCGAAAGCAGAGTGTCCTTAAGACTCAGTTTGAGATGTTACTGTGAAAGAAAGCAGAGTATTCAGATTAGATTGGAAAGAGCTCAGCATGCTACAGACTATTTGATCTTCTTTCCAAAGGGTTTGACTCATCATTCTCTGTTTAAGCTAGATATTTTTCAGGTGGTTGTCTTAATTTGCAGTACTGCAGAAATGAGCTGCCCCTCATTTCTTTATATTTTGTTTCCAAGGAGCCAGACACTTTTGCAAGTTTATAAAGTGGTCTCGAGCAATAGAGCTCCATGCTGTCTGAAAGTCTTTTGGAGTTTTCCTTTGGACATTGGCTGCTTTTTCAGCCAGTCCAGTCAATTTTCAGAATAATGTATTTTGAGTTTGTTAAGCCACTTACAAACTGACTTGTGAATCATTCAAGCATAAAAAAGGCACAGATTTTATGATATGAACCAGTGTCAGCATGACTATGATCCCAAACACACTGACAGTGCAGTAAAAGTATACCTTGATAGAAAAAAACCACAGTGGAACACTTAGCAGTGAAGATTGACTTTTCCAGGGCTCAGAGCTCAACGTCTTGACAGAATGTAAGAAAAGGTAGCCAGCATTCAAAGAAGAGTTTTGAAATGTCCTTCAAGAAGCCTGAAGAACTATTCCTGAACACTGCGTAAAAGGAAATGAGGCTTGTTAGAGTTGTTCAATGTCTGTTTTTGTACAGATTTATTGAAACAGTTTGCACGTTTCAGTAAATCTTTGCACCTATTTCTGATTTTCCTAGCAAAATATATTAAAAAAAATAAGGGTTGGGTCAAGATTTTTTTTGCACAGCCCTCTTGAACATTTCTTTACCAAATATAGTTATGTGTTTCAGGGTTTTGTGAAACGGTAATTAATATTAATTTAAAAGGAAGCAAAGCACATTACAAAGCTTATCAAAGGGATTTCATCAGTAACGAGTCAGCTGCTGGCTGAGGCTTCATGGCACAGAGACAAGAGAGTGGTATCAATCATTTCAAGTCACTCTGGCAAGTTAACTGATGATGTTTCCTTTGGGTCCCGTTGTTTGCAGGCCTGTTGTGGTGCATCCAGTAGATGCTTGATCAGATCGGTATGCGGGGAGTTTTTAAGGTTAGTGAATGTCTGGACTAATGGTTTCCGAGCAAGACCTTACACTGCATCGAGACCATCACCTGTCAGCTATTTAAATGTTTGGCCTGATCGGTGCTGATACATACCTTACGTTAACTTTCCAGGAATATATTTCACAAACTACTTAACAGGTTACTGTGAAGACACCGCTGTAATGCAGATAAAGCCCTAAGAGAGAAAGAACATATCACAACATTGCTCTCTGTGATGTGCTTTTAGTTTATCTTAGAATTTCAAGAGTACTACTTGAAACATACAGAACAATAACTCACACTTGATAAATTTATATGCTGTCACATTGAAAGCTAAACAATGGGTAAAATGTTCCAGTGACTGCTTAAGTAATGCTTTCCTACCCTTTTAGAGTACTTTATTAAAAAAAATCTTCCATTTATTAAAAGTACTCTCAACTATAAATTGGGAAACTTTTCATGATCTCCTTGAGTGTCTGTTTCACCTTTACCAGAGGCGAGTGTTTGGGTGGGACGGTATGAGTAAGAACTGTGGGAGACATGGTAGAAGTGTTTATTTCCACCTACCAGACAATACCGTCTCAATGCTTTATTATGACAGCGGAGGTAGAGTAAGTTTGTGAGTCAGTGATGGGGAGGACAGGTCAGTCTGTGGGCAGAGGCCAGACTCTTTGGCTCATAACACTGGAGATGAAGTCAGATAGAGCTAAATCACTTTTTAAAAATGGTTTGCTTTGGATGGTGATGTACCAGTTTAACAGTTCACCACACAGACAAACTGCTTTCCATCCACAGTCGTTTGGCTCAGGCCAGCTGACTATTTTTAATCATTTCTCCTGTGGAAGAAACAAGTAACTGCTCTCTCCTCTTCTAATGCTTAAAAAGAAAGTTGACATGGTCGCTCTCTACCTGGATAATGAATAATAGTCATATGATCTGGTTAGTCTGGAAAAAAAACGTGATATAATGCAGATACATGCTTTTTTCCCAATTACTGAATAATGCTGTCCTTGACCAAAGCCAAGAGGAAGACACGCAAGTTAAAACTTAGAATGATGTGCCACGTTTTTCTCCCTGTCTGCACGTTCTCCTAAAGAGGTACGTCATGATTTAGTTTTACTCTGCACTATCTGACAAGAGCTTCTCTGTGACGGTTCAGTGCCAAGCCTGGAATCAGGTTAAACTCTCTGCCTTGTTTTAGGGATATTTTTACAGCATGGCAAACTGTACTTGTGTCTCGCCGAAGTATTAATCCCTTTGTTTGAATTTTACTTCACCTTGTTGTATTAAGGTTCTTCTATATGGGAAGAATCAACATTAAACTTCGTTCAGACGTTCAATACAAGACGGTGTTTTGAAGGGGTTAAATCTGTTACCTTCCAGTTTCAGGACATTTACTTTGGCTTCTGATTTATCTAGCTAATAACGTCGAGTATCTTTTTATATTTCAAGAAAAATCCAATTATCTTTGCAGATAATGAAGTATCGAAATTTAGGATTATTTCCATGATAGTAAGTGTAAAAAAATGCCCAAACAATCTAATTAATGTCACATTTAGTAATAAAAGCTGATTTTTTGTGCACAGTTGCATATTTTGCAGTGGAGTAAAATGATTTTCCAATCTTCCAAATAAAGTTGTAAAAGAAAAAAAAAGCCAGAAAAACTCAATAGTCGTCACTATTATAAATAAAAAAAGAGCCATGTAGTCTTGAAACTAGTTCATTTGCATTGGACACTGGTGATATTAACTCACCATTTGGCAGATAATTTGCATTTTGAATTTGGGACTCAGTGTTTTTTTAAATGCTGAGATTTAAAAATTAATGTTTTTGACTGTCACAGCTGTCAGCGCTGGCAAAGATCGTTCGGTATTTGTAAAGTAAAAAAACCACAGAGACTGCAAATGGATGATTTTCTGACCTGCGTCTCATTTTACTCACCGCGTTTTGGCTTTGTGCTGCAGGCTATAACAAGTTTAAAATCCTGTTTTCTTTCCAGGTCACTAAAGAGAACGAAATATCAGCCAGAATATGACAAAGAATATAAAATTCAAGTAGCAAGAGTATTTTGCCACTGTGGCTGAAGTGATGCTTCAGGTTTTACCAGCATGTGTCAAGGGATGGCTATTTTTTAACTGTCACAGCAAATTGATTGATTGCAATGATTTGCATGGACATTAATTATTCCCCCCGGATTTACTGTAATATCTCATTTATACTCCTTTTTTGTCAAGCGCCACAATTAGGTCACAAACTGTGGTTTATGACATGCAAACCTAATGGCATTCCAGGCTTTGCTTTGTGTTTTGAGTTGGCAAACATGTCTGCACAGTTAAAACACATTAAGTGCACCAGCTAAGTATGCATCCCCTGAGAGGACTCTATGTGGACAAGAAAGTAAAATAAAATTTAAAAAACAACTACTTTCGGCAAAAAAGTGAATATAACCTTGGGTTTACAGAGCTGCTGGCATGACTACATACCTTAGTTTTGTGTTCATCAACACTAGTGAGATTACACAGTTAATCTGTTTATGCATCTGCAGTTCACTGAATTTCCAATATGCGTCAATAAATTGCTGCACATTTCCCATTTCCCTTGCAAAATATAAAGAAACGAGATGAACATCCTAGCTATTGTCATGTGAAAAATTATTTTAGCGTAGACTTTAGTGTATACTAAAACAACCTCAAGAATAGATTAAGGCATACATAAGTCAAAATTCCTAGGAAGCTGTTGTCAATAGGAAATATTTCAAGTCTGATTGTACTGGCAGTTTCTTTTCTTTTTTTAAAGGCAGAATAACAGAAAGTCTTCAGAGATGATGATTGTGTTGGGTTCTCACTCCTTGATAACAATAGTAACACTAATTCAAAGCCACAGAGGAGTTTAGAGTATGTTTGATGAAAACGTCTGGTGTGTGTATGAGATCCAGTTGTGTACCAGCTCATTCATGACATCAGAAATTTGGCCTAGTTACAATCTACACTTTGCTCATGTCTGTCTGATTAGACGTTCAGAGAAAATCTGTCTCCAAGCAACATTTTTTAATGTTTTTCAAAATATATTTTTTTTAAATTTGTTTTGAAGTTGGAGACTGGGGCCAGGAGGGGGTGGGGGGTTACAGTGAGAGAAGCATGAAAGCTCAATGTAGATCACCTCGAAAATGGCCTCAGATTGTCTGATAAGATTTGGCAAGTGAAGGTTGGAAAAGTGTGTCCTTTTTTTGGTAAAGTACCTGCTCTTAATGCTCTGTTGGATTCAACTAGATCTCTTCTAGTCACTTTTGAGACCTTCGATATGAAACACATTTGATAAAAGTTTTAATCTGCAGGATATTTTTCTTTTCTTTTTGTTTTTTGTTTTACCTTTTATAAAACACATGTTTAGAATGAAAAAAAGCATAATCATCACTAGCAAGATGACACAGTTGCTTCTTGTGTTTTCATTTTGGAATACTGAAAATAATTTCAACAACAGTTGGCTCAGGTACACAACTGGGACACTTCTCATAGCAGAGGACTCTGTTGCTGCTCAGTACACACCTACTCTCTCCACTCACTAACACAAAACTCCATCTTTCTGGCAAAGTTTGTACTCCCCTGAAATCCTTTAGAGCTTAAATATATCTGAGGCAGCTGTAATGCCAAGGACCATTACTGCTGTCAGAAAGAAGGCCGTGTTCCAACAGTACAGTATAATTGACTCACTAATAGATCATGAGTGATCTTGGGAGAGGGGAAGACAGATTCCTATTGGAGAGTGTGGTTTGGCTACTTTGAAACTTAATCAAGGTTGAACCTGTCTTCAGCCAAAGATCAATTAGATAAATTAGCCTCTAGGTCAAGCTTCAGTGCAAAACAATCTTGTCACGTCGGCCTAAAAAAAAGCAAGGCAGCAGCTGACAAGTGTTTGAGAAACACAGAAATGTTTTGAGCAAAATAGGCAAGTGACCCGTGAGTCCAATTTGTACGTTAGTTTGGCATAACCTCAGATTCAGCTGAATGCTGCCTTTGTTCAGACATAGGGGAGCTAGAAAGAGAAGAAGCCAAAAAGTAAGAACAAACCAATTTTTCAAGGGATGACAAAAAAGTTCCAAAGTCCCTAATCTCAAAATGTGACCGTCCCGTTATATAAAATCTGAAGTGAGTTAAATGTGTATTGCACTAGTGTTACGTTAACATCTTGCTGTATTTGTCGTTGCAGTGGCTGATTGGAGACAGAGACAGGGACTGTGGGATCACCTGCTCACGGACGGGGAAGCCGGTGTGTGGTTCAGACGGGCGGAGCTATGATACCAACTGTGAATTGCAGAAGGCGCGCTGCAAAGATAAGACACTCACATTAGCACATCGAGGCCGGTGTCGAGGTGAGAGCTAAACTCTGGTCAACTTTTTGCAGATAAACAGAGCTATTTTCAGGGTGCATTCAAGAAAATTGAGATGTAGGATTCATCTGGTTTTTTATAAATGTAAAAAGTGACGATGTTTACATGAATGTTTTCCTGATGTCTGTTTACACAATTCATTTCTCACACATAAACAGTCCACAGCTATCAGTAAAAGTCTTATATGCATTTACATACATCAGTGCAATACTAAGTCAGACACAGCACTAATCAATCAATATTTTATTTCAATAGCACATTTTAAAAAGGGACAGTGTCCATCAAAGTGCTTCACACAAGGTAGCAAAGCAGATTACAACAAAGGCAACAAAAACAGTTAAAAACAATTAAAAACAGTTATAGTTACAGTTACATTGCACAACTGCAGACCAGGTGGAAGTCCAAACTAATTTGCTTCAAAAGCTAGATGGAACAGGTGAGTTTTTAAGCATGATTTAAACGATATAATGGAATCTGACATGCGGACATCGATAGGAAGATTATTCCAGAGTTTGGGCAATTGCAAAAGCTCGGTCCTCTCTAGTCTTTCGTCGGGGCCTTTGTTGCACTAAGAGCAGTTGGTTAGAGGATCTGAGCGCTCTCTTGGGGCTATACACGCCGAGAAGGTCTGTTTGGTAACTTGGCGCCAGGTTATTTTACATTTTAAAAGTATACAAAAGGATTTTAAAAACGATACGGTATTTTGAACTAATTGCAAACCCTGGAGGAGAGAGAATTGGAGGCCCATGTACAGAGAATTGCAATAGTCCAGTGCTGGTTGCGCCGAATCTGTGGAACAACCTTCCTATCGCTATCTGTGCGTCAGACTCCGTTTTATCTTTTAAATCCCGTTTAAAAACTCATTTATTCAACATAGCTTTTCCATCTAGTTAGCGTCCCTGTTTTATATTTGGTTCAATTTCTTATTTATGTATTTTATCTTTTAGCTATATCTGTTCTTAGTAACTTTGTTCTTATATTCCCTTCTATTGAAAATTAGTGCCCTTAACCTGATGACATATGTGGTACTTTGTTAATAGTCTTTTATTTATTGTCTTAATTTTCCTGTTTTTATTGTAAAGCACTTTGGTTTACCGCTGGTCTTTTAAACGTGCTATACAAATAAAGTTGTATTGTAAAAGTTGTATAGGGCTTTGCCTTGGAGATTTGACGTAGCTGGTAAAAACTCGTTTTCACAACTGAGGCAACTTGTTTGTCTAACTTGAGTGAGCTGTCCAGGACCACTCCAAGATTTCTAACGGTATAAGAGAGATGGCTGGCATAGGACCCCAGTGTATTAGTTAGCTGGTCTAGGGGAATGGGACTATCAAAAACAATAATTTCCATTTTATTTTCATTTAGAGTTAGGGAGTTTTGTAATAGCCAATCTTTAACTTCCCGCAGACAGTTGAACAAAGGCACTAATGAGGACTGGACATCCTGATTCAGGGGGAAGTAGATTTGGATGTCGTCGGCATAGCAGTGAAACGAGATATTATGCTTTTTGAAAATGAGTCCCAAGGGCAGCATGTACAAAGACAATAACGTAGGACTTGGCATTGAGCCCTGGGGCACACCACAACGGAAAGGGGCAGAAGAGGAGGAGTATTTCCCCATTGTGATGGAGAAAGACCTCTCGGATAAGTATGATTTAAACCATGAAAGGACATTACCTTTAAGTCCAACTACATGTTCTAGCCTTGCCAGGAGAATATAGTGATCAACCGTATCGAAAGACGACGAGGAGCTGGGATGGAGGTTGGTTGCAAAGCAGCTTGCAGATGCATAGCAACTGTAGGTTGGATAAACTGACACTGTACTAAGATTAGCTGACCTGTGGGATTGCAGTAGAGGTTAACTTGGCCTACCTGTACTGATGCATTGCTCATTTTCTTAATCTGTATCTAGGGCTGGAGAGGAAATGGACCAAAATGAAAATCACCCTAAAAACACATGGTGTACTATAGCATTGCCATGGTAGATAGTTTGCATTGGTCTGAATGTCAAAACAATACAGCTGGATTTGTACTTTTAGATTTTTGATACTTGATGCTCAAAGAAAGTCGGACTGAAATATTTTAATTAATTGTAATTTCACTAGAGTGTGGGAGTTCTGTTTAAGTTTTCCTTGTCACACCTATTGCTCATTAAGGTGTGCAGAGGTTTTGTATCATACTCGACTCTAAATAGTACCTGAAAGAGAACAAAAAAAGAGCATCAACAGCCAAAACCACACAGACTCTGTGACTTTTTTGTCATTCAGGTAGAAACTGGGTGTTGCCAGTGGCTCTAGCACCAACTGCCACATCTGACGGGAGAGATGTGGAGCTCAAAGGTAAGAACTGTGACACTTTAAACACTGCACACAACCTAAAATGCAAAAGTTTCATAATTCATTAAAACGTAATATGGCCACTAAAAAAAAAGCAATAAAATAAACTAAAAAAAAGCCATAAAATCAATTTATTAGAACCTTAAATAGCATATTTAAGTAACTGCAGCCTGTGGCCACAACTGAAAGTCTGGGAAAAGTGGAACTAAATGAGAAGATGTCTTTAATTTTCTGCCTCTGTGTAGCCGTGTAAGTTTTTACAGATCAGGCTCACACACTTCCTCAGTCCCTGGATGCCAGCCACCCAGCAACGGCAGAGATTGATTGGTCTAAAGTCAAGATTGGAACCGGGCATTGTAGCCCCCTTTTTTCCAGACCCCCTTCTATCCATTAGAAAAACAGCAGTACGACTAAATCCATTTTTGGAGTGAATCTGACTCCCTTTGTGTGGTAATATGTGGCTTTGTTTCATAATACCAGTGTTGTGCCAAGGGAAGGAAAGCTGGGCAAAGCTCACGCAGTCTTTGCAGATGCAGCAGGCCTGTTCTGTTGTAATGAAAATGCTGCTTTATTTAGGCAGGCAGTTCGTGAACCAATCCTTGTTTACAACGACAAAGCCAGGCAAAGTCTGGTTGAAATGTGCGTGAGATTCAGATTAAACACAACAGATTAATTTGAATACGAGGCTTATAAATTGCTAACAAGTACAACAAACAAGCGCAAACAACAACAAGCACAAAGCTGCGGTTGATTCAACCGGCAGACCTGCTTATTCATTATTTAACTTTAAAATCAACACATCATGCATGAGGTCATCATTCAGAGTCTCTCAAAGGGAGATTTGTCTGTGTGCATACACTGTGTTTCGGCTTTGTTACAGCTAACAAGCACAGACAAGCGCGAGACGACAACCTGCAAACAACTGCTGGGCTCGACTTTCTTTTTACATTTACATAAATCAGACGTATTCAGGTTAGATTTTGGGGTTGCTTTCATGTCTCTCACTACAATATTTTATCTGCATTTTCTCTACAATACAAGTCTCATTTATGAATTCATGCATGGCTGTCCTACTCAGTGACATCACCACCCTATTTTGGCCCTGTCAGTCTTTTGCACTTAAAGGAGACATCATGTCTGTCTCCACTCAGGTCCAGGGATGACTTTTTCAAACTTTTATTTATCCAGGAAAAATATTTGTCAAAAGTGGAGGACTGCGGTCGACTGGTCAGCTCCCTGGTGTGACTGTGTATACATGAACGGTTGAACATGAACTCAGGTCCACAGGATTTTTGAGTGCAATAAAAACAGTAGTCGCTGACGGGAGTTTGAACCAGTGAACAGCTGGTGTGAAGCCCACTTCATTCTCTGACCTTTAAAGCCACCTCCATCTCTGTGCCCTGAGAGCAGGACAAGCTCATCGGTGCTGCACGAACATTTTCCACTGACATTTCCAAATATCCATGTAGAGTACATGACGCACTCCTCAGCACTAACAATGAAGTGTCCATAGCCTACATCTGGCACTAGCAGTGGTCAGTGTTGAGGAATGTGTTGTTTTAGTATTTTTGAAGACTGTTAAAAAGTCTCTGCCTACTCTAGAGTTGAGCTACCTGCAGGTTTTAAAATTATTATGGATGGAGCTTTTTTCAGATTTGTGAAAAACCACACGGTGAAAGGTTGATGAAGTGTTTTAAGGGTCAGATTAAAAATCAAAACTGAGAAGAAAGTTAAAAAATTATGTTTGTTTTCCCATCCTGTCAAAACATGCCCCTGAGCAAGGCACAGCAGTAAACTGTGTCTGTATTTACAGGTGTGAGCAGAGTGTTACTGACACAGAACATGTGTCTTCAGTACATAAAAACAGTGCTGGAGGTTTGTATGCAGTGTTTGAGAACAGAAGGTCCTTTCAATATGTTTCAGATGCAGGACAGTCCAAGTGTCGTGTTGAGAGGAACCAGGCTCTGGAGCAAGCCAGAAGACCTCAGTCTTCAGAGTCCATGTTCATCCCAGAATGCAATGAAGATGGAACATTTGCCCAGGTCCGTATCCGATCATCCGTGGCTTTTTCCTTCCCTTTTAAATCTTTCACGCTTCATCTTTCTCTTTCCATTAGTCTCATGTGTACCCCCCTCTTCAGATCACCCCAAAATTTAGCTTTTTCTTCACGGACAGAAAGGTCCACCCCCTGTTCTTTATTTACACTCCCATGTGTTTTACCTCTTCCACGTGTCTTGCCTCTGCAGGTCCAGTGCCATACTCTGACCGGTTACTGCTGGTGTGTTACCAGTGATGGCAAGCCAGTGAGTGGCTCCTCTGTGCACAACAGGACCCCAGTGTGTTCAGGTACTAAATAGGGAGGAATCAAGCTGGTAACCTGTTGATGAGGAGTTTTTCCAAATCATCTTAAAACATCTGCTGTATTACCGCACATACGAGTGATGGTTAATTATTTGTGTTACCTGAACAGCTCTACTTCTGAGTAATTTTTAACAGTTTGCATGACTAAAACATCCGAGTTGGTTGGATGTTTCCTAACAATTCCTTGTCGGTATGAAAAACAGAAAAATAAGGTTTTTAACATGATAGTGGTGGCTATGTTTGCTGGATCTTGCAGGCAAGCGTGCTTGGAAGCCAAGTCACTGGGGTTTGGGGCCAGTCAATCATTTTAGGAAGTGAACTAGTTTTCATAATTCAAAAAACATCTGGCAATAATTCTTTTTCAAAGGCTTTATATAATTTTAGGATACTACTGGACACATCGGAGGTAGAATTGAAACTTATAAATGATGTTCAGGAAGCCTGCCAGTCCTGATGGAGGATAAAGAGTGAACACAGCATTTGGATGACAGTTATAAAAGGTCTGTCTGTAAACGTCGAGCCATTCTATGGGCACATGTGTATTAAATGTCATGTGGCTTACAGCAGGTGCAAGGTCAACGAGAAGGCTAATGGCCATACATGCAGGGGCCTCTCGGCACTCAAACTCTCCCCCCTCCTCTAAGTGCTCTCAGCAGGCTGGAGGAGAGAGAGCAAACGGGGCTCTGCACACTCATCCTGGATGGGAACACTTTATGATAATCACCATCATTTTCTCTCAGAAGATAATACACAGCGATCTTTGCCAGAGCTGGATTGCAAAGCCACTAGAGCATATGGTGCAAATTTTGTGTGGAAAGTGCGGTGAAAGTGGTCGCATGCCCCTCTGAAACTGCTCAGCAGACAGAGCACCCCCAACCAAACCTCCTCTTTTCTTTTTCTCTTCAGTTCCTTGATCGATCTCTATCTGCCTAATCTGCTGTGCTTTCTCTTTTCTGTCTCTCTAACTTGTGCCACATTTTTCTGTTTGATCCTTTGAAGAAAACTTCACAAATTGATCATACTTACATCTATCCGTTACAACAATAAAACCTCACCTTACTGATTTTCAAATTATGAAGGTATGCTATGACAAAATAGCTCTAATTATAATTTTTTTGCTCTATTGTTCTCTGCACCAGATGTGTTTTTTTTAATGGCGCATATACTTCATTTTTCAGTTCACCCTTCACAACAGAAAGTGACAGCAAATTAATTTGTGCAGCCACACAAAACATGTGGTCCTGAAAGCTTTGTGACTTTTCTGTGTTTAACCCTGCAAACAATTCTGTGCTTTTTTTTCGAGAGGCTCTGTTTCCTCAAACATCATCACTTTTGCAATTTTTGCAAAACATTTTTTACTTCACCCCTGTAAGCCAATTCAGGGAGAGACATTAGACTGAAATGAATTTATTTTCGTGCAAAAAATGAATTTGCTCCAAATCATATGGGCTTGTTCTGTTCCTTAACTTACAGGATTTGGAGCTTTACTGTTCATTTATGACATAAATCTGTTCTGGATGATTGGTTTGACAAAATAAGCAATGTGAAGATGTCACTTTGGATGATATCTTTAACTACGACATTCTGACAGTCCAAAAATACGAAATACACCCATTGGCCATTTTGTTAGGCATACGGTGTACTCGCATGGCAGCAATTCAGTGTATTTAGGCATGTAGTCATGGTCAAAATGACTGGCGATGTTAAAAAGGAGCATCGGAATTAAGCACAAAGGTGATTTTGTTTGTGGCAGACGGGCTAGTCTGAGGATTTCTGAAACTGCTGGCACAACCACCTCTCGGCTTTACAGGTAATAGTCTGAAAAAGAACAAATATCCATTCAGTGGCAATTCTCTGGGCCTTGTTGATGCCAGAGGTCAGAAGAGAATGACCAGACTGCTTCAAGCTGATAAGAAAGCAGTAATTCAGATAACCTCCTGTTACAGGAAAGGTATGCAGAAGAACATCTCTGAATGTACAACATCTTAAACCTTAAAGCAAATGTGCCACAGCAGCAGAAGCCCACACTCGGTGCCATTCCTGTCTGCCTGGAAAGCTAGGAAACAGACTGTAATTCATACAGAAGATTGGAAAGGTGTTGCTTGATTTCTGCTTCGACATTTAGATAATAGGGTCAGAATTTGGTCTAAACAACATAAAAGCTTGAGTCCTTCTTCCCTAGTGGTGTAATGGTGTTGGGGATAGTTTGTTGGCTCACTTCAGGCCCCTTGGTACCAACTGAGCATAGTTTAACTGCCACACCCTCTCTTAATTATTTTTGCTGACCATATAAATCCCCTTATGGCCACAGTCTAACCATCTCCTGGTGGCTGCTTCCAAAGCATTAATGTGACATGTCACAGAGCTCAAATCATCTTGAACTGGTTTCTTGAACATGACAATGCACTCAAATGGCTTCACAGTCTGTAGATACCAGCAAGATGCACTAATAAAGTTGACACTGAGTGTAATTACCAGATTAATTAAAAGCAGTTACACTTAGCACAGGTTGGAAAGTGCATTCTTGTGTAATCGTGTTTAAATACACTCTTTTTAAAATCCTGAAATGTAGTTTATTGCACAACACAATTTCTACCTGTCTCCTTTCTGTCCTGCATAAGATCCGATATCTTCATTGTTTCTTGCAAAGGTATGTATGACACCGGCGCCTGAATCTGGGCACAATAAACCCACTGGTGTCTCCGGATACTAAAGTTTAACAGTACACGCCCAGCTCATCTGCCCTTACTATACCTTCCCAATCAAATAACCTTTGACATGCTCAGATGCCCCTGTCTACTGTGACCCAAATCAATCATCTTGCATACATTTGCAGGAAACTTCCGTGAATTTATGGGAACTCATGCTGGGACAAGTGGATTGTCAGGTAGTAAATTTCCTTCTAGTTGCTTTAACTTAAAAAAGAATCTCCCATTTTTCTTTTCTATTGTAATTGGTTGCACCGTTTAATTTTGCCGGGTCCTCCGTGCATCCACGCATGACAACAAATACCTGCATGCACCAAACAAGAATGACATTTAGAACTTGGAATCTTTCATGTTTAATTTCCATAGATGAAGCAGATCATTCAGGTTTGTGTTGGTCTGTATTAAAATTATGCATAATACTAACAATATGTACTCTCCCACCTAACCAAAGGAAAAGACACCAGAGGGTAATCAGTAGGAGTGCTGGTTTTTCTGATGTTTCCTGTGTCAACTGTTTTAAAAGAAATAAAAACAAATCTACTTGCTGTAAGGTGGTAATTTTTTTTTAATTTTACCAGCTCAAAAAACAGTTTTGAAGACAAATCCTTTAAATGTAACTTTACTGCCTGTTACTGTCTAGTCTTTGGTTTACGCTGTGTTTCTTCCTCTGCACAGGGTCAGTAACTGATAAGCCACCAGGGCCACCAAACACGGATAGAAAAGGTGAGTTGTGATCTGCTGTTATGCGTGCATGTACCCTAGTGTTTCTATGTGCATGACAGAGGGTAAACGAGCACAAGTTCAAAAAGTGTTTTGACCTGATTTTACTCCATGTGATCCATGCAAAGTCAATATTTGTGAAGAACACAAACTTACACGCACTCGCCTTCACTGTTAAATTTAAAGGGAAGCTAAAAACAACACCAAGAGATGTTTTCCCCCTTTTATAAGATGCAAATGATGCTGAATTTATTCAACGAACCAGATAAGATCTCAAATATATGCACCACTGTCTAATGCATCCCTCAAGTGACAGTTCATCTTTAACCATAGCAGTTTTGACAAATCTGTACAAAATCTTGACTGGTTTTGCTCCAGTTATGCTTTTTTTCCACCCTTCAGAAATGATAAAATATGAAACATTATAGAATTAATTCAAGAAATTAAAGAAACACTGAGGAGACGCTTAGGCACATCTCTCTTCTTTCTAATGAGCCTCTAAAAATCGGGCTTTGCTTCAGAAATCTCACAGAAAATAGATCTTAAAGAATTTCTTTAAACTGAGAAAAAGTGGGCAGTCTCTCAAAGCTTCTCTGCCGATGCTGTTTCACACCACTTGACAATTGCAGTAAGTTACAGGTTATTTTGAAATGCTTATCACACTCTAGCAGGGTTTACACATAGACATCTCATATATGGTAAATTACAAGAAATATGTAATAAACAAAACAAAAACGCTGCTGCTCATTCTTTGTTTCACCTGGGTTTACACTGAGACCGACCCAATGACTACTGCATTTTATTTACAGTTCAACCCGAATAGGTCCGTTTGACCTGAGGTTATTTAACATTACTGACATGTCATCTGATTTAAGAACTTAACATTAGTGTTTATCTCCAATCAAAGTTTCTCTGTTGTTTGCTTTTGATTGAATTATTTCCCAAGGAATTTTCCAGATGCTACAATACCGCATGTGGGTGAGTATTCTAGGCAGTTCAATTCACAGCATTACATGAGATCCTTTAAAGTTTTGCAACTCTACCTAAAAACTTAGCTACTTTAAATTTTACCAGTTTTCCCTACAAGGTCACCCTCTTTGGTGCCCCTGGATTACTTTCAATACAGCTGCGGGTTTTAGAAATCAGTTCTACTCTAACTGCAAGGGGTATATAAACATGGACTTTAGACTTTTGTAGGGAGCAAACTATCAACTTCTATGTTACTGCAGAGTATAGTGGAGAATGAGAGCTGGGGCTCTGGTTCCTGAGACCAAGCTGCAGTTTTTGATAGAAATTTCCATCCAAAGGCAGCAAATGACAGCCACGACCATGCTCATCGTTCACAGGGTTTGAATTTGCCCTGATCGGATCTGACTGACAGCATGGAGGTCTACTATATTGCGCAGAGGGAAAAGATTAGGTGTGCACTGTGCACATGCTCACAGTGAATTGAAATGCAGGAGTATTTTCACTTCACCAATAAAAGCTTTGCTCACCTGCCACTTGTGGGATTGTGGGCTAAATAGCAAACTCGAAAGTCTTCAGGTGATAACAAAGGGGGACTTCCAGAAAGCATTCTTGAATCTTTAATAGGCAGAGTTGCAAAACTTTATAATGACATCTATAAATGTAAAAAAACGGACTTGAAATGTTTCTAGTTTTTGCTTAACAGTTAAAGTGTTGTATTTTTGTTATACCCATATGAACTTTAGCATTGCCAGAATTTACTGCGTTTAAGAGAGGAAAGTCAAATATTTAGTTAATAATTTACCAAGAAAACTAAAGACAGCAGTTTATTTGGCCCTCAGTGTGCGAGCAGAGACACAAATATTTTACCAGTGTTTAACTGTAATGAATAAGAATAAACGTTTATACTGTGATCTTCAATTTTATTACTTGTAGTTTGGGTTAGTAGTTAAAGTGAGCTGCATATTTTGCATGTGCCAAACACAAGAGAGTCACGACATTTTTTAAGTGTCCTTCTACACTGGCATATTTTACAAAAGGAAAAAAGTTTTAAAAAGAAAAGAAAAAGAAAAAAAAGAGGAAAATATTGCTCAATAAGATTCTTCTGTGGCTTATTAGTGTTTTTTTATTTTAGTGTCCGAGACAGTTAATTATCTAGTACTTCATGTGCTTTGAAGACACATAAAAGTTTGCCCCGAGGATGATGCTTGAGTGATGCGTATCCGCTTGGGAGAATAAATGGCCTCGTATTATTTTTGTAAAAACTCGTGTGATTCCATTTTAAACTGGTTTTGTTATATATCCTTCTACTTAACCAAGGTGTGAAGGACTAATTTTCCAGCGTGACGTGATTGTAAACTAACGATGAGACCACCGAATTCACTTTGGTAAATTCCCTGGACATCCATGAGTATATTATTTCCAAATTTTAATGCATTCGAGGAACTTGAGATCTCACCAAAAACAAACATTTTTGGGTGGACTAACCAGTTGACCTACTTGGCATCCTAGCGATACGTTACAACATAATTTGACAATTAAGAATGATGACACACACAGTTTCACCTCTTTGCATTAACTGTGGATGCAGCTTTCTGATGCTACATCTGCACTGCATTTGTGCAGGTCCTGAGGAGCGGTGTCCTCCTCGTATGAGTGTCTGGGTGTGTGGTTTACACTGCGAGTGTGAGTAAGTGTGCTAAATGTGCAGCTGATCATGTTGGTGTGAGGATGATTTATTGATGCATGTGAGCAGGACCACATGTGGGTGTTTGTCTCTCTCTCTCTCTTCTTTCTATATTATTCAGTCTGTCTGTCTGTCTTGGCCGGGCCATGTGCAAATCCCAACCATTCAACAGTTCTGGAGAGTAGATTGTATTAACCTCAATAATAGTAGTCTCTTTCCGTTTCTTTCTCACCCTTAACCCAGATGATGGCTCCAAGCCCACACCCACCATGGAGACTCATGTCCCCCCTGAGGGTGATGGTAAGCCTCCTCAATAATTCCTCCACAGTCGCTTAGATAATTAGTGTGCATACGGTATATTTATAATGACTCATGGGTTTAAAGGCAGCTGACAGCATTGCTCCTTTGTGTGCTTACATCCCATGTCTTAAGAATGCACCATTACATCAAATGGAAAAGGCCAGATGTTAAAAATACCAGATGATACATTTGATATTTTTGGAAAAACTGGGATCTTGGATGCAATTTTAGCTTTGGTTTTGTGGGCAAAGCTTGGCTGTGCATGTTGCTTTTCAAATAAGTAGCTACTGGTGAGGTTAAATAAAGCACAGCTGTGTGTAAAATTTTCTCGAGATCACCTAAATGTGTGAAAGCTATTTGTCTAGAACTTGCCATTCTGTCGCTGCAGAGATAACTGCTCCAACACTATGGATAAAACAGCTGGTTTACAAGGAGAACAAGAAGAACAGCTCCTCTTCCAGGAAACCAGGTGAGTGATAGAAAATTTTTCTGCTTGTTCTACACATATACTCTAAAATAAACGCATTAAGGGTATGCATTATTTGGAAGTTTGTGTGCGTGAAGCCTTTAAAATATAGCATTGTTGGATGCTGATAAATTCAGCTCTTCTCTGCTGCACTTTTTACATACTCAGGCTAAATAATTAGCCATACTGACCTTTGGAAGATATGAAAACTATGTCAGAGACGTTGCTAGAACCCTACACAAAGTATATATAAACGTGGCTCCGGTGTAACCAGTTTCAAAACCACCAGCTCGCCATGAAATGTAATCTGTTTTAACTTGAAGACAGACCTACACTGCCAGGGTTATGTTTTGTGGTTTCATTCCTTTGGTGTAATTTGTTTAGCTTTCTCTGTCTCCTTTTTAATTACGCCTTGACGTGTCCACTAAACTCTGGGCGGTTTGATGGCTGTACCAAGTCGAGGAGTGAATGAAGTGTGGCCTGTGTGAGCATGTGTGTATTAGGAGTAGTTGGATATATTGGTTAGCTGATATATACGGGTTGACGTAAATCTTCGAAAGTCTAAAAACAGTCTATTTTGTTTAGACTTGTTTTTCTTCAATAATAAATCTTTCATTCAGACTGTATCTCCTAAAGATGGAAAAAGTGGGAAAAACGTGCAAATCAGGCACCTACTGTGTGTGTGTTAAGCTATGTTTCCACGAGTGTTTAAAAAAGCATTTATGATTTAATCAGACTTTCAGAAAATCAAATACCCATGAAAACTGATGTGGAAGCTTGCAAACTTGTAAGCCCCGTAGTTTTTGCCATGAAAATACTGAAAGGAAAAAAGAAAAAATTCACCACATCTCACCAGTAGTTTGTCTGCCCGTCATCTTGCACACAGTATTTTGCATCTAAATATTGTTGATGTATCTATGTAATCTCACAACTCTTCTTTCATCCTAAACCTTTTTGTCTGCCATTTACCACAAAATCTTATTTTACATGCTACGCTGCAAACAATGAGGCATACAAATACTTGATTGTACCTTGGGGTTTCCTGGGATTATGAATGATGGTGATGTGGAAGGGGAAACTGTGGTCAGCATTGAGGGGTGTATTTTATCTAAGAGGTATTCGCTGTGACAGCTCTTTGAAACTTCTGTGGAAACACCAGCTTCCTGTTTCAAATTAGCATCCGGTGTCCTCAAAGGACAAGCGACAAGGCCGAGTGAGGGGGAGATGTCATCACATTTGAGGCATGAGCGATGTGTGTGTGTGTGTCTACATCTGCATGTGATTGCAAACCGCGTGTGTGTGTTTGTGTGTGTTGTCAAAGGAGATTGTGTGCCTGTGCCTAATTTAAAGTTGGAAAGCAAAGTACTTAAACCTCTTCTTTTGGCTGCTCCCTTTAGGGGTTGCCACAGCTGATCGTCTGCTTCCATCTCATTCTATCCCAACCATCCTCCTCTGCCACACCAGCCCTTTTCATATCCTCCTTCACTTCATCCATGAATCTCTTCTCTGTGGTCTTCCTTGTTTCCTCCTGCCTAGCAGCTCCATATTAAACATCCTTTGTCCAATATATCCACCATCCCTCCTGTCTGCACATATCCAAACCATCTCAACCTTTCCTCTCTAAGTTTGTCTGTCTTCTCTAATCTTGTCCACCCCGTATATTTAGCTCTGCCCTCTCCAGCTCTGCCTCTGTCTTTTTGTCATTTGCCACGACCAAAAAATACATCATAGCAGGTCTCACTACCATCTTGTAAAAATTCCCTTTTACACTTCATGCTATCCTTCTATCACAAATCACCCCTTCCACTCTTCTCCACCCACCCCACCTGCACTCTCTTCTTCACCTCTCTTGTGCAGCGTCCGTTGCTTTGGATGGTTGAACCCGGGCATTTAAAATTGTCTCCTTCACTTTTTCACCCGTTTCCCTCTCAGTCACACACATGTATCCTGTCTTTCTTTCATTCCTCTTCTCTCCAGAGAATACCTCCACCTCTCCAGGCTCTCTTCCATCTGCTCCCTACTCTCACCACAGATCATAACATCATAGTCAAGAAATTCCTGCCTGACCTCATCTGTCAGGCAGTGTCATCCCCAGTGTAATCCCATCCCCACTCTGAACCCATCTGTCACTCCCACCCCACACCTCACCGCTGTCTTACTGTCCAGCAGTACATGTCCAGCACCACCCTCTCTGCCATTCTCTTGGCATCATATGCTTTCTCTAGATCAACAAGAACACTGTACGTCCTTTTGACCTTCTTTACACTTTTTCACCAATACTCATGAAGTCTCATCTTAACCTAGCTTCAGCGTTATCCCTCTATAGCTACAACAGCTTTGCACATCACCCTTGTTCTTGAAAATTTGTACCAGTACACCTCTTCTGCTTACATTCTTAAGTGCACTGGCTCTTTTGTAATTCTTTAATTTAATGAGCTAGTTACCAGTGCTGGGTAATGTTACTTTTAAGAATACTTGTTACGTTACAAAATATCCACAATATAAATTAATTTCTTGTCACAATGTTACCTATTTAAAAAAATAACTTTTGTACTTTGAGATACCAGCATTCACAATTCTTTGCACATGTTGATTATATTGTCCATGTAGCTTACTGTACATTTCAGATAAAGAAAAGAAGATGTAAGATTTACTTTATTTTGGTGGGAAAACTCCTTTGTTATAGCAGTTCAAAGTTCACAACAAACATATATGAAATATGTAGAAGGGCTAACTTACATATAATACAGTATGAAAAATTAATTAGGTAAAAACTAATCAGAAATAAATACAATAAAGTAAAATAAGTATATTTTACTTTAAGTATTAGTAATATTACAATAAGTGAAAAAGCTACACTCAGTTTAGGGTTGAAATAAACTTAACATGAGAGGGCAGGACTTCTAAATGTAGTGACTTTACCTCATTGCATAGCAGGTTGGTACCGATAGCATCTCTTCCATTAACAGTGGCAGCTGTAGCATTGTTTGCAGGTACTTTTTAAGGTAGAGGTAAGGTAAGGTAAAAAAAAGAAAAAAAAAAGAAACAGGAAAAAATACCTGAACAATGTCACAAATTCTTTTAGCTACAAGAATTTGTGGCAACAAAGGAACAAAAACAAATGATCACTTTTACCCGTCAGCCTTAAAAGGCTTTCGGGCCGTTGTCATTAGCTGGACGTGTGGGTGGCGAGGACGCCCAAGTTTGTGAATGCTATAACTCGAGAATGAGGTGACGTAGGGGCTTCAAATTGATCCCATAAGGGTATCTACTAAAAATCTCAGGTGAGTTTGAATTGCATTAGCCTCAACCTGAAGGTTAAGGTCAGAGGTCAAGTCTTCTGAAAATCTTGTGAATGTGATAACTCAAGAAGGAAATCAATAAATTAAATAACTAATTTGTAATTTGTTAGCTCCAGCATACGCAATTACAGTGTTTCTTCTGATTGGTTAGTTAAAAAAAGTCCATTCTTTTTCTTTTGTTAATATCCTTGATGCTGTGCCTTCTTCCTTTTTAACATGTTTCGAAAACATTAAAATCCTGAAGAGATTTAAAACCCAATTTTTCTTCACTGCAAAAACTGCCCTTTCTCATACTTCATTCATGGATCCATTCTGTCTTTATAATTTTCTAGCAATTTTGTAATTTTTATATTCATTTAACCAAGAAAAAAAATAACCAGTAAACCTTTAAAATGCAAAATACTATAAATATTAACATTCGAGGCTGCAATCTTGAGAATTCAAGTCGTAACCAAGCACACATTGTATAATGTGCACAAATACACACGAACTGGCCATTCTGTTCTACTGCTTGTTAATCCAAATATCTAATCAGCCAATCAAATGAACAACAAGTTAGTGTATTTAGCCCTTAGAACTGGCAAAAACAACCCGAAGCAATGACATTGGCCTGCTGCTTTGAACTGATATATGAAGGCAACAGTAACTCAAACAGTCATTAAAACCAAGGCATGCAAAAGAGCATCTCTGGACAAACAATACATCAGTCTTTAAAGCAGATGGACTACAGCAGCAAAAGACCACACTGGATGCCATTTCTGTCAAGTAATGAGGCTAGACATGAAAGTATGGATCCATCCTGGCTTGTATCAGCATTTCAGGGTGGTAGTGATGGCGTGATGGTGTGGGGGAGTTTTCTTGAGATACTTGGGGCCCGTTAGTACAAACTGAGCATTTAAATGCCACAGCCTAACTTTTATCTATCTATCTTCAAAACTATCTTCTATCTTCAAAAGCTGCCTCCAGCAGGATAACACACCATGTCACAAACCTCAAATAATCTCAAACTGGTCTCTTGAACATGACAGTGAGTCTATTGTACTCAAAATGGCCTCCACGGTCACCAGATGTCATTCTAATAGAGCAACACCATATGGTGGAACAGGAGATACACATCATGGATGTGCAGGTCACAAATCTGGAGTAACTTTGTGACGCTGTCCAGTCAGCACAGATCAAAAATAAATTAAAAAGAATAAAGGAAGTTCTAAAGGCAAAAGCTGTCCAACTGGGTACTAGGAAGGTGTTATATTGTTGTATTATATTCATACACATACACTCACTCACTCGGGCAATTCAGCACGCGAAAGGGAAGAGACAGCAAATAAATCTCTCTACCCACCAGGAGATTTCTCCACTTGACTCTAGGACAAGGGCAGAGGCTGGCAGGGCTCCTTATACTGACAAACTGCTTTATCGACTTCTGGATAAAATCATTTCTAAGCAGAGAAGATTTGGCACAAAAATCCTTATTTAAACCTTCCTGTCTTTAAATACAAAGCGGGATAACCTGAGTCCTCATGGAGCAGACCTCCCGCACGCACATAAACTGCGTTATTCATTTACAGGCTTTGTCTCTGGACACTCAATAATTCTGATTTAGAGCGATGTGGAGATTGTGCTAGTGAAATGTGTTTGCTTAGGCAAAGCAAAGCAAGGTCCATTTTTCAAACAGATGCTGTGTTGCCAGACTTTGACGTGCTGTTGATCAAATGTTGCAAGCAGGGGGAAGCGCTCTGTCATGCAGCTCATTTTTAAAAGTGTGCAGAGAAGCAGAAACTTACAAACCACCACTCCCTTCTTGTGGTGCGGCAAACAAAAGAAAAACAAAAATGCTGAAGCGATATAATGCGATCATGTCATTAATGAGCATTAAACATTTGCAGTCTTAAAAAGACTTTTGTTTCTTGTAATCCCATTTGCATGTCATGCATGAGGGCAGGATGCACTTGTTTAACTTTAAAGGGCAATAAGTGTGCACAGCAACAGGTTTCGGCCATGATGTGTTCAAAAGTTACACCATCTTTTTAATGGGTCTATCATCTCAATCCTTTTGTTGTGTTATAAAGACAAACACATGCACCTATATACATCCTCACAGAGTTCCTCTATTACTAACATTTCTGCCATCTTAACTGCAGAGAAGGCAGACAATGTTGCAGTGATTACCCAACAGCTGAAAGCCATTGAAGTGAAGCGAAAAAGAGAGCGATCAGAGGGGGGGAGAGCAGGTTTAAAGAGGGAGAAATTAGGATGGAGGGAAGCAGAGTAAAAGAAAAAGAAAGAAAAAGATGTAGAGGAGTGGAGGAAATACTGAGAAAGTGAGGGTGGTCACAACAAGCATAGGAACAAAGAAAAAAAGGAGATTAAAAATTGTTTTGCTAAGGCTGGAGCCTCAGTAACAATGGCCAAAGTGAGACGTATAAAATGGGGCAAGCGTGTTATCAAAGATACTGCAGACAGCCATCTTTTGTTCATTATCAATTTGCCCTGAAGAAAATCACGACAACAATGATCACATTGTTACAACTGTTCCTGACTTCCACTTGTGTGGGTTTCATTTTTTTTTCAAACTACAATATTTGTTTTCTGAGGGTTTTGTGTTTCTTGTCTTTCAGTTCCTGTCGAAGGAAGAGAAATAAAATTGAAAAAGAAACAAAAACAAAAAATAAATAGAGCAGAAATGCAGATATCCAAGGCAGGCCTGGACGACGTTGATTGAATTTCATGTCCACACAAAACTGAAAGGATTACATTGCAAGCATTCAGCCTTTTTCCATTTATATGTACAAAAACAATTTTCTTTTGGGAATCCTAGTGCCTGGCGCCAGCATAACCTCTGTATAATAAACAGTGCTAAATAATTTGGATGTGAAGGAACCTTGGCGAGGACAGCACTAAGAACACTTGAGTATGAGTCTTTACAGGACAAAAAATGTTCTTTAGTGCAAGGACACGTTTAGCTCTGTGCTGGCAGCCACGCTCAGGAAATATGACCTCTCCACCTCCCACTCTCCTCAGCTAGGTCTCAGGCCTGCTACTGAACCTGCCACCACCGTCATCTCCATCTTTATTAACTTCACCGTGGATCGTGATAAGAGAGTATTGCGTTTTGCACACAGTCACTGCCTTAAAA